>NC_074694.1:22159903-22520528 GCF_029448725.1 Salvelinus fontinalis
GAAGAGCCCAGCTCAGATGCAGAGGGCATGGAACCAGGCAGGGCTGGAGACACAGACAGCATGACTGGAGAGGACTCATGGAACCAAAGGCAACAGAGTGAAGCTGGTACTTGAGCCTGTGATCAATGTCATCACTTGGGTCCCATAGACCAGGGTTTTCCAAATCCAGTCCTGGAAAGCTACTGGGTGTGATGGCTTTCATTCCAGCCCTGCAGTAACACACCTGATTTGACTAATTATAGTCCAGATTGAGGACTCTCATACTCCAGTCTCAGGACTATGGTTAGTTGAATACTTTGGCGTATAAGAGATGGGCTGTAGCAGAAACCTTCTCCCCAGGACTGGAGTTGGAGTAGCTATAAATTGTACGCCAGTTATGTGATAACAATGTTTCCATTACTGGGTGTTACAGATTAGCTTATACAAAACAAAGCCATATATGTTTAAACTAACCTGCTCTTGGCGATACCGTCTTCGTTCTCGATTTGGGGAAAAGGGTATCTTATAAATGTCCGTGTCCGTTTGATGTCCCCCCCCCCCCCCAAAAAAAAGAGAACTCAGAAAGATATTAAATCAATGTCTTGTACTGTGCAAGGAGGTTCCTCACCATCTTAGCTGCCACACATCTAGCGTTTTCCAGCATCTTTGCAGGATTAGTCATTTCTATGCGGCCGCGTGAAGTAGATGACAGCGTGACACACAGTGCGACCAAAACAACTTCAAAACAACTTGCACGAGGCATTTCTCACTCGATACAAAACATGGTTTTAATATCTTTCTGAGTTCTCTGGTTTATGTAGAGCTACTTGCAAATGTACACTGACATTTACAGTGCATTCGGAAAGTATTCAGACCCTTTGACTTTCCACATTTTGTTACATTACAACTATTCTCAAATGGATTAAATCGTTTTCCCCCCTCAACCTACACTCAAAACCCAATAATGACATAGCAAAAACAGGTATTTGGAAATTTGTGCAAATTTATAAAAATAAAAAAACATCACATTTACATAAGTATTCAGGTCCTTTAGTCAGTACTTTGTTGAAGCACCTACAGCATCAAGTTTGGCAGCAATTACAGCATCAAGTCTTCTTGGGTATGATGCTACACGCTTGGCACACCTGTATTTGGGGAGTTTGTCACATTCTTCTCTGCAGATCCTCTCAAGCTCTGTCAGGTTGGATGGGGAGCGTCACTGCACATCTATTTTCAGGTCTCTCCAGAGATGTTCGATCGGGTTCAAGTCCGGGCTCTAGCTGGGCCACTCAAGTACATTCAGAGACTTATCCCGAAGCCACTCCTGTGTTGTCTTGGCTGTCTGCTTAGGGTCGTTGTCCTGTTTGAAGATGAACCTTCACCCCAGTCTGAGGTCCTGAGCGCTCTGGAGCAGGTTTTCATCGAGTATCTCTCTGTACTTTGCTCCGTTGATCTTTCCCTCAATCCTGACTAGTCTTCCTGTCCCTGCTGCTGATAAACATCCTCACAGCGTGATGTTGTCACCACCATGCTTCACCGTAGGGATGGCGCCAGGTTATGAGATGCTAGGCATTCAGGCCAAAGAGTTCAATCTGGGTTTCATCAGACCAAAGAATCTTGTTTCTCATGGTCTGAGTGTCCTTTAGGTGCCAAGTGGGCTGTCATGTGCCTTTTACTGAGTGTCTTCCGTCTGGCCACTCTACCATAAAGTCCTGATTGGTGGAGAACTGCAGAGATGGTTGTCCTTCTGGAAGGTCCTCCCATCTCCACAGAACAACTCTGGAGCTCTGTCAGTGACCATCAGGTTCTTCGTCACCACCCTGACCAAGGCCCTTCTCCCCCTATTGCTCAGTTTGGGCTGTCGGCCAGCTCTAGGAAGAGTCTTGGTGGTTCTACATTTCTTCCATTTAAGAATGATGGAGGCCACTGTGTTTTTGAGGACCTGCAATGCTGCAGAAATGTTTTGGGACCCTTCTCCAGATCTGTGCCTCGACACAATCCTGCCTTGGAGCTCCACGGCCAATTCCTTCGACCTCATTGCTTGGTTTTTGCTCTGACATGCACTGTCAACTGTGGGACCTTTTATATAGACATGTTCTTTTCCAAATCATGTCCAACCAATTAAATTTACCACAGGTGGACTCCAATCAAGTTGTAGTAACATCTCAAGGATGATTAATGGAAACAGGATGCACCTGATTTCATTTTCGAGTCTCATAGCAAAGGGTCTGAATAATTATGTAGAGGTATGTTTTTATTTTTTTTATACATTTGCAAAAATGTCTTAACGTGTTTTCGCTTTGTCATTATGGGTTATTGTGTGTGTGTAGATTTATTAGAAGAAAAAAAATATTTAATCAATTTTAGAATAAGGCTGTAATGTAACAAAATGTGGAAAAAGTCAACAGGTCTGAATACTTTCTGAATGCACTGTATATGATGCCTTTTTCTCCAAATCGAGAACAGGTCAGAGTTTTGTATAGGCTAACCTTTAATGCCCTGCAACACACACACATTATTCTTAGTCATGTAAAATTGTAATGAAAAAATTGAGCAATGTACACTTGTCATGTAATAATGAAGCAACACAGATGTGTATGATGTAATGTTTTATTTCTGTTTGAACCCTAAGAGTAGCTGCTGCCTTGGCAAGAGCTAATGTGGATTCTAATAAAATACTAAATGGAAACATAGTTATCACATATCTGGCGTACAATCAGTAGCTGAAGTTGGTGAACCCTACCATAGAGACACATCTTCATGCATCAGCACTGATTTAAAAAAAAAAATAACATGCACACTTCCTTATTATCCCCATGGATATTTTTTGCAATCAGTTTTACCTGTGTATTTGCACTGCTACATATGCTAATTGATTATTTGGTTTTTCAGTAAATCAGCTGCGATCACTCCTGCAAAAGCAGCAGAAAGAGACACTTTCACTCACTTCTCCTTCAAAGAGAAAATCTTCTCCAAAGGTACTATCCTCAAGACCGTGCATAAGCGTCTATGTTAAGATTTAAGACAATTAACACAACACAGATGTCTAGATGTCTTTTCCCTTTACAGGCCTACTTAGATCAGATCAATTCCATCCTACAGCAATATATTGATTCATCACCAAAAAACCTCTTGGAAATAACTATGTAGTTATTGAGTTCAGACACTGGTGGTGTGGCAGACTAGTTCGTTTTTTGCACAATTTGTTTGGGTGCAACGCTTTTGTTGTCCGATTGTAAGTTTGTTGATGACTAACAGAGACAATCCTTCTTTAATCCATTTTAACAGAGGTGTCAAGATGATGTGAGCTCTAGCATGCCTGCCGTTAAAGACCTGGTCCCCATTCTCCACAACCAGTCAGAGTACATCCAGCACCTGGAGGCTGAGGTCAAGTTCTGCAAGGTCTGTCTGTATGATGACCTCACAGAGTCTCGTTACCATGACTCATTAAAGTTCTTATTCAATTTGTTCACCAATGGATATTCATTACATGGAATGAATTACAGTGGTACATGTTCATCTTGCTGGACATTTGTAACCGCCAAAATTCTACCAGCATCTACTGACCTAAGCACAACTGTGTGTATGCCTGTGTATCTGTTGTTTGTGACTGCTCGTTGATGTTGTTGGCAGGAGGAGCTTCTGGGGATAAAACAGAGGATAAGGGTGGTGGTGGTAGAGAATGAGAAACTACATGGAGAGATCAAGTCCAAACTGGTGGAAGACACCCTGAAAGACTACACTCTCTTAGATGGCACGGTAATGGGTTTTCACAATGATGGTTCTTTGTTAAAATTCCATTGTGGGATAAGTGCAGAAACGACAGAAGGACCCATTTTTCATCGTTGTATTCTCTCCTAGGTGAATTCCGAGCCGCCCAGGGAAGACAGTCCTCAAAGAACAGCTTTCATACCAGCTCATGTTGTCTTTCAACAAGCAGAGGAACACAAGTGGAAGAAAGAACTGGTAGGCCTGTATGACTATGGTCACCTAACCTTCTGTACTGAGTACTGAGCATTTCTACATGTAGATGCATTCTTTTATTACCCTATCTTTTACATTTTTAAGTGACTAGAGAGTAATGTTGACAACTAATCTCCTCTCCAACATCACATTATCAACTTGGCCTCAGGAGCAGCTCAAATCCCTCTATCTAGCCCAGACAGAGACACTGGAAGCTCAAGTAAGGTCACTGAAGTAAGTGAACTGTATGACTTTATAGATCAGCATTAATTCACAGAGATCTTGCAGATGTGATTAATCAGGGTTGAATTTTTCATCCTCTTCGTGCATCCTGTTTTTCCTGATATTCTGTTGTTTTGATCACCTCCATTCAGCAAGAACCTGGCCAGCAGTCAGAAGGAGTGTGAAGAAGTCAAAGGTCGTCTGAGACATAAGGAAGCGATGGCAGCGGCGGGCAGTGCCAAGAAGTGCGTAGGCGGCCTCTGTCTGAAGTGTGCCCAGAATGAGGCCGTGCTGGCAGAGACACACTCCAACATGCACATCCAGGCCATTGAGAGACTCACCAAGTCAGTGATCATGCATTTGTCTCCTTTTGTCCTGATATTTTGTCCTGTATTGATTAGAGTAGTTGGGTTCCTACAAGGTCTCATCCCCCTCATACCACCATACCATACCAAGGGACATCTTTCCTTTCTAGTACGCCTCTGGCTTTGCCATTGATCACAATTTATTTATTCCCTTGTTCATTGGTTGGTCAGTGCCTCTGAGCTATATCAAAGGAAGAATGTTCACATTGAGATGTCATCTCAATCAATCCAGTTGGCATATTCTGACACAAAGCAATCAATTTTCCATCCCCTTTAGCAAGGTAGTCAGTAATTCAGTCTCCATGTCAATCACAAATGACAAATCTGGCTTTGTTTGGGCATGGCATGTCTACAAGTCACTGTGAAATTTAGTATCCTTACACCAAAATGATTATTGATGAACATAGCTTTTATTTGCCCACATTGAAATGAGCATGTGTGTTTATCTGTGTGTGTGTCCCACAGAGAGCGTGATGAGCTGATGAGTGTGTTGTGCTCTTTGAGGGCCAGTCAGAGCGAGGCCCAGCAGAGAGAGTGGGCAGCCTACCAGCAGGTCAAACAGGCTGTAGAGATGGCTGAGGAGGCCAACCTGGAGAAGACCAGGGTGAATCAGACAACCACTCACTTGCGGAACATTACTAAGCAGCAGTGACATCTACTGGTCAGGCTGCTCAACTACACACTTTAATGGCTTGGACCCAGGCCCCCAGTGTCCGGTCTGGAGCGTGAAGTCACAAGCTTTGCTGGTCGGCTACCTGCATAGCAACGTACCGGTGCCAAAAGCCCTGGTCTACCCTAGAAAGCCTATGTAAATTATGATCGCCAGAACAAAAAAATATAATAATTGATTGCCATTTTAGGCTCTAAAATGTGTTTATTATGATCAAGTTTGATCCCCACGGTGAATTATTTTAAAGTTGGCTACAAATCAAGATATTTAATGAAATAGTGATCCATTCTGACTACTACATTTGTCGTTACACAGGAGCACATGCTGAAACAGACCAATCACAGGCCAGCATGCTACGAGGAGGCGCATAGACATTAAGGTTGACTCTTAGTCAGGATAAAACGACTACATTGACCGTGATCCTTTGCTAGTTATGGCCACTTCAAATACTTCCGGCTTCATGCACCATTTGGAGTTTTCCATAGGAATGGATGACGTCAGCGTTATCACGATACTGTACTGGTTTTAATGTTTTTGCTTGGACCCTTTTGTACGTGATTAGTCTCTCTAGACATCCGGGTTGCCTCCCACAATGTTCCAATGTTCCGGCTTAACACGTCTGTACATAACAGAACGTCAGTTTTGCATAGAGTAACTGTCACTGGCTACGCACTACCTGATCTGCTTGAATAAAATACAAAATAGTAGCTAGCAAGATAGAGATCAGAGGTTATTTTTAATTCCTGCATTTCACAAGTAGCTAGTTTGCATCAACTACCTTCCCTAAAATCACTTTCGTGCTGTATCGAATCCCCGAGCTGAGGATGTTGATTTAAGGCAGCACCTCTGATTCAGAGGGGTTGGGTTAAATGTGGAAGACACATTTCAGTTGAATGCATTCAGTTGTACAACTGACTAGGTCTCCCCTTTCCCCTATGTGTATGTTTAGAATGGCAACGTTCTGGCATGTCTGACTCTTTTTCTCTTATCGGACTGACCAAGAGAGTCTGTCATATCTAGCAGACTAGTCACTGCTGTTTCCTAGGGTCGGCTTTTCGAGACTTTTCGAGACAGTACCTTATTAGAACAGTGAATCTGAATGGTTTATATGATGTTGTACATGTTTTCAAGATATAGAAGTGGTAAACATAAGAAAGGTAATTTTTTTGTGAGACACTTGAAATATATTTTTTGCTGTATCCTCCTCCCTTTGACACTTGTGTGTACCCGTCCGTGTCTGTGTGTACTAGTTTTGTTCTTCCTACAGGCGGTGGTGCAGTGTGAGGCATTTGCCAGGGAGCTAGCCAGACAGAGAGATAGGCTGGAGACTGAGATGGCTGCAGAGCAGGAGAAAATCTCTGAGGCCAGAGAGGGGGTACGCAACGAGGCCCTCAAGGAGAAGGAGACACTGGGCCAAACGGTCTGTCCTGCTGCCTTTGAAACTTTCATTAAAGCTCAAATTGAGATGTGTTCAACTTTCTCTATTTATCCTAGTCGCTAATTAAATGTTTTATTAAGTTTATACAATAGCAGCAAGCATAAAATATATTGAAGATGCAGTATTTGAGTATTAAAAAACTATATTTTCTATGTAACTACTGTCAAGGGGTCTGAATACTTTCTGAAGGCATTGTATACATTTAAAACAGTTACTTTTGTTCTCTGAAGAAGGAATGGGCCAAAAAACAAAATAATTAGAATATTGACCACAGATCACAAAGGCCATATTTCTCATATTTGCCACCATCTAGTGGAATAACTACACAATTACACCTATGCAAAACGTATGAAGCGTTCTTCCATACAGTAGGATTTCAGTTTGATCAATTTCTTTGTCTCCACTCCCAGGTGGCCAGCCTATCCCAGAGGGTAGCAGAGCTGGAGGGTCAACTGGCCAGGGGGGAAAGAGAGAGGCGCTCCCTGAGCACCCAGCTGGATGAGACCCTACGCAAACTCACATCACAGGAGCAGGACACCAGCAAGGTACTGGAGCCACCTTACTACTGTACAACACATAGAGAGGTTCCAGGTTTGAGCCTGTTGGTATAGTGGCTAAGGTGTTGAACTGGCAGTTACAGACACAGTACACACTACTGCAGTCCCTAGAGGAGAGTGATTTCAGTGACATCTTTTTAATGCATTTTAAAGCCACTGGGTGGCACCAAAGCCTTGTCTATATCAATATTTTATTTGGAAGCTTCAAGCTCTAACCATTCCAGTTCTAGGAGGCAGTTGGGTCATTCCACCTCAAAAGCACAAAAAATAGGATTCCAACACCCACCATCTCAGATTGTTCTGAAATTGTTTCTGTTGTTAGAAACAGATTAGCATTCCTGCAACATTGTGTTGAAATATAATTTGATCTGAGAAATTAAGTTAATTGATTCCATCCAAATTTGCCATTTTAATTTGTAGGATTCATATAATATTCAATAGGTACTATATTTATCTATTTTCTAACAATTAGTTAGACATGAGGAATCCAAAGAAATGTTCAAAAGCCACCCATGGACCCCCCCCCCTACACACACACACTCCATGTCAACAACGAGTATATAGTATCAGTTTTTCTGTTTGACAACTATGGAGCTGCGGCTCTGAGTATTGTTTCTTCTTGCTATGTAATGTGTTCCCAGTGAACTTGGGGATGTTTTTTTCCCCCCTGTTCAGATACATTTGTCATTGAAGTTGTTAGGTTTATATCCCATCCTACATCCTGATATTACCAGATTCTGACCACTAGATGATACAAAAAAATAATCTCCACTCAATGTTAAAGGGATAATTCGCTGTTTTTCTTACCCTGTAAGCAGTCTATTGACAAGGTATGACAGCAACCCATGCATGGGTTTTGTTGGCCACTGTTTCACATGCAACATTTTTAGCATTTGTGGCAGAAATCCAATGCAAGAAAATGGTACCTATATTAGCATTATCACGCTTCATGTTAAAATTATCAAAATTAATTTTGTATTTACAGATTTTAATATAGGTATTATTGACTTGCATTGGATTTGTGGCACAAATGCTAAAAAGTTAGCATTTGAAACAGTGACCAGGTAAACAAAGCATCAAAGCACTAATATGGTGAGACATTCTATGTTCTGAAGGGGAATGTAAAGATGCTTTTCAGTCTATCTTGAATCATTTGTGTTATTTGTTTCCCAGATAAGTTGTCCTGATATGACCCATACCAGCTCACTGTCAACTGATTTAACTTGTAATTTAACTTGTAATATATGCTGGCTTCTTTCCTGGTTCAAATGTGTTACGGGGAACGTATATATGTCCCAAATTGACCTTCTCCTGTAACATACAGTATATATATGTAACACATGTAAGCCCTTTACTATTGCAGTTCATATCATAAGACCACAGCATATGTAATATGGTTCCTTTGTTCTTGTTGCTTCTCCAAAAGAGATGTGACATTTCTGGGTGCAATACATGTATTTTGGCAGGAGTGTAGTGAGTCCTATGAATGATCTTAAATTGCAGTAGTTTATCTCTTAGGTTTTAAGAGCAGGTTTGAACATTTTCACATATCTGTGACCAATGATTCTCCTCAATTTCTTCCTTTGGATCGGTTTGTAATTTTTTCTTTATAGGTTCTGAACCATCAGGTAGAGTTTCAAGCAACCCTTTAAATAACTTGGCAATCAACTTCTTTGGCGCAGAAACTTCTTTCAGTATTTTTTCTATGCTCATTCTGTTGACGCGATTGAATAAGATTTCTGAGTTTTAGGAAATTAAAGAAATGGGCCTTTGATAATCCAAATCTTTCCTGTAATTGATTCAATGACAGTAGAGGTCATCATAATACACATGTTCAAAATTCACAAAGCCACTTTGGAGCCAGGACTTAAAGGTGTTGTCATGAAGCGCTGGAGGTAAGGTGGGGTTATTCCAAACAGGGGTGTCTGGTGAAATAGGTTCTTTCCACATAGGGCTGTGGCGGTCACAAATGGTCAGTCGTTATTGTCAAACGGTAATTGACCGTTTAATTAACATAAACACATTTAGCATCTCCTGGCTTCCACACATAGCCTACAAGCCATTTAAAAAAAGTCTAATTCATCCATCTAATATAGCCTACACCTTCACAATAAATCCATTATTTATTTTAGACAGGTCTAAATTAACATGATATGAAGAAAATGTAGTCTATTTCAGAAGAACAGAATAGCAAACTGAGTTGTCCTTATGTGGCTATGCCAAATGGCTGTGGGTTACACTAGTTCATTTAGCAGGCAAGATTTGCTTATAATTCCGTGGCATTATTTTATAGAATGAAGGATACAATTGAACAAAGCTGAATGAAATATTAATATTTTCTCAAAACGATTTGAGGGAGTGCGCACATGTGGCTTTTCTGTGTTGAGCAATTTAACAAAGAAATAGGTACTCCTATATGCTTAATTTAGAGTTATTAATGTAACTTTAGTAGTTCTACAAACGTTGGGCTATACGTTTTGATTTTTAATACATGATGAGACTAATGATGATTTGAAAAAAGTCCCTTGAAAGGCATGATCTCTGCTTTGTTTTTTGCAAAGGCTGTACACACTCCAACAGTCTCATTGACAATTTGACAAGCACTTGATAATGCCTCAAATGTCACGGCGGCATCCCCTTTGTGGCCATAATGCACCCTAAACAAATCCATCCCCTTTGTGGCCGTAATGCACCCTAAACAAATCCATGCCTTTTGTGGCCGTAATGCACCCTAAACAAATCCATGCCGTTTGTGGCCGTAATGCACCCTAAACAAATCCATGCCGTTTGTGGCCGTAATGCACCCTAAACAAATCCATGCCGTTTGTGGCCGTAATGCACCCTAAACAAATCCATCCCCTTTGTGGCCATAATGCACCCTAAACAAATCCATGCCGTTTGTGGCCGTAATGCACCCTAAACAAATCCATCCCCTTTGTGGCCGTAATGCACCCTAAACAAATCCATCCCCTTTGTGGCCGTAATGCACCCTAAACAAATCCATCCCCTTTGTGGCCGTAATGCACCCTAAACAAATCCATCCCCTTTGTGGCCGTAATGCACCCTAAACAAATCCATGCCCTTTGTGGCCGTAATGCACCCTAAACAAATCCATCCCCTTTGTGGCCGTAATGCACCCTAAACAAATCCATGCCCTTTGTGGCCGTAATGCACCCTAAACAAATCCATGCCCTTTGTGGCCGTAATGCACCCTAAACAAATCCATGCCCTTTGTGGCCGTAATGCACCCTAAAAAAATCCATCCCCTTTGTGGCCGTAATGCACCCTAAACAAATCCATGCCCTTTGTGGCCGTAATGCACCCTAAACAAATCCATCCCCTTTGTGGCCGTAATGCACCCTAAACAAATCCATCCCCTTTGTGGCCGTAATGCACCCTAAACAAATCCATGCCGTTTGTGGCCGTAATGCACCCTAAACAAATCCATGCCGTTTGTGGCCGTAATGCACCCTAAACAAATCCATGCCGTTTGTGGCCGTAATGCACCCTAAACAAATCCAGGCCGTTTGTGGCCGTAATGCACCCTAAACAAATCCAGGCCGTTTGTGGCCGTAATGCACCCTAAACAAATCCATCCCCTTTGTGGCCGTAATGCACCCTAAACAAATCCATCCCCTTTGTGGCCGTAATGCACCCTAAACAAATCCATCCCCTTTGTGGCCGTAATGCACCCTAAACAAATCCATCCCCTTTGTGGCCGTAATGCACCCTAAACAAATCCATGCCCTTTGTGGCCGTAATGCACCCTAAACAAATCCATGCCCTTTGTGGCCGTAATGCACCCTAAACAAATCCATGCCCTTTGTGGCCGTAATGCACCCTAAACAAATCCATGCCCTTTGTGGCCGTAATGCACCCTAAACAAATCCATGCCCTTTGTGGCCGTAATGCACCCTAAACAAATCCATGCCCTTTGTGGCCGTAATGCACCCTAAACAAATCCATGCCCTTTGTGGCCGTAATGCACCCTAAACAAATCCATGCCCTTTGTGGCCGTAATGCACCCTAAACAAATCCATGCCCTTTGTGGCCGTAATGCACCCTAAACAAATCCATGCCCTTTGTGGCCGTAATGCACCCTAAACAAATCCATGCCCTTTGTGGCCGTAATGCACCCTAAACAAATCCATGCCCTTTGTGGCCGTAATGCACCCTAAACAAATCCATGCCCTTTGTGGCCGTAATACACCCTAAACAATTCCATCCCCTTTGCAGCCCAGAGTGCTGCGGTGTGACCTCCCTGAGTGTGCTGCACAATCCGATGCGCTTCTCACTCACATGGTTCTCCGTCATGTTTTATTGGGTCTTTCTCACAGGCTACAAGTGCAGAACATTGGGAACGCAACTGCGTGCATCCTTATCCAATTCTGAGGTGCATATTGAAGATATTGGAAGAACTGTCCACATTTACTTTGTCAGCCAACAAGATGAGTAGGCCTAATGAACAGCAAAAGCACTAGCCTACATTAATCTACTATCCCCCATAGTATAAAAGTTGACCTATTGTGTGCAAGAAATAAATATTCCATTCTGGGACAGTTGTGGGATACGATAGAGCCCAAATTAATACAACCACTACCAACAAAAAAAACTTTTTATGCAATGTGGTTGGCGTAACAGATCAGAAGGTTTAGCTTAAAATGTTGTTAAACTATTAGGCTATTTCTTCACATTATAAGGGCAGCAATGCGCACACGGCAGTAGGCTATAAGCGTGAATGTTCCATTAGCGGGAAACACTATTATCAAAAGTGACCGCAAATGTGATTATGCATGTAATGCTTTTATTATAAGGGTGCATTTTTATGGTGAAAATTACCTTCCCCAAACTTGAAACTCACATGCCTCTTATATATGCCAGTTAGGCTCTATACACCTTGTAAAGTGGAATAATGTGCTTCATTCTAATAAGTTATCTGGCCACTTTAGTTGTGATACAAACCTTATTAAAACATATATGCCTATGGGCTAGGCTACGTGTTTGACTATGATTTAGAAAAAATCACACAAAGGCATTGATTCTTACGCTGGACATCATTCACAAGTGACAGTAGAGAATTCCAAAGTGATAGGCTAATATTGTCACCCATCAGACTATTCTTGATTTAATCTTGTCTTTACATATACTAAATAATATATGTGTGACATTTGTTTTAATTTAGAATGGACCATTATCATGCACCTGTATCGAAACGAGGAAGCGGGAAAAAATACATGTCATCTATGCACTTAAATAGTGAATGGAGGATGCTTTTCCCCGTGGTTTATTTTCATGCCAGCCAGGTAGGCTATACTCCTGCTGTAAATATAAGCAATGTGCTTAATATTAGGAAAGTTTAGAAATAAATATAGTAGACCTAGCCTATAGAAAGCTGATGGGATCCTCCTCTTTTTATTAGCGGCCATCACTCTGTTTTCTCCCGCAATTGCATAGCCTATAGAAATGTTGAGCAACATGAGCTCTCATGAAGTGTTTGATTAGATTTTCAAATACATTTGCATTGATGTCAGACTGATTAGAGGGACAGTAGAGTGCAAGTTTGGTAGGCTACTAATGACCAGCAGCAGCATCAGAGCTTGGAGAAGCCTAATTACAGTGACTAAACAGTCATGTGGAATTTGACTGCCTTCATGACTCGTGACCACCTGTTTGGCGGTAATACGTCTCCACAACAGCCCTATTTCTACCTCGTGAATTTATGTACATTTTCCCAAACACGAATGGGATTGAGAATCATTGGATTGTCAGATTTTCTTTCTTCCATGCCTTGGACCTGAAGTAGTGAATATATATTTTAGATCATAAGGTATTATATTTATGGCTTCAATACACCTCCATGCACAAGGATAGTCTGCTGTCCATCGTTTAAGTGAGCACAGTTGTGCAGCCCAATAATACATCTTCATATGAGTCACTCTAGCTTTATGATTATGTTGACCCTGCCTAAGATAGAAATAGGGAGAGTTCTCTGTCTCTGAACATCAGATTCAATCCTATCTATTAAAGGAGAGTAATTTATTTTATATGCCTCCAGATTGCATGGTATTAATACACCCAGGTATTTCATGTCTTTGTACATTTCCACTGAAATCTACTTTATAAGCTTGATTTGTCATGATTAGAAATGGGAATTATTTCAGTTTTCTCCCAATTCACTTTGAATCCTGATACAGCACCATGTGTCAAACATTAGTCAAATAAATGACAGAGACTGTTCTGTTTCAGATAAAGTCAAATGTAATCTGTATACAATGATGAAACAGTGGCCTACAAAACCAAACCATGCGCTGCAGTCTTCTTGTCAATAGGCTGCTTACAGGGTAAGGAAACCAATGTCATTTGGGTGAACTAGAGAACTGATACTGTACACTGGTTGGTGTGGGGGGTCCGTAGGTGGGGGGTCCGTAGGTCCTCACCTCTTCATTGTTATAAAAAGTTTGGTCCAAAATCGATAATTGGTACTATATTTATTTCATATTATATGAATATTATAAATTATAATGGCC
This sequence comes from Salvelinus fontinalis, assembly GCF_029448725.1. Taxonomy (NCBI): domain Eukaryota; kingdom Metazoa; phylum Chordata; class Actinopteri; order Salmoniformes; family Salmonidae; genus Salvelinus; species Salvelinus fontinalis. Next base: position 22,173,625 of record NC_074694.1, read on the forward strand.
ATTTTGGGTGCAATCAATTAGCTTAATTTCTCAGAGATCAAATTACATTTCAACAAAATATTGTTACAGGAATACTAATATTATCTGTTTCTAACTACCAAAACAATTTCGGAACAAACTGAGATGGCGGGTGTCATGGCTTGCAGTTGAGTGCATTTAGGGGTATGTCATTACAACCAATGCAATCATTAGCTACTGATTCTGAATGAAGACTGTGCATTGAGCTTTATTTAGGTCAACTTCATCTTAATTCTGTTTATTATTACTGATCAACAACATTTAGTACTATATGTCAAATTCCTGTACATGCAAATGTATTTGGTAAGGTTATTCTAATGAAAGGGCTATAGTAGAAAACAACTAGGAGCAGACACAATGTCCATTTCTACTGTGACTCCTTATCCTGTCCTGTCTCCTGTGTGTCCAGGTGTGTGGGGAGCTGCGTTACCGGCTCAGCCAGGCTCAGCTGAAGAGAGAGGAGGTAGAGAGGGAGCTCCGAGACTGTAGCTCCAAGACAACACGGCAGCTAGAGATGACTGAACAGGTGAGGCCGGGCATGGCAGGGAGAGGGAAAAAATCCACAACCTTTTTATTGACTGTGTGCTGGTGTCACTTTTATGCAGGAACGTTTTAGGAAATGTACTTTTCTCAGGTATTTGTGTAAAAGATTGGCAGCCCCTCTCAAGCAACTCTGAGTCTCAGTATGTCTGTTCTTTTTCGGGATTAATTTATTATTCATCCTTATTTGTCATGTTGAAAACATGGGAATACTATTCCTTTTTTCAAGTTGGAGAACGTAGCATATTTGAGGTTGCATGGTGTTGCCTCTATTATTTACAGGCAAATATTATAGCGAAAAAGGGCACGGGTGATGTATTACATATAACTCCCTCCCTCTCTCTCTCGCTGGGGGCAGGAAGTGGAGAAGCTGGGTGTGGAGCTGAGCGTCTGCCGGCAGCATTTGGACCAGGCCCAGAGGGACGCGGGCCGACTGCAGGCGGAGGCTCTGAGCCTGACGGAGCGGCTGGGCCGAGCTGAGCACCAACTGCACCTCACCAGGTAACCCCTAATCCTATTATACATGCCACAACACCACCGTGCCCGCGCCACCCTGCCCTGTTCTGTTCTGCTGCCGCCCGCCACTGCGCCAGTGCTCAGCCCCTCAGCGCCCAGCCCGGGCACCAGTCTGCGCCAGCTCCACAGTCAGGAAGCACCGTACCTTATATTAAACTCACCCAGACCGGCTGCTGTCTCCTCTCATACAGACCTCAGTTTCTCCTTATGTGCCAGGGGACAGGGGCTTGGGGTAGGGACCGAGACAGGGGACAGGGATAGCAGTATGGACGGAGGTAGGGAGAGGGATAGCATTATGGACACAGGTAGGGACGGAGATGAGGACAGGGATAGCATTATGGACTGGGCCAGGGATAGCAGTATGGACAGAGGTAGGGACAGAGACAGGGACAGGGATAGCAGTATGGACAGAGACAGGGACAGGGATAGCAGTATGGACAGAGACAGGGACAGAGACAGGGCCAGGGATAGCAGTATGGACAGAGGTAGGGACAGAGACAGGGACAGGGATAGCAGTATGGACAGAGACAGGGATAGCAGTATGGACAGAGGTAGGGACAGAGACAGGGACAGGGATAGCAGTATGGACAGAGACAGGGACAGGGATAGCAGTATGGACAGAGACAGGGACAGGGATAGCAGTATGGACAGAGACAGGGACAGGGATAGCAGTATGGACAGGGACAGGGATAGCAGTATGGACAGAGACAGGGACAGGGATAGCAGTATGGACAGAGACAGGGACAGGGATAGCAGTATGGACAGAGACAGGGACAGGGATAGCAGTATGGACAGAGGTATGGACAAGGATAGCAGTATGGACAGCGACAGGGATAGCAGTATGGACAGAGACGGGTACAGGGATAGCAGTATGGACAGAGAATGGGACAGGGATAGCAGTATGGACAGGGACAGGGACAGGGATAGCAGTATGGACAGAGACGGGTACAAGGATAGCAGTATGGACAGAGACGGGGACAGGGATAGCAGTATGGACAGAGACGGGGACAGGGATAGCAGTATGGACAGAGACGGGGACAGGGATAGCAGTATGGACAGAGACGGGGACAGGGATAGCAGTATGGACAGAGACGGGGACAGGGATAGCAGTATGGACAGAGACGGGGACAGGGATAGCAGTATGGACAGAGACGGGGACAGAGATAGCAGTATGGACAGAGACGGGGACAGGGATAGCAGTATGGGCAGAGACGGGGACAGGGATGAGGATTCATATGCTGTTTTCTCTTCATTCACAATGTGTAGCAATCTATTGAATATGTTGATTAAAAAGAAACCTGTTTCAATAGAAACTGATGTTTGTCTTACATTGCCAATGGCACACACACTGTCTAGATGTTTTACCAGCTCATAAAAGGAATCGGGCTGTAGCTACAGTATGTTCTTGTTCTTTCTATTTCTGCATTTCAAAAACTATAAGCCAATATTCAAATTAATATAAAAATGTGTTAAATGTTTTTGGGGAATATTCTAGCAGCTGCTGTCATCATGACATCTAGTTTTTTTTAAATGCAACTTGTCTTGGACCACCATAAAGTATTTTTGGAGCATTTGCTCATCGTTCCCGCTCCACCTACATACAGAATGCTACATTCCATCCTCTTTACTATAGACTAGAAGATTTACAAGGCTTTTCGTTAGCTCAAAATGGCGTGTAGCAGTGGATAGCAGCAGCCAACAGTTTCTGCTTCCTTTGTTTCTCCTCCGTGTGGCACTGGGTCGGCTGGCGGTCAGCGGCAGATTGGCCCTGCTGGCACCTGCCTGTGCCCTGTGCCCGTCCGCCCAGCACACGGCGGGTAGGATCAGCGCCTCTCTCTCCTTCCGATGGCCTGCCAGCCGCTCAGTTCAGCCTCCTCCTCCCGCCACCTCCTCACCCCCGGCCGAGGTGTTAGATCAGAGCCAGGCACAGATGTGCCCCGCTGCCATGCAGAGGAGAGACAGAGTGGTACAGAGTGAACCGTGGTCTCATCCCCTGTCCGACGCTGTGGAGCTCTGATCTGTCTTTAAGTGGGCTTGTCTAATCCAGACAGCTGTGGAGATGGACGTGATGCTCCACCATGTGTGTCTTTCTGACAGTACTGTACTGTGGTGCACTGAGACCTCTGGTGCGTTCCTCTGTCATACAGCAAGCTTCTGGGATCTAGCGAGAAGTACGGTAAAACTGTGCTCCATCTATCAGAGTTTCCTGTTAGCTCCTTCCTTCTGTTGTAAAAGCTGAGATGACCTGAACAAGAAGGATGGTTGGTATTCTCTAGTCTGGCCTTACTGTGGCTCACAAGTCTGCTCAAGGAGATGCCTAAACACAGAAGGCCTTGATGTACACCAGACACCAGGAGAGAGAGAAATGTCCTTTTCAACTGCAACGAAAGCCTTCACTCTACTTGATCAAATAATTCTTATGTGGAAGAACAACATTCAACATTGTTGCTTTTCATTGAACTGGCCCTTTAAGTGAGCCAGTGACCAGTGCAGCCAGCCGTTGGCAGTGGAGGGCTTTTTGTTAGGCAGGGGGTGTTTATGTGAACTACAGGGGGAGGTTGGCGAGAGAGGGCCAGCAACGGAGCACAGATGCAGCAGACATCTGTCCATGGCCACACTCCTCCTTCAGGCCAATCTAACAGGCCTCTCTCTCTTTCTCCCCTAACGCAAACTCTACCACACTACAGACACAAATCCATCTAAATCCCTTTCGGGGGTTGTCTCTGTGAGTGTCAGTCAGTGCGGCGCCCCCGCTGTTCACTTTGGGAGGTACGGGGCCTTTGTAGAGGGGGACGCCCTCTCTGTGTCACTTCCAGGGGAAGAGGGGGCTGGAAGGCAGGCATCTGTGTGACCAGGCTTCTGAGACGGGCCTTTGATTCATGCTTTTTTTGTGTCTTCATCTCACGGGCCGAATGATCACAGCTCCCCTTGAAATGGGGGGGGACATGAAGCACTTTTTGCCTTTTGTTTGTTTTTTGGGAGCTCTCTTCTTTCCACACACACACAGAGCACCCCCCAGGCCCTGTGGCGGATGGCACTGAAAACGAGCCCCCCGTCAGCTCCAGCATTGGATCATCAGCCAGCTGTGCGTTGGGCAGCCGAGGATATGTCCTAATCCCCCCCACTCTGTTCAGCTCCTTCTGACGCCTTTGAGCCCGGGCTTTAGTCCCATTGTTTGTTGGTTTGTTTGCTCCTGTCTTTTTGTCGTTCCCCTCCCTCTCCCCTTCCCTCCTCTGCTCTACTCAGGGGACCCCATAGGGCGAAACAAAAAAAACATGCATAAAAACTCAACAGCATTCTTTCATTCCCATCACTTGCCAGATATTCAAAACCTCAAAATGTCCACTTTGTGTTTGGTGGCAATGCTCTATACTGAGGCTTGGAAGGGAAATGGGCTTTCATCCTCATTTCATCCACATGAAATTCTGCATCCATTTTAATGATGGTGTTTGAGAACTGTCGTTGGCAATGTGGGGCCCAAAGTTTGGATAGATTGATAAGCATGTCCCTGCTCGAAGGAGGAACCTGCAGGCGTAGACATGCACATCAAACTCCCAAATACTAATGATGCCTCTGTCAAAGCAAACCCAGACAAGCTTTCCATCTGTTTGTGGTGAACGGATGGACAGAACATTCTAGATACATCACAATACTCCCAAAGAAGGAATGGTCATCTGGCCAGTTCACTTGGTAGATCAGTGTTTGTGTGGATGAATTGATGAGGCAACTACGTGACTGTGTGGTTCGGTGTACCTTGACCATTCTGTTCCTTTGCTGCCAGTCTGCCACAGACATATTGATAGTATTTACCTATTTCAGATGGCTGACTGTACCTGGTTCCTGTTCAAATTAACGCTACAGTAGTGAGAATAACATACAAACATTTGAACCCACAGGCATTGCAAGGACAATCATTCGCTGGCTCGGTTTGGTTCTGATATTTTCAATGACCTTTTCCATTGAGTTGGATGTGGCAATTGATATGACAGACACCTTCGATACACTATGAACTGTCTGAGAGTCCCCTCTCTCCTTCATGTGGTCTTTCACCCCCACAGCAACAGGGAACCATTTGGGCTACAGAAACAAAGCTGCGACCACCACTGTGCCTGGGATCAAAAGTTTATCATTTGATCTCAAAATTCCATTAAACACGACACGCTTCTCTGCCCTCCCTTTTTCTGTTTTTCAGTCTCACTCCTGTTAGTGCAGAGAGGGGGAAACAGGCCCTGAAAGGGTGGGAATCTGAAAATGAATAAAATAGTGAGCAGATGCAGCTAGATGCCAGAGGGAGATTTATGTGGAGAATCAAACTGCTGCAAACCAAGTCAGTGGGAGGTGGTTGTACAATCAGAGGCAGGATAAAAGAGCCAGTGGCACACAGGCCTCGCTCTTGTCAAAGTAGTAGTAATGAAATCTCGTCCGCTGAGCCTGCTGCCAGCCGAGAGAACCTGTGTTAGCACTTTGGGGTAAGCGCAGGCGCCGGCGCTGCCAGGTAGGAGGGCAGGCACTGAGCGGGAGCTGGGCGGCAGCCATCTTGTTCGGTAGCAGATGGCGGCAAGGCTGGCAGGGGAGGGGCTGCTTAGCAGAACTAATCAGACAGTAACGGATAGGGCAGCTGGGAAGGCTGGCGGCCAGGCGGGAGTGTGCAGGGGAACCGCAGAGTGTCATGATGTTGACAGTGGTGTGCCCATTGGCCTGGGATGAGACCTTGCCGTGTCTTCTCGCCTCGCTGTTGGGTGCCCCTCTCCCTGCCACCGTGCCTCGGCCAGCCCGGCCCTCTCACGTGTCAAGGTACAGAGACCAACCTGCTCCAGAGAACGTGTCTCTCCCCCCCCCACTCTTTTTATAACCTTTGCGAGGAAGGTACAGAGGGCATCACAGCTATTTGTTGGGATATTGAGTCAGGTTTTAGGATGTGCCTCATGTCAAGTCAACTGTTTTTATAGGTGCTACAGTATAACCACACATAGAAATGGAAGATTAATATTTACATTTTCCTTGTATTATTTGACTTGTTTTGTACTAGTCACTGAATGCAGATGGAGTATATCGATAATGGTATTTTATGGGGTTTGGTGACAATGCTTTTTTTTCAGTGTTTTTTGTTTCTCATCACAAAATAATAGTCTGTTCTTTCAGAATTGAGCAAGGAAATTCCAATCATCTACATTTCAGAGTGTGTTGTATCTATGAAACATATACATACGTCTTGAAATTGGTGCTGACATAACCATACTTACTTTAATTCTTTAAATGTTTAAAATATATTTTTAGGAAGCATTTCATGGCAGGCAGCCTCCATTCAGGACCAGACTTTCTTTTGACCAAACACATGCATATAGTCTTCTAGTGACACAGTATCAATGAACAGTACCACTCTTCCTCAGCAGATAGGGCAACAGTCCCTTTCCTGGCTTTCCATCTCTCCATTCCCCATTCCTCCATCTCTTCATGTTGCTGGGTGGTACATAATAGAACGCTGAGAGTCCTCAGGCAAAATGGAGGCAAATCTGTCGGGTGCAACTGTTCCCGCTCGGGCCAACTCTGTCCAGAGAGAGTGCCCTACTTACTGTTTCTGGAAGATGGGTTACCATCCCTGCTTCCCTCCTCTCACCAAGACACAGGCACACTCATTCTTCCATTTACTCCCTGGTCAATATCTCTCTTCTATCATGTGGAGCAGGTAGACAGAATCTGGGTTGTTACAGGTACAGCTATTCGCTACATACTCTCTAAATACAGCTAGAATACACTTATTTAGTTCAATTATTTACATTATTTTGTTGTTAGTGTGCATCTAACGGTTACACTCTAACCCCACAAATGAAATTCCTAATAGAATATGTTATAAATATGCAATATTATGCATCAGATCCTAAAGGTTTGATAAAGAGCAAGCAAGTTATGTGATGCAAGTTTTGCCTTTTCAGATCCATTTTCCTCAGTCTTTCAATATATCAAATTTAATTTGTCTCATGCACCGCATACAACAAGAGTAGACGTTACTGTGAAATGCTTACTTACGAACCCTTTCCTAACAATGCAGAGTTAAATAAAAAATTGCAAAATGAAATATTAACACAATAAAATAACAAGGCTATATACAAGGAGTACCTGTACCGAGTCAATGTGCAGCGGTACGAGGTAGTTAAGGTAATATGTACATGTAGGTAGGGGTAAAAGTGACTAAGCAATCAGGATAGATAATAAACAGAGTAGCAGCAGCGTGTTTGTGTGTGGCATCAATATGCACGTGTGTGTGTGTGTGTGCTGGAGTGTCAGTGTAGTATGTGTGAGTGTGTGGGTAGAGTCCAGTCAGTGTGCATAGAGCCGGTGCAAGAGAGTCAGTACAAAAAAATGGGGCAATGCAAACAAACCTGCCAAGAGAGGGCCAGCAAAACTCACGGACCAGGCAAGGAGGGCATTAATCAGAGAGGCAACAAAGAGACCAAAGATAACCCTGAAGGAGCTGCAAAGCTCCACAGTGGAGATTGGCGTATCTGTCCATTGGACCACTTTAAGCCTTACACTCCACAGAGCTGGGCTTTACGGAAGAGTGGCCAGAAAAAAACCATTGCTTGAAGAAAGAAATAAGCAAACACGTTTGGTGTTCGCCAAAAGGCATGTGGGAGACTCCCCAAACATATGGAAGAAGGTGCTTTGGTTAGATGAGACTAAAATGCAGCTTTTTGGCCATCAAGGAAAACGCTATGTCTGGCACAAACCCAACACCTCTCATCACCCCGAGAACACCATCCTCACAGTGAAGCATGGTGGTATGTTTTTCATCGTCAGGGACTGGGAAACTGGTCAGAATTGAAACAATGATGGATGACACTAAATACAGGGAAATTCTTGAGAGAAACCTGTTTCAGTGTTCCAGAGATTTGAGACTGGGACGGAGGTCCACCTTCCAGCACGACAATGACCCTAAGCATATTGCTAAAGCACTCGAGTGATTTAAGGGGAAACATTTACATGTCTTGGAATGGCCTATTCAAAGCCCAGACCTCAATCCAATTGAGAATCTGTTGTATGACTTAAAGATTGCTGTACACCAGCGGAACCCATCCAACTTGAAGGAGCTGGAGCAGTTTTGCCTTGAAGAATGGGCATAAATCCCAGTGGCTAGATGTGCCAAGCTTATAAAGACATACCCCAAGAGACTTACAGCTGTAATTGCTGCAAAAGGTGGCTCTACAAAGTATTGACTTTGGGGGGGTGAATAGTTATGCACGCTCAAGTTTTCTGGTTTTCTGTCTTATTTCTTGTTTTTTTCACAATAAAAAAGATTTTGCATCTTCAAAGTGGTAGGCATGTTGTGTAAATCAAATGATACAAACCACCCAAAAATCTATTTTAATTCCAGGTTGTAAGGCAACAAAATAGGAAAAATGCACAGGGGGGTGAATACTTTCACAAGTCACTGTAAATGAAAGTCAAATTAAAAGTCACTCTTTTTTTTTTTTGCTGTGGTCTCAGGACTGATGGGGTTAAAGGACACCGATCCCCTTCTTGTAAGCGGAGAGAGAATTTCTGTATGGACATCTGTGGTCATATAAACAAAAAGGTGATAGTGTTGACGACCTATTAATTTTCCATTTTGATATTAATTGCAACTCATCTAATGAAAATGCATTTGCCTTTTATCATATGTTCTTATTTATTTTCGTTGGGTTCGGAAATAATAGGAATCCACTATGGGTTATGTAAAACTGTAAAAATTTTACTCCATCTATACAAACATCCCATTTCATTCATTGAAATGGCACGATGAGATAAACAATTAGCGCAATAGCCACATTATAAGTAAAACATTTAGAATTTGAGTAAGCTACTGAGTGAAAGATTGCGGAAGCGAGACCAAAGACAGAAATAATATAGAGTTTCTCCCTCTGCGAAACGAGCTTGTAACAACACCTGAATTGTGGCTTACACCCACATCATGACGCACTGCCCCCCCCCCCCCCGCCCTATTCAAAACTGGAGGGCCTCTGTCGAAGCCCAACCTGTGCCCCCTACCTGTTCCCCCTACGCTAACACAGAGGGAAGTTGCCATCCAACCCACCTCAGCGTCACACAAATCAACACCATTCTGTAACATGAAACACAGCCGTAGCTCTAATGGTCAGGAATCAAAAACCTTCTACAGAAGCAGTGGCCATTGAATGGAGGAAAACAAAGAGTGTGTTTTAACGCGACAGGAGATGGGAGCTGGAGGGTCGCGGGGGCTGTGCCCAACTCATCCCTCTCAGTACCACCTCTTTGTGTGGGCTCCTCTCTTTGTGATCAACTCCTGATGCCATCTGCTCTGTGTGGTACCGGCGCTGGGCTGACGGAGGGGAGCCCGGCAAGGCCAGGACAGAAAGGGGGAGATTGAAAGAGAGAGAGGGAGGGAGAGAAAGGTTGTTCCTCTGGATAAAAGCACTGGCCACTGGGCCGCAGGGCTGAGAGAGCCACTGATGCTGCCTGCCACACAGACAGGGCTATGTGAAGTCACAAAGATGATACCTCTCGGACTGTCTTTCAAATACACTCACTCTCCGCATTTCATCTTTCAACTCATTCTGTCTCGCGCACATATGTACACACACAAACCAAAAACAGCTGGTGCACTTATCCATTCCCGCATACTTGATGCCAATGTGTGACATATAGTATCCCTCTGCAACTAGATCCTAGACTTCCTGATGGGCGCCTGGGATGGTGAGGATAGGCAACAACACATCCGACACGCTGACTCTCAACACGGGGGCCCCTCAGGGATGTGTACTTAGTCCCCTCCGTTACTCTCTGTTCACCCACAACTAGGTGGCCCCGCACGACTCCAACACCACCATTAAGTTTGCAGACGACACAACGGTGGTAGACCTGATTACCAACGACAATAAGACAGCCTATAGCAGGGGTGGGCAATTGGTCCCCCTTTTGAAGGCCCTCGGATCAATTACCCCCCCCCTCAACTCAATTGGGGTCTTAACTTACTGTTGCAAGTTACAATAGTAGAATACGCAAGGTGCAATTTCGAAATTAGCCCGTGATAGATTTTTCTTTTTTAGATTGGTAAATTAGTCTTGCGGCCAGCTATCTAAATTTAGTAATCCTGGTCAAATTACCGGCCGGGGGGCCCGCATTGATTTTGTTATTCAGTCTCACTCCGATATCATATTAAAAAACTGCAAACATTTCTCTCCACCCTACTGTATGGCAAAATGTGTAGAATTTTCAGAAATTTTCTGTAAAACAGCTCATTGCACGAAATGAGTTGCAGCAAACTTGCTTTAAAACTGCAACATTTTCTCTACGCCGCATGGCAAAATGTGGAGACGTTCATGAAATTACCACTAAAACACAAAAAAAGCGTATCTCCGTTGTCAAGAAGGAGGCCGCTAAAATATTTTGCTTGCAATGTAAGGGGTGGCGGGTATGGATGTGGCTATGCAAAGGATGCGGCACCTCATGAGGAGTTCAGATTTTTTTGTGGTCCCCACCTCCATCAATGTTGCCCATTCCTGGCCTATAGGGAGGAGGTTAGAGACCTGTCAGCGTGGTTCCAGGACAACAACCTCTCCTTCAACATCAGCAAGACAAAGGAGCTGATCGTGGACTACAGGAAACGGAGGGCCGAGCACACCCCATTCACATTGACGTGGCTATAGTGAGCAGGTCGAGAGCTTAAAATCCCCCGTGTCCACATCACTAAGGACCTATTATGGTCCAGACACACCAACAAGGTAGTGAAGAGGGCACTGAAAAGATTTGGCATGGGCCCTCAGATCCTCAAAGTTCTACAGCTGCATCACTGACAGCATCTTAACTGGCTGCATCACCGCTTTGTATGGCAACTGCTTGGCATTCGACCATAAGGGGCTACAGAGGGTTGTGTGTATAAATATTTAGGACTAAAACTTCTCCAGCTCCTTCAAGTTGGATGGGTTCTGCTGGTGTACAACAATCTTTAAGTCATACAACAGATTCTCAATTGGATTGAGGTCTGGGCTTTGAATAGGCCATTCCAAGACATGTAAATGTTTCCCCTTAAACCACTCGAGTGTTGCTTTAGCAGTATGCTTAGGGTCATTGTCCTGCTGGAAGGTGAACCTCCGTCCCAGTCTCAAATCTCTGGAAGACTGAAAAAGGTTTCCCTCAAGAATTTCCCTGTATTTAGCGCCATCCATCATTCCTTCAATTCTGACCAGTTCCCCAGTCCCTGCCGATGGGAAAAACATACCCACATCATAATGCTACCACCACCATGCTTCACTGTGGGGATGGTGTTCTCGGGGTGATGAGAGGTGTTGGGTTTGTGCCAGACATAGCGTTTTCCTTGATGGCCAAAAAGCTAAATTTTAGTCTAAATTTTAGTCTTATCTGACCAGAGCACCTTCTTCCGTTTGGGGAGTCTCCCACATGCCTTTTGCCGAACACCAAATGTGTTTGCCTATTTTTTTTCTTCAAGCAATGGCTTTTTTTCTGGCCACTCTTCCGTAAAGCCCAGCTCTGTGGAGTGTAAGGCTTAAAGTGGTCCTATGGACAGATAGTCCAGTCTCCGCTGTGGAGCTATGCAGCTCCTTCATGGTTATCTTTGGTCTCTTTGTTGCCTCTCTGATTAATGCCCTCCTTGCCTGGTCTGTGAGTTTTGGTGGGCCGCCCTCTCTTGGCAGGTTTGTTGTGGTGCCGTATTCTTTCCATTTTTTTATAATGGATTTAATGGTGCTCAGTGGGATGTTCAAAGTTTCTGATATTTTTTAAAACCCAACCCTGATTTGTACTTCTACACAACTTTGTCTCTGACCTGTTTGGAGAGCTCCTTGGTCTTCATGGTGCCCCTTGCTTGGTGGTGCCCCTTGCTTAGTGGTGTTGCAAACTCTGGGGCCTTTCAGAACAGGTGTATGTGTGTGTGTACTGAGATCATGTAACACTTAAAGTCCACCTGTGTGCAATCTATTTAACTAATTGTGACTTCTGAAGGTAATTGGTTGCACTAGATCTTATTTAGGGGCTTCATAGCAAAGGGGGTGAATACATATGCACTCACCACTTTTCCGTTTTAAATGTTAAAAATATTTTTTTTAAATAAGTTATTTTTCACTTCACCAATTTGGACTATTTTGTGCATGTCCATCATGAAATCCAAATAAAATTCCATTTAAATTACAGGTTGTAATGCAACAAAATAGGAAAAACGCCAAGGGGGATGAATACTTTTGCAAGGGACTGTATCTGCATATCCAGCCCTTATATTTAGCCTCACAATGAAGTGTTTTACCATGTTCTTTTCAGGACACCCAGGGCTACAAGTAGAACACAACATTTTACATAAACAGTTCCATTCATTAGTTTTATTGACAAATGTTGACAGAGCAAAAACCTGATTTAAAAATATGTACGCTTGTAAGTATAGACATGTTTTTTTTAAAGTCAGTGACAACTGTTTGGAGTTTGACTTTTTTCACATTTTGTTGTAACAAAGTGGGATTAAAATGTTTTTAATTGTCATTTTTTGTCAACGATCTACACAAAATACTCATGTCAACATGGAAGAAAAATGTTAACATTTGTAAAACATTTATGAACGATTAAACACTAATATATTGTGTCTTGATTAGATAAGTATTCAACCCCCAAATTCAATATATGTTAGAATAAACTTTAGCAGCGATTATAGCTGTGAGTCTTTCTGGGTAAGTCTTAGAGCTTTCCACACCTGGATTGTGCAACATTTGCACATTATTCTTTTCAAAATTCTTCAAGCTCTGTCAAGTTGGTTGTTGGTCATTACTAGACAATCATTTTCAGGTCTTGCCATAGATTTCCAAGCAGATTTAAGTCAAAACTGTAACTCGGCCACTCAGGAACATTCACCGTCTTGGTAAGCAACTCCCTTGTAGATTTTAGGTTATTGGCCTGCTGAAAGGTGAATTAATCTCCCAGTGTCTGGTGGAAAGCAGACTGAACCAGATTTTCCTCTAGGATTTTGCCTTTGTTTAGCTACATTCTGTTTTATTTTTTTTATCCTGAAAAACTCCCTAGTCCTTAACGATTACAAGCATACCTATAACTTGATGTGGCCTCCACTGCTTGAAAATATGGAGAGTGGTATTCAGTAATGTGTTGTATTGGATTTGCACCAAACATAACACTTTGTATTCAGGACAAAAAGTTAACGGCTTTGCCACATGTTTTGCATTATTACTTTAGTGTCTTGATGCATGTTTTGGAATATTTTTCCTTCTTTTCATTCTGTCAATTAGGTTAGTATTGTGGAGTAACTACAATGTTGTTGATCCATTCTCAGTTTTCTCCTATCGCAGCCATTAAACTCTAACTGTTTTAAAGTCACCATTGGCATCATGGTGAAATCCCTGAGCAGTTTCCTTTCTCTTTCGGCAACTGAGTTAGGAAGAACGCCTGTATCTTTTGCAGTGACTGGGCGTATTGATACACCATCTAAAGTGTAATTAATAACTTCACCATGCTCAAAGGGATATTCAATGTCAGAATCTACCAATAGGTGCCCTTCTTTGTGAGACATTAGAAAACCTCCCTGGTCTTTGTGGTTGAATCTGTGTTTGAAATTCACTGCTCGACTGAAGGGCCTTAAAATTATCTGTATGTGTGGGGGTACAGAGATGAGGTAGTCATTAAAAAAATCATGTTAAACACTATTATTGCACACAGAGTGAGTCCATGCAACTTATTATGTGACTTGTTAAGCACATTTTTACTCCTGAACTTATTTAGGCTTGCCATGACAAAGGTGTTGATGCTTATTGACTCAAGACATGTCAGCTAAACATTTTTCAGTAATTTAGTATTTTTTGTTGTTGTTGAAAAACATAAAGTTGAAGTTTACATACAACTTAACCAAATACATTTAAACTCAGTTTTTCACAATTCCTGACATTTAGTCCTAGTAAAAATTCCCTGTCTTAGGTCAGTTAGGGTCACCACTTTATTTTAAGAATGTGAAATGTCAGAATAATAGTAGTGATTTTATTTCAGCTTTTATTTTTTTCATCACATTCCCAGTGGGTCAGAAGTTTACATACACATACAAACGTTTTGGGTAGCCTTCCCCAAGCTTCCCACAATAAGTTGGGTGAATTTTGGCCCATTCCTCCGCACAGAGCTGGTGTAACTGAGTCAGGTTTGTAGGCCTCCTTGCTCGCACACGCTTTTTCAGTTCTGCCCACACGTTTTCCATATAATTGAGGTCAGGGCTTTGTGATGGCCACTCCAATACCTTGACTTTGTTGTCCTTAAGCCATTTTGCCACAACTTTGGAAGTATGCTTGGGGTCATTGTCCATTTGGAAGACCCATTTGCGACCAAGCTTTAACTTCCTGACTGATGTCTTGAGATGTTGCTTCAAAATATTCACAATTTTCCGTCCTCTATTTTGTGAAGTGCACCAATCCCTCCTGCAGCAAAGCACCCCCACAACATTATGCTGCCACCCCCATGCTTCACGGTTGGGATAGTGTTCTTCAGCTTGCAAGCCTCCCCCTTTTTCTTCCAAACATAACGATGGTCATTATGGCCAAACAGTTCTATTTTTGTTTCATCAGACCAGAGGACATTTCTCCAAAAAGTATGATCTTTGTCCCCATGTGCAGTTGAAACCGTAGTCTGGCTTTTTTGGAGCAGTGGCTTCTTCCTTGCTGAGCGGCCTTTCAGGTTATGTCGATATAGGACTCGTTTTATTGTGGATATAGATACTTTTGTACATGTTTCCTCCAGCATCTTCACAAGGTTGTTCTGGGATTGATTTGCACTTTTCTCACCAAAGTACGTTAATCTCTAGGAGACAGAACACATCTCCTTCCTGAGCGGTATAACGGCTGTCTGGTCCCATGGTGTTTATGCTTGCGTACTATTGTTTGTACAGATGAATGTGGTACCTTCAGGCGTTTGGAAATTGCTCCCAATGATGAACCAGACTTGTGGAGGTCTTGGCTGATTTCTTTTGATTTTCCCATGATGTCAAGCAAAGAGGCACTGAGTTTTAAGGTAGGCCTTGAAATACATCCACAGTTACACCTCCAATTGACTCAAATGATGTCAATTAGCCTAACAAGCTTCTAAAGACATGACATAATTTTCTGGAATTTTCCAAGCTGTTTAAAGGCACAGTCAACTTAGTGTATGTAAACTTCTGACTGAATTGTGATACAGTTAATTATAAGTGAAATAATCTGTCTGTAAACAATTGTTGGAAAAATGACTTAGCACAAAGTAGATGTCCTAACCGACTTGCCAAAACTATAATTTGTTAACAAGAGATTTGTGGAGTGGTTGAAAAACGAATTTTAATGACTCCAACCTAAGTGTATGTAAACTTCTGACTTCAACTGTAATTCCACTTTGACATTATGGGGTATTGTGTGTAGGCCAGTGGCATTTTTTGTGTGCAATTTTTAATTCAGGCTAAAACACAACAAAATGTGGAAGAAGTCAAGGGTTGTGAAGGATCTGTATGTGAGCTTACCACAGTATTATAAACACTATGTCCTGGGATTTCCTATGATCTTCTATGTAGAAGAACCCCTTACATTCTAATGGCTCTTGTGTAGCTTTTGAGTGTCATAGCGCCCCGGGCCCTTTCGGGATCCGCCCTTGTCTCACAAACACTGCTCTATCTCAGTCCCGTTAATCACACAGACTAATGGTATCTACAGATGCAGAAGAAATATAATAATCCAATGGTACAACCCAGAAGTCTGTAGCACACCATACAATGTTTTAAAGGGTCTGGAAGTCCAAAACGTGCCAGCGTTATGGTGGGACTCATTGGGTTAAGCTTTTAAGATTTGTTTAACTTTACAACCGTGAGAAGAAAAATAGTTTTACATTTGCAGAGGAGTGAAATATGTTTCTGCAAAAGAATGTGCACTCTCCCTCCGTGGGTTGTGAGTATGGGGGTGTGTGTAGCTGTCCTGAATCAGGGGAGTATTTGTTAAATTTGTGGCGACTGCATTTCGCTCTGCCCGTGACCTTGAGGGGGCTTTGCTGCTCCTTGAAGAAGAAAAGCAGAAGCTGGCGGTAAACAAAGTTCACTTCTGACAGATGGATTGAATGACAGAGAGGTTGCGAGTGCCAGAATAGCCCTGGCAGCGGAGGAAATGTTCAATGCGGTCCAACAGGAGAGGAGGTGTGAACAGGTGCAGGGCTGCTGAAGGAAGAGGGACCAGATGGAGGGAGCCAGAGCCAGTTTAGTTAAAGGAAAAAGGGTGGGAGGGAGAGCAGGGGAAGGGGGAGCGAGGAATGGAGGGGAATGAGAGAAAAAGGGATAGGAGCAGAGATAAGAGCCCCCAGGACGGAGAAGAGCGGAGGAGAGAGTGGAATAATGCACAGAGCAAACTGTGCTGTGCTATGTAAGTGATAGCCAGGCTAGAAGGGGCTGCTTTTGATATTTCTCTATCTTAGCGAGTGAGGGGGAGATGTGTTAGTTAGATTGAAGGACATGGGTGAATGGAGTGCAATTGACACACCAGCGGCTGAATAAATGTGTTAAAATATACACGGTGTACTTTAAAGTGTGTCTGTGTGTGGACACTGAACTTTATTCTTCCTTGAGCTGAGTACATGGTGTCATTAGACCACATTCCTTGCAAGCGCCCAATATGCCACAAATACCCCCAGTTGGCAGTGCCACACCAAATCAGCATTCATTAGTTCTCTTTATACTGTTATTCTTAGCATCAGGATCTGTCTTTTATAGATATCATTTGACATCAATGTAAATGTATGAAGGAAGGGATGAATGAGAATAGTGAATGGCAACTGGTTCAATATATGTTTTCCAGGTATAATGTAATTGCAATAGAGTATTGTTGTGATGAGTATTTACAGTTTTTAGAGTTGGGTAAGTCATTGAATAAATGAGTTTGCTTGGGAACATGCTGTCTGTTGTGCACTGAGCACTGCTAGATGGCTACTGTTATCACACATTGTTTATTTGTTCTGTTTTGGACTGGGTAGGAACATCAGGCCTACTGTGCTCTTTGAAGACTGCTTCTATTCCTCATATTCAAATAAATCCTAGTTCCACATGTACTATACCATGTTTTTCAGTTTAGATTTTCACTGTAAAAGTGTTGAAGTTGATGTTATCTAAGTTGACCAAAATGTTCACAAAGTTAGTCTTGAGAGAGAGAGGTTGACGCATTATCACACTAAACAGTAGCTGGTGTTGCCAAGCGGCTGACTCCAATTTGCGCTCGTTTTAGGAACCGTAGCATTTGGTCATTCCTGGCTGTGGATCATGGAGCACCGCGGGGTGCTGCAAACTCTGCGCTCGAATGGGCTGTGGTATTCCAAATCAAATGGGCAACAGCTTGACTAGTACCCACTTAGGCAGCCCTGGGCCCTCACTTAGTGCTCTAGCACCCAGGACCTAGCCACAGAGCCTGGTGCTGGGACGGGATGGTATAGCTCCCCCTATCAGGCTGGTCGACCCTGCCCTGCCTCCTGACTGACTCACTGACCATTAGGCCTCGCTCACTCACATAATTATAGCCAGTGAGCAAACAGAAAGTGACCCCTGGACTGAGAGATATGAAACTGTGAGAAATCTCTGTTAGGGGAGTTCTAGGCGGTTGCTCTCTATGTAGGGTTGGAATACCGATAAGAGTGGGTCTCAAGTCATCCTAATCATGTTCAGAAAATGAGGCAATTCGTTTTGCAGCAAAAGATTTCATTTTACACATGAAGTCACATATTTAAAAACAACAAAAGATAGCAAAGGATATTTATTAATAATAAGGTGGGTGCTTATATCTGTCCTATTTCACACATGTACAAGTGTGTATTATACGCATTTGTGAATTGAACATTTTGTTTTTTTGCATATCCCAGCTCCCCCTCAGACACCCTTGGAGAGTGGGGTCACGGCCAAAGTCAGCCATGATCAACGGCGACCCTGGAGCAATTCGGGTTAAGTGTCTTGCTCAAGGGATCATCGCCAGGTTTTTCATCTTGCCGGCTCGGGCATTCGAACTAGCAACTTTTTGGTTACTGGCCCAACACTCTAACCGCTGCTTTACCTGCCACCTAGGCTACATGTACATGTTATGTGCTGAAGTGCATCTCCGATATAAAAGAACTACTTACAATATATCATCATTTACTATTATAATGTACTATAGAAATGGAAATAAGGTTCAGGGCCATCTTCACTAGAGCTTCAGAAAGAACAAATCGAACTTCCGCTCTTTCGCTCTCTTCTGACCATGGCTCATCTTGGCCTTCTGGCTCAAAACTCCCAACTCTCGTCAGTCGTCATCAGTCCTCTCTGAAACTTTCTGGCCGGCTGTCTCATGCTAATTGGTGGATAAACACCACCGGTGCGAGGCTGGGAGGCTGGGGCCCCCCTGGAAACAAACAGTAACAAATGGCTGGCTGTGAGGGCTCTGCAAGCCCACGCTGGGCGCTGGTGTGGGGATGGATGGTGTTTTAGGCCGCTGTTCAAGCACCGCAGGGGGCCGGGCGGGTGGCCGCTCTCTCTCTCCTGGTCTCCTAGGCAGGCGCACCACCACAACCCAACACCCCGCCCCCCTGCGTTCACACTCCAGACGACAGCAGGCCTGGAGAGACGGTCACTTTGGAGCCCTGTTCCAAAACCCAGTGTGGGAGAAAAGTTTGGTCGTTTTCTTTCGTTCTCTCCCATAATTAACACTTTTTTAAAAACTTTTGTGCAATTTTTGGGGGGGTTGCCGTTGTCGTTAGATTTCAAATTTATGTTTTGTTCTTGTTGAATTTGCTATAGATTGATTGATTGATTTGATATTTGTTTTAGTTTATTTTGTTAGAAATGTAAAGATAAAAGTCTTGA
This sequence comes from Salvelinus fontinalis, assembly GCF_029448725.1. Lineage (NCBI taxonomy): Eukaryota > Metazoa > Chordata > Actinopteri > Salmoniformes > Salmonidae > Salvelinus > Salvelinus fontinalis. The sequence goes on from NC_074694.1 coordinate 22,192,538, forward strand.
TACGAGATCTCATTTTTGATGGCGGTAAAAAGCACAACATGACATTGTATTCTATGAGCAACATTCGTAGTGCAGTAGTTTGATCGCAATTTTCATTACTGTATTGTCATTCTATATATATCACAGACAGTATCACCAGCAAAGCACCCCCACACCACCACCTCCATGCTTCACGGTGGGAACTACACTTGCAGAGATCATCTGTTCACCTAATCGGCAACTCACATTTAGACTCATCAGACCAAAAGACAGATTTCCACCGGTCTAATGTCCATTGCTCGTGTTTCTTGGCCCAAGCAAGTCTCTTCTTCTTATTGGTGTCCTTTAGTAGTGGTTTCTTTGTAGCAATTCATCCATTAAGGCCTGATTCACGCAGCCTCCTCTGAACAGTTGATGTTGAGATGTGTCTGTTACTTGAACTCTGTGAAGCATTTATTTGGGCTGCAATCTGAGGCTGGTAACTCTAATGAACATATCCTCTGCAGCAGAGGTAACTCTGGGTCTTCCTTTCCTGTGGTGGTTCTTATGAGAGCTAGTTTCATCAAAGTGCTTGATGATTTTTGCGACTGCACTTGAAGAAACTTTCAAAGTTCTTGAAATGTTCCGTATTGACTGACCTTCACGTCTTAAAGTAATGGTGACTGTCGTTTCTCTGCTTATTTGAGCTGTTCTTGGTATTTTACCAAATAGGGATATCTTCTGTATACCACCCCTACCTTGTCACAACACAACTGATTGGCTCAAACGCATTAAGAAGGAAAGAAATTGCACAAATTAACTTTTAACAAGGCACACCTGTTACTTGAAATGCGTTCCAGGTGACTACCTCTAGAAGCTGGTTGAGAGAATGCCAAGAGTGTGCAAAGCTGTCATCAAAGGGTGGCTACTTTGAAGAATCACAAATATAACATATTTTGATTTGTTTAACCATTATTTTGGTTACTACATGATTCCATATGTGTTATTTCATAGCTTTGATGTCTTCACTATTATTCTATAATGTAGGGGGGAAAATTAAAAATAAAGAAAAACCCTTGAATGAGTAGGTGTGTCCAAACTTTTGACTGGTACTGTATCTAATATATATCCTGCCGAGACGCACTATCCCTTTAAAAGTATGAGATTTTTGCAATTAATCCCCTTTATCTACTTCTCCAGAGTCAGATGAACTCACGGATACCGTTTTTATGTCTCTGCATGCAGTTTGAAGGAAGTTGCTAACTAGCGTCAGCACAATGACTGGAAGTCTAGGGGAACAGCTAGACTTCCAGCTTGCTAGCTGTTCCCATAGACTTCCAGGCATTGCGCTAACGCTAGTTAGCAACTTCTTTTGAACTACATGTTATATATAAACAAAAAATATTTAAAATCATATTTTTGGGGGTGGCGGGCCTAAATGTCCCGCCGCTGCTAAATTAATATAGGGGAAACACACGATACAGCTTTATTGTTTACCATTAGTCCATCACATGTACAGTACATCTCACCCCCTCAGTATACACTGTGTTCTGTTGCATTGTGTAGTGGACAGCTGCCTCAACACCCAGGGGCCTATTATCTAGGGCGTGACACTTTTACCCTTCCACCCCTCATGAGCTGTCTTTATTTCCCTCCTCTCTATCTCTCTTCTCTCTCTTTCTATCCTCTCTCCGTCTCTCTCGCTCAGGCAGGAGAAGGAGAGTGCGGAGCGCTGCCGGGGTGAGGACATGGATGCTCTGACCTTCTCTGCACAGCAGCGCGAGCAGGAGCTGACACAGAGGCTCCAGCAAATGGAGGCGCAGCACGAGCGGAGCGGTGGGTGTCCGGTGGCGCAGCCACAGCCTGCCAAAAGAACACCCCCACCTTTCTCCACCCTCCATGCCCCCATCCGCACCCCGGCCCATGCCACACTGTGAGGGACGGCATCAGGAACACCTGTAACCTTTGGCTGGCCGAAGGGAGCAGATGCTTGGCACTCCAGAGATTGGCCATTACATATTAGTTATCGTTTAGAAAGGGAAAAATGGGCCGCGTTCTGGGCCCACTGTCTGTAGATTTCAGAGTGCTGCTCTCACATCTGTTGCACCATCTGGATCCAGCGAGTTTATTTACCTGTGTTTTGAGAAACTTGAAGCATGCTGATTGCCAGAACAAAGCCTCGGGAAAACAAAGGGCTTCTTTTTGGCGCAGCTCGGCAGCACACATGTTGTCTAAAGAGAGATGACATCAGAAGCTCAGCAGGAAGCTCTCTGGGCCTATGGAATTAGTCCTTTAATACCACAGACCACTTCCTTCTCTAAAGCGTATAATGGCCACTCTCACCAGCTAATTAGTTTTCTCTCTCTCCCAACCACCCCCTCCATCCCTCTCTTCCTCCCCCTCCCTCGCTTTCTAAACAGTTTGGTTTTTAGTAGTTGTAGACAGAATAGCCTCTAGACGATATGTTTTTTTTCTTTCTCTCTCTCCGCTGTTTGTTTTTACTCCCAGTTTGTTTGTCTTTGTATCTTGTTTGTCTCTGTGGCCTACGCATGCCCAGCCGCTTTCAAAGCCTGTTAGCTAATTACGATTCTTTTGGGCACGTTTTTTTTACTGCTCCCAGCCTGCGACACAACTTTTTTTTGTAAAGTTTAATTTCGCAACATAAAAAAAAAAAAAGATTTCCACACCACGTCCCAAATATCTGTATTTGCTTTGTGTGTCCATGCTGTGCGCTTTGTCTATTTATGTCCAAATGGCTAGCACAGAGCTTTCTGGAGTCTTTTCCTCTGTACACTGGCAGACTATGTCGATAAGCCACCATGACAAAATCATTTTAGCGAGAACATGAAACCAGCTCTGTTTTCTTGACCAGATTAGCTGTGTGGAGTTAGTAATTGCTCCCTACTTTATGTACAGTCACAGTTCATTTCACCCCTGAGCATCATCCCTTAAGTCGCTCTCCTAGTTTAGTGGTAATAAACTCAACCAGTGGAATCCAACCTCTTGTCTGAATAGCAGCTTCTTTCGCTTCCTCTGAATTAAAGGAATCTGACTAGCATGTCTCAGCACTACAGAAGCTAGAACATTTTACTGTAAACTACCCTTACTCAGCCAGAATGTACAATGTTGAAGTCTAGTTCTACCAATTTCCCTGTGAATGCCAGGTGATGTAAAACACTTCATAAGCTCTCCTGCATGAAGCACTTGAGATCTAAGCCTGGAAGAGTCATCTGCATATCCACTCGGCTGCTATTTCACAGAATAGTAAATAGTTGAAAGGCTCTTTATAAATCTGAGGTACTTTTCAAAAGACTGGAGTCCTTCATGAGTTCTATTGTGACAGAATGGTAGAGCAGGTGGAATGGACACCATTCCAAACTTGCAGCATTGTTTTAAAAAGACATATGTTGGGGATGATACCGCCGCACAACATTTCAAAGACTGATCAAAGTCGAGCGTTGGATCGTTCCAAAAGAGTCGTGAGTCAGTCTATGGGCACTGTAGAACAACACATTTCACTGCACCTACTGTGTGTGGTGTATGTGACAATAAAACATGTCATTATTTTTATTTATTTTACATGACAAGGTTAAAAACCTAGCAAACAGAAAGAGTTTCAAACAATTCTATTTACAATACAATCCTTACTTTAAACAACTTTATTGCATGGTGAATCTGCACAAAGATACTATACTTCATTCATTGCATGAATTTAGGCACAAATAAACATACTGTATGTAATTCACCATCTTTTTCCGGTACCTGTCCAGGATGCAAGAAATTTGATGTTGAGTGAATGTACAGTATGTCTCATGACTGTGGTCACTGACCCTGCTATCCCATGTTCCCTTGCAGTGGGTGAGTTGGAGGCCCTCCTCAGCTCCCAGAATGCCCTGATAGGGAAACTGAAGGATGAATGTCTCAGTCTGGGGACCAAGCTGGAGACGCTGACAGAGACTAGCAGGTAACACACCCACACTGGACATTTATCAGTCAATCAAAGCCTTTTTTACATCAGCAGTTGTCACAGAGTGCTTTACAGCTACCCAGCCTCAAACCCCCAAAAACAAGCAATGCAGAAGCACAGTGGCTAGGAAAAACTTAGAAAGGCAGGAACCAAGGAAAAAACCTAGAGGGACCAGGCTCTGAAAAGTGGCCAGTCCTCTTCACACACGTTTATCACTTATTTAATACTATTTATGTCACTGTCAGACTTTTTTAATGCGGTCATGATAACCAGCAGTTAAAAAACAAAAAAACAATTCAAAGCATGACATATTTTCACTGCCTGACTTCAGTGCTTGATGGAACCTGGAATTGCATTGCCGGCGAAAGACCTTGACCGTTGTTGTCTTTGACCATAATGTCAGATATGACATTGGATGAGAAGAACCATTGCGCATACCTCCAGATTGTGAAATCTGTTCTTCGTGGCACTGTTCCTTTGCAATGTTGTCACGACACTGTGCTGTATCAGAGCTGCTGTCATTTTGCAGTGGGCCACGCCAGTCTGTCCACAGACACACACACACACACACACACACACACACACACACACACACACACACACACACACACACACACACACACACACACACACACACACACACACACACACGTTTGTCACCTCAGGCCTTTGGGCCAGTCAGCTGTTAAAACAGTGTAAAGCACATTAGTCACATCACAGCCCCCAATCTGCCACAGCCAGACCGCCCAACCTGCATAGGTCCTACCAACCTCATATACAGGACGACACACTCTCATCTGAGAAGAGAATACACCCATACACACAGATACATACTCAGTAATGCTAACACAGAGGACAACAGCTTGTAAACCAACGTTTAAATGCTCTCGCTTTCTCTCTCTCCTAAACACACATACACACAATTGTAAAACCACTACATCCGCTGCGTAGCCCTCATTCAGTGTTGCACTGCGGTGGCCTTTTGTTGTGTGTCTGCAGGCTGTTTCAGCTCCCGATGCCTCATGCTCAATGTGCCAGCTAAAGCGCTGCCGGCCTGCTAGCCAGATGAATGCACTGCGTTCTTCTGCACCACTACACCCAACAGTAAACAAGGCAAAGGCCTCCTCCTCCTCCACAGCCCAGTGCAGCCTGTTGAGAGAAGAAGAGGAAGAGGGGAGGCCAATAGCCTGCTGGCCAATTTGGGCTCCTCAAATGTGGGATGAGTAGACCTCAACTTGGGTAAAGGATGGAGCTCCTTATCTGGAAGTCTCGATTGCCACAGTGCTGTACATCAGTGGTTCTCAATCCTGGTCCTGGGGACCCAAAGGGGTGCACATTTCGTTTTTTGCAATAGCATTACACAGCTAATTTCTAATGGTCAACTCATCATCAAGCTTTGATGATTTGAATCAGGTGTTAGTGCTAAGGCAGAAACTAAAATGTGCACCTGTTTTTGGGTCCCCAGGACCAGGTTTGAGAACCACTGCTGTACATACAGTTGAAGTCTGAAGTTTACATACACCTTAGCCAAATACATTTAAACTCAGTTTTTCACAATTCCTGACATTTAATCCTAGTAAGAAATCCCTGTTTTAGGTCAGTTAGGATCACCACTTTATTTTAAGAATGTGAAATGTCAGAATAATAGAGAATTATTTATTTCTTCTTTTATTTTTTCCATCACACTCCCAGTGGGTCGGAAGTTTACATACACTCAGTATTTGGTAGCATTGCCTTTAAATTGTTTAATGTTTCGGGTAGCCTTCCAGAAGCTTCCCACAATAAGTTGGGTGAATTTTGGCCCATTTCTCCTGACAGAGCTGGTGTAACTGAGTCAGGTTTGTAGGCCTCCTTGCTCGCACATGCTTTTTCAGTTCTGCCCACAAATTTTCTATAGGATTGAAGTCAGGGCTTTGTAATGGCCACTCCAATACCTTGACTTTGTTGTCCTTAAGCCATTTTGCCACAACTTTGGAAGTATGCTTGGGTCATTGTCCATTTGGAAGACCCATTTGCGACCAAGCTTTAACTTCCTGACTGATGCCTTGAGATGTTGCTTCAATATATCCACATAATTTTCCGCCCTCATGATGCCATCTATTTTGTGAAGTGCACCAATCCCTCCTGCAGCAAAGCACCCCCACATCATGATGCTGCCACCCCCGTGCTTCACAGTTGGGATGGTGTTCTTCGGCTTGCAAGCCTCCCCCTTTTTCCTCCAAACATAACGATGGTCATTATGGCCAAACAGTTCTATTTTTGTTTCATCAGACCAGAGGACATTTCTCCAAAAAGTACAATCTTTGTCCCTATGTGCAGTGCAAACCGTAGTCTGGCTTTTTTATGGCGGTTTTGGAGCAGTGGCTTCTTCCTTGCTGAGCGGCCTTTCAGGTTATGTCGATATAGGACTCGTTTTACTGTGGATATAGATACTTTTGTACCTGTTTCCTCCAGCTTCTTTACAAGGTCCTTTGCTGTTGTTCTGGGATTGATTTGCACTTTTCTCACCAAAGTACGTTCATCTCTAGAAGACAGAACGCGTCTCCTTCCTAAGCAATATGACGGCTGCGTGGTCCTATGGTGTTTATACTTGCGCACTATTGTTTGTACAGATGAATGTGCTACCTTCAGGCATTTGAACATTTTTCCCAATGATGAACCAGACTTGTGGAGGTCTACAATTTTTTTTGTGAGGTCTTTTTAATTTTATTTCCTCATGATGTCAAGTAAAGAGGCACTACGTTTGAAGGAAGGCCTTGAAATACATCAACAGGTACACCTCCAATTGACAGAGATAATGTAAATTAGCCTATCAGAAACTTCTAAAGGCATGACATCATTTTCCAAGCTGTTTAAAGGCACAGTCAACTTAGTGTATGTAAACTTCTGACCCACTGGAATTGTGATACAGTGAATTATAAGTGAAATAATCTGTCTGTAAACAATTGTTGGAAGAATTACTTGTGTCATGCACAGAGTAGTTGTCCTAACTGAATTGCCAAAACTATAGTTTGTTAACAATACATTTGTGGAGTGGTTGAAAAACCACATTTGAATGACTTAAACCTAAGTGTATGTAAACTTCCGACTTCAACTTCCGACTTCAACTGTCCGTTAACACTACAGCTCCTCCCATTCTCTCCTCTCATTTCTTACTTGGAATGCAGTGTGTCAATGGCTCCTATCTTTCAAAGAATAACCAACTGGCTAAATGTCATTCATAGCTATGGCAGCAGCCTTCTCTCGGATCACACAGTTGGAGAAATGAGCGATCGCTATCACCTAATGGGGTAGACTTGGCAGAGTTGGAGCACTGTTGTTGCTGTTTTTGAGAGAATCCTTAAGGTTTCAACAACCTGGCTATTCACCTTTTGGAAGCTTTGGAAACTCTGCAACAAAATGGTGGTAAAACCGTTTATTCACTTGGTGTGCGTTCAGTACAAATCAAATGTTATTTGTCACATGCTTCGTAGTTGTAGACTTACAGTGAAAGGCTTATTTACGGGCCCTTCCCTACAATGCAGAGAGAAAAAATAGAGCAGTTATAGAAAGATAATAACACAAGGAATAAATACACAATGAGTAACGATAACTTGGCTATATACGCAGGGTACCAGTACTGAGTCGATGTGCAGGGGTATGAGGTAATTGAGGTAGATATGTACATATAGGTAGGGGTAAAGTGAATAGGCAACAGGATAGATAATAAGCAGTAGCAGCAGTGTATGCGATGAGTCAAACGAGTGAGTGCAAGGGGGGGTCAATGCAGATAATCCAGGTAGCTATTTGGTTAACTATTTAGCAGTCTTATGGCTTGAGGGTATAAGCTGTTCAGGGTCCTATTGGTTCCAGACATGGTGCACTGGTACCACTTGCTGTGCGGTAGCAGAGAGAACCGTGTATGACTTGGTTGGCAGGAGTCTTTGACTATTTTTAGGGCCTTTCTCTAACACCGCCTGGTACACCGCATGGTATAGAGATCCTGGATGGCAGAGAGCTCGGCCCCTGGAATTTTGCAACCCAAGTCAAGATGCTCTCAATGGTGCAGCTGTAGAACTTTTTGATGATCTGAGGGCTCATGCCAAAGCTTTTCAGCTTCCTGAGGGGGAAGAGGAATTGTCGTGCCTTTTTCACGACTGTGTTGGTGTGTGTGGACCATGTTCATTCCTTAGTGATGTGGACACCGAGGAACTTGAAGTTCTCCACCTGCTTCACTACAGCCTACAGCAAACGTACTTCACATGCTATTGAAGAACAGTGCACACTGTTTTGGGGAAACGTGTCGTTCAATACAAACTGTCACGCAACGTAGCAAATGTTGAATCGAACTGAACGCACCCCTGGTTGGCAACAAAATTACATCTCTGGCGAGACTGATAGCTGAACACTCAATGCCGTTAAAAGCAACAATTGTAAAAATGTATTTGTATGTGTGGTTGACAGGAGTGAGGTGGAGCAGCTCTCCCTGGAGAAGGATCATCTGGAAGAGAGTGTTGGGAAGCTGAGAGCTCGCTGTACAGAGATGGAGGAGCAGTGTGTACAACATGGGAGGATGCACCAGCGCATGAAGAACAGGTATTAACTCACAAGCACACACACACAAGAACACACACACACAAGAGCACACACACACAAGAACACACACACCCTGGTCTACACAAGCACAGGGATAGCTGATATGTATTATGGAAGGAATATTGCTAAGCCATGAAGTGCGAATTGATTTTCTAGGATCTAGGATCAATCGCTCTCATGTTGGAGTACTGTAGCGATTAAAGGACAGGTTGAAAGGAGAAGATGAAGAGTGAACAGAATTTGAAGTCTTAACATCCCGTCGGTAGAGATGCAATACAGTGTATGCACTAGTGGTCAGTACAGTAGCACAGTATCTGGTCTACAGTAGTCTTTTTAAAGACTGTTGTGTTGCGGGGGCCTCTTCCCACCTGACTCGGTAGGGTGTACAGAACTTACTATACAGCCCACAGCGCTGAGCCCAGGGCCGCTTGGCACACAGCCTGGCAGTGCCACGTGGGTGGAGGGTGTGTGGGCGTCAGCGCCGTGCTTCGGCGCTCCACTGAGAATTCTTCTAGGAGCCTGTATCCCCCCCCGCCCGCCCCCCACCCCCAATCCCAACGTAACACTACATATTGTTTAACACCCACTGTCAAAAACATGCCGGAAAGAAAAACAATAGGTAAAAGAAGTTGAGAGAATCGCAGCTGTACGGTCTGTGACGTTGTTCACGTTGTGAATCCCCACATCGCAGGAGACACTGTGGGAGAATAGAGGTCTGTTTTCTATAGGTGTGGAGAAATTTAAAATTTGTAATTTTTTCTTTCCAATTGAGTTGTACCATCAGTTATGTTTGGTGAATGTCTTGTTTGAGCACTGTAATTGAACCTTAAAGGCGAGCTTCATTTTTACTGCGAAGACGTATAGGTACTTATTTACAGTGATGGCAGTTCTTCTCTGTTGTGATTGCATTGAAAGGATCTAGAGAAATCTGGAGCCTGGTTTAATCTTTAATGTACCTACCTCACAAATGTAAAACAAGATCTCTGTTGTTGAAGAAGTGGAGATGTGGCTGCGTACAATTATGAGAACATTTGAGGCATTTAGTTTGAGATTCTGGTGTTTTGCCAAGTTCCCTTCCTCACTAATCCCAGCAGCACTATGCTAAGGGTGATTCTCCTGTGTGTTCAGTGCTCTGGGAATAGGTGGTACAGCGGGTATGCTGCCCTGGCACACGGGGGTTAAGGTGTACGTGTTAACAAGCAGGTGCAAATGGGTTCACCCAACATGCAAATCACCAAGGCTCTGCCGCTCTCACATATTCTACATTGAGCGCAATCTGTGCTGTGAAGAGCTGCAACAGCGCGGCTCGTATGAAACATTTGGAAAATCAGCTTGATTTATTTTTACATTTGGGGAGAGAATGCCAAGCTACAGAGGGGTTTTAGCACACAATGTTTTCGCTCCTGCATTTATTTATTTATTATAGTATTTCTGTTTTTTTTTGCCCGGAGATTAGGGAGAGATGTCCGAGAAACAAAGCATGCAACATGATATATATTGTAAGGAACACAATTGAATGATTTGAAACACAGCCTAGTTATCTGGCTATAACAACATTTTGTTCAGAGAATGTATCAGGAACTAACATGTTGCATTGTGGTTTGATATTTGATTTGTCATTTTATTCAAGGCACATTTTAAACACAGCTCCTGATTTGAGGCTCTGTTTTTAATTATGATGAAAATGATATCATAATCAAAGTGATTAATCAAGAATAGAATAATAACTAATTAAAACACTGTTGTGATAAAAGGTTAACCGTATTGAATTAAAACTAAAACATTTTATTAGAGTAGGTATTATCTATTCAGAGAATTTCATTTAGTTAGTCATTTAGGAAAATGACATCTGGAGAACTATCTTATGATCCAAGGACTCTCATGTAAAGCAATATTTTAGTGTAAAACTTGTACTTTAACTGACAGTGGATGTATCCTATAAATTGCACAAGGAAAACGTGTTTCTGAAGCATTTGTGTGATGTGTAGTCGAAGATGAATCAAATTATTCAATCAATAGATTGAATCAAATTGAATTGAAATATATGCAATGAATAGATAGATTATTTAATTGGATAGGTTTACACAGTATGGAGTCAGTTATCAAATTGCCAATTTGTGAATTATTCTTTCAAGAGAGAAAAACAAGTTCCTGGTGAGCATCTTTGTAATGAAATAATATAATGACATGTTTTAATTGTTTCAGTATCGTCATGTAATCTGTTCCTAATGTTTGAGTGACTATAGAAAGCAATAATTAGTTGGATGATAGAAGAGATTCAGCAGCAGGCAGATTTTTTCTTCCTCAACAGGAATGCAATTAAGTCCGGGAGTTACAACTGTAGCTTAATCAAGCACACTCCAGTCCTATTGACACAGTTTTCTCACCTGTGCAGTGTGTAATATATCAAACTCTAAACAGATTTATCATTACATTGACATGTATATAGAAATTCTCTTCAAGAAACCAAGCTACATAAGTGAATTGAAAAGTTGTTTAGGGTTTAGGTTGTACACCAATACACTTTAAAATGTTGTGTGTACACCACTGCTCTGCCCCGTCGCTTCAGTTGTTGTTTTAACCGCACTTCTGCCCGTCTGCACCAAGTGCCACACCGTCCCTTCACCCCCTACCAGCATGCTCCTTCAGCAATTATCACCAACACTCTGACAAACACACACTGGCGTCTTGCATCATGGCCCTTTAAGGAGAGCAGTAATGTATACGCAGATGTGTCGCTAAATCTACTGGCTTCTGTCAGCCATATGGCCCCATAAAGAAAGGTGGTGTGCGTGTCTGGAGTAGAAGAGAGAGGGATGGAGGGTTATGTGTGGAAGAGGTACAGGCAGTTGTTGGAGCTGTTGGGCAAAAGGCTCCAGGAGATTGGATAATAGAACAAACGGTGGACGGCGGTCCGGGAACAGCCTTGCCGCTGCTGGGGGAGACCGAAGGCCCCCAGGCGAGGGCTGCTTCATCTGGTTCTCTGCCACCCACCCCTCCTCTTCTCCCCCCACCCCATCTTCTCCCCCCCAACACAATGTGCTGCCATCTCCCCAAAACAAGAAGACGCTCCTCAAACTTTTCATTTGCAAATGAAGTTGGCAGAGGCAAGGAAGATGCAGAAGGGGTTGTGTGAGAGAGAGAGAGAAGCGCGGGGGGGGGGGGATGATTTGGCTATTGTGATCCTAGAGGAGTGGTTATTATACTTGATTAATCTGACCTCCATTTCAGTCATTTACTAATATGTGAGCAGAATGGGGGGGGTACAGTACAGCAAGACAGTTTTAGGCCATGTGTTTTTTTTCATCTTTCACGTTTTTCCCTAATCGAAATAATCATACAATGTTCACGTTTGTGAAAATATGAGACATCCATTGCATAGGAATGGAATCAGCACATCAGAGGCTATGTCAGGACAGTCTTCCAGCCTGAGTTCCTTTTACTCTTCAGTATGGGCTCGTTGTTCTCCTTTCTCCCTCTGGGTGGCACTGATGCTCCCTCTCTCTCTTCATCCTTCCATCCCTTGCTCTGCCTCTGTCTCACCCAGCTGGCCTGTGTAGCCTGGGGCTGAGGCTGGGCGGCCTGCTGAAATAGCATTGTCAAACGGTGGCTTTACAGCTCCGATGCTGTACGCCGGGCCGCTTCCCAGAGGCATGCAAGCTGGAGTGCTGTGTTACTAACCAGAGCATCACATCAACAGACCTCTCAGCGTCACACCGTCCACAAAACCAACTAAAACAGCAACATTAGCTCTTTTAGAACTATGACTTTCATTGGTTTAGTTTGTTATTTTGGAGTTTTGTTTTGTGTAACAGTTTGTTGTTACATTACTGTGGTAATTTTGGCTCATTTTTACCACCAGACAGTGTTTTTATTGGGAGTATCTGAAAAAGGTGTAAGGTTTTAGGAAGACTGGATGCTGTGTTTAGCTTGTGTTCTATTGGAGACCAGGACTGTGTCAGCAAATCCACTTTCTGGTGTCTACGTGAGCTATTCATCATGCCAAGAATTACATGGATTAAAGATATCAAACTAATAAAGGGTACCATGATCAACAACGGGCCAGTCTATTCCTAACAGGTTGGGGGTATGATATTCATCATGGCCTCCGGGCATACACTCCACCCACCCCTGTGCCATGCCAGGTTTAGGCTTAGGCAGGGTGCGTCGGGCTGAGCTGGGGTGGGTACGTTTTTTTTTAAGGGGGGTGAGGTGGGGTGCTGAGCAGCTGTAGCCGTGCTGCCCCTGGCGGTATGGTTTTAACCAGGCAAGCCAAGGCAGTCTGCCTTCATTCTTCACCCCCTCTCCTCACCCTCTATCCCCCATGATCCCCAATCTGGGCTGGGTTGTTAGTGGTGGTTCATCTACTCCCATTCAAATGAATATTGCATAATGACAGATTGAACATGGGTCAGACTCTTGCTAAGGAGATATGCTTTTTCCTGTGACCGTATAATGTCCCTTATGTTAGTGCAAAGTGATGCCAAATTCAGACTTCTATCCTCACCAAGTTGTATTCTATAGGTTTAACTGGTCGGACGGTCCTAATGTTATACTGTAGTATTCAGTTCCAAAGAAGTTTGCAGGACACTCCTCTGATATGGGGAAAGAGTGGTGTTCTTATTAATGCTGTCCAAACCGGCCTTAGCCCCCCCCCCCCCCCCCCCCCCCACTGTTTATTAAAATGGTTTGTAAATTCCTGGACCTGTGTGTGTTTTCCCAACTGTTGGACAAGCAGAGCCAACACACCTCCTTCTCAGGTGATATTGGGTTGTGCCAAGCAGGAGGTAGACTAGAGCTGGGTAAATGAACAGAGTAGACTAGAGCTGGGTAAATGAACAGAGTAGACTAGAGCTGGGTAAATGAACAGAGTAGACTAGAGCTGGGTAAATGAACAGAGTAGACTAGAGCTGGGTAAATGAACAGAACAGAGTAGACTAGAGCTGGGTAAATGAACAGAACAGAGTAGACTAGAGCTGGGTAAATGAACAGAGTAGACTAGAGCCTCCCAGTGTAACTAGAGCCAGCCACACATCCCCAGGCCACAGCAGGGCCAGGCTCAGCCTGTGAGACTGGGCTTAACGTACGCTCCCCGCTCCTCGAGCTGAGCCGGTGTGCCGTCTGCAGGTTCCTCAGTACACACAGAGACACAGACACTAGGTTCCCCCCTGGAACATCGCTGTAGGCCACACAGCAGTGCTGCTCCACACTTTGTTATACAAACCTGAAGAGTCTCCTCTGTTCCACCGCTAGCCTCCATCCTGTAAACAAACAAACAAACAGCATCACCTGGGAACTTAGGCACAAGCTGTGGGCGACGGCAGGTCTCTGTTGCAGAGGTGTGTATGTGTGTGTGTGTGTGTGTGTGTGTGTGTGTGTGTGTGTGTGTGTGTGTGTGTGTGTGTGTGTGTGTGTGTGTGTGTGTGTGTGTGTGTGTGTGTGTGTGTGTGTGTGTGTGTGTGTGTAATTAAGTGTCCATAAGAGCGATAATCAGATTTTGGCTGGATGGATGGAAGTGTACACATTGGAAGGTGCTTGTAAATCAAGGCACATTTGGCAGATCAGCTTTAAAAAGTTTAAAAAGAAAATATTTAAAAAGAAAAAAGACATTGATAATTTGCCGTTGCTTTTAGGGAGTGTGTGTCTCAGTGCATCCGTCCTGTCTTCAGTTAGCCTGGGAGCCAGCAGATGGTGTCCTTTCACCAGGTCAGCGGGGAGGCCTGAGCTCGGCCATCTCTGCCATCCATCCATCTACCCGCCCCTCCACCCAACCAGCAGCGGGCAGAGCACAGGCAGCAGTGGGCACTGGCCAGCCAGTCATCCAGCCAGCCAGCCTGGGCAGGGGGAGAGCCCAGCGCTAAGCTGTATTAAAAACCTAATTAAGTTGTGTGCCAGTAAATGTAGGGCAGTTATTGGATTTGCTGCTTTGGCTGCTGGATGGGCCCCTAATTTAATCAGACCCCCATTGTGATAGCTTCTTCGGAGGAGGAGTTCGCCTTTTTCTTCAGTTTGAGCTTTAACCCCCCCCCGCCCCCCCTTTTCACCTCTTGTCTCACCCCTCCCCAGTGCCCTGGGTTGGGGTTGAGGCGCCTGGGTTGGGGTTGAGGCGCCTGGGTTGGGGTTGAGGCGCCTGGGTTGGGGTTGAGGCGCCTGGGTTGGGGTTGAGGCGCCTGGGTTGGGGTTGAGGCGCCTGGGTTGGGGGTGAAGACAAAGGTGGTTTTGGAGCTGGATTAAGGTCAGGAGGATTGTGTAATTAATAGGCTAATGTGTCAGATTGAAACAGCATGGTTCTTGAAGTGGCGAGGTAAGGTGTTGTGTTGGTGAAAGCATTAGTTACAAAATTACACAACCTGTTTAAGTGGTTTAATACGCATGGCATTTGCTCTGACATCTTAAAATACATCTTGGCTGCCACTCTTGACTGCTGCTGCAGGTTGGCCTTACACAAGAGTGCTGTTATAACAGGGTCATGACCTTTTATCACCTGAAGGAAATTCAAATTCCTCTGGAAAATGTAACAAAATTGATCATTTATCATATTTATGGGAAATGTTTTTTAACCACTTTAAAATAATACCAAGGCTCTACAAGAATTATGTTCAATTTCTTAGCTGCTCCTATTAACCGGCTCGTCTTGTGGCATTTCAAAATGTCCCTCACACTCCTATAGTAGGTTTGCAGTACAGTCCAGCGTTATGTTCAGCACTCATTTGAATGATATGCAAAAACATAAAATGTCATCCATAATAAGAATGTTATTATGTCCATTTGATGGCCTCGTCATCACGACTCAAATGGCAGCAAGATGCATCATACAAAATACATTTTCATTACAAAGTGTACCCGTTTTCAAAGTTAACCATCTAGACATCTCACTGCGTCAAACCTCTTGAAAACCTCTGAAAAGTCATTCTCCTCCCCCACGTCAGTCCTGTGGAGTGTTTCCATCCTGGCTCTGCGGGGCTCCGGAGCTGGGTGTCTAACGTGGCGGTGTCCTCCCTGCTGTGTGTCCGTGTGGGGGCGGGGGCCGGCTGACGCAGGCTGCATCCCCAGATCTGACAGCTCGTTGCCAGGCTCTGGAGGCCAGGCGAGGGGGAGGCAGCAGCTCCAGCCTCCAGCGCAGCAGGGCCTGAGCCCGGGACAAGCTGGCCAGTGCAGCCGGGGACGGGGAGGGCCAAGGAGGGCCCGCGTGCTCCAGCTCTCACGGGGGGGAAGCGGGGGCCGCCTGCTCTGCCTTCCTTCCCACTGCACAGACGGCACTGCCCCAGCCAGAAGGAGAGGGGCATCTGTCTCCCCCCTTCAGCAACAGCTAGAGGCCTCCCCTCGCATGGCGCCTACTGTGCTCAAGGAGTACATCCCCTCCCTGGGCACCCGGGCCCCTCCTCAGCTCCACCATGGCCCTGGCGACGTGCCCTCCTGTGGGATCTAGGACACTGGGACCTGGCCTGGATCTCATCTGATCCAAGGACCCATGATGGTGGATGACTATAGCCCATGGACAGTCAAATAATAAGCTATAGCCATCCCATTCCCACTACTATATGGATAGCCTATCCTGTGTATAGCAGTCCACTTATGCTAATGTTTGCATTCCTCGCGTGTGAGTTAGCTCTGTGTTATGGGGGAGGGGCCATGTTTAGTTGGGGTGATCTGATGTGTTTGTTGGACGTTGAGGGCCTCCCCAGCCTCAGCTGAATGGACCCTTTGTGTTGGGACACACTGGGAAGAGGGAGGCCTCTTCTTCTGAGGGGTATTTGGCATTGTCTTGCCTCTTAGTTTTATAACTATACATCATATACCTCTGATGACAAAGATCATCAAATATATGTGCAATCTTTTTTGTGGGTGAGAAGCAATATGAGTCCTCCATTTTGTGCTGCTGCCATGTTGTTGTCATGTGGTGTTGCTACAATGTTGTGTTGTCTTAGGTCTCACTTTATGTAGTGTTGTGGTGTCTCTCGTCGTAATGTGTGTGTTGTCCTATATTTTTATTTTTAATCCTAGCCCCTGTTACCGCAAGAGGCATTTTGCCTTTTGGTAGGCCGTCATTAGAAATACGAATTTGTTCTTAACTGACTTGCCTAGTTAAATAAAAATAAAATAACTGGATCTGTTGCTACACTCTATTCTTTTTATCAATCTACTTTGTCTATCATATTAATCTTGTTCATCATACGTGTCAGAAAAGATTGTGTTGAATTGTACATTATACAAGGTGTTGCATTGACTATTGTGCTGTGTGTTCACTGTGTCTGTACTGTGTGTGTGTGTATCCTGTAGACTGCAGCAGTTGGACCAGCACAGTCAGTCCAGTGCCCAGCAGGTGATGGAGCTGCTTGCCAAACAGAACCTGTTGATGCAGGAGCGCCACCTACTCACTGAAGAGATGCAGAACCTACGCATACAGGTACAGTCAGAACCATGGTTGTCATCTACACTGAATTTACTGTTCATCTCTATATATAGTGCTGGGTACAGCTCACCCCTGCACCCGAACCACAGAGACGAGCTACACTATCACCCAGAGAGAGGGCGAGAGAGGGCAAGAGTGAGAGAGAGCGAGCGAGTGAGAGAAAGAGAGAAGAAGAGAAGGCACACAAGCGCCACAACAGCTGGTAGCCAGGGCCGCACATCACGCAAGACTAGGCGCTCCACAGATGCTCTTCCAGATTGCTGCTAAAGGCGTGTCAGACAGAGAGGGAGAGACAGAGGCTGACATTCTTAAGAGCTTAAGGAGATGGAGGAGAGCCCTGCCGAGTGCCTCTGTTCTCAGCTGCTCTAATGCTGCCAGGCTGTTGTTTTTATCAGCGTTAGCACTTCTGGATTTCCCTCGGAGCATTACTCTAAGAACCACCAATGTGTTGCTGAACAGAACAGCACAGTCATTCCAGGATAGTGCCATTCGAGTCAATCTTAACTGAGGGCGAAAACCTGAATCAATACTTGCTGAGGCTCTAGTAATATGTGAACTCCAGCAATGTGTCCAGTCAAGGTTCTACATTTTTTTTAAACAAATTGTATCACTGGTGCTCCCAACTTAAAGTTAGGAGCAACATAAAATCCAGGAGCCCCAGAAAAGCGGATTTTTTCCCCAAATCGATTGAGATACAGCCTGTATTCTTGGGCCGATATTATGAATTCTAGCTAATGTTGAAACAAATGTTGTACCCTAGAAACTAATATGCAAACCTGTGAAGACATTTTTGATTATAAAATCTACAATGTTGATACAAATGCCTGTTATTGAAATTAGTCATTTTGGTAATATTAGGTTTCTACATTGTCCAAAAATGCATTACATAGAAATTGGACGCCGTCTCTTTAAGAAAGTCACGTTTGTGAGTGATGACATGCAAGAGATCTGTCATTCAATCATTGCTCTCCTGAAGAAGCTATCCCTTTCCCTTTTTTTCTGTGCTCCCAAAAGTTTGGATATACTGATGAAGGTACCAGGTTGTTAGTTAATGAGGTAACATGACTGAATAACGTGTAAACAAATGATTAATGACCTGTGACAGTTTAAGATTAAACCAGGTAGCCTAGCTCTTAAGGGCAAGTAAATGAAAGGTCGCTGGTTCGAATCCCCTGAGAAAGGCACTTAACCATAATTGCTCCTGTTAGTCTCTCTGGATAAGAGCGTCTACTAAAATGTCAAATGTGGCCCGCCATTGCTTCAGTGAAATAAAGAAAAGTAGTGCCGGTACTATGGGGTAACTTCTGAACGGTTTGGGATAGAAACAAGCCCCTTTGTCTATAGTAATGGTGCAACCACAACGGTAACAAATATGTTTTCTCTTGGACACTCGGAAACAGCAGTACAGTGAAGCCTAATCATTACAACAGTAATTATCTGGCCAGTTATTATTATTTCTCTAGGCACTGGTCCTCCCAAATTCAAATTCCAGGTCGCACAGCCAAATATTTAGGAGCATATGCAGACAAAATAGTCCCAATTTAGAGGCCTGTGTCCAGGTGTGTTTTTGCTCTTTAATTTCCTCTTTGTTTCCCCAGTTACCTGCTGGTTCTAGGAGGCCTGACACCTTGTCCACATGACATCCTCTTCATCTTGACTGAAGCACAGTGACAGTAAAAATCTGTCGTTCTGCCCCTGAGAAAGGCAGTTTTAACCCACTGTTCCCTGGGCGACGTGGATGTTAAGGCAGCCCCCTGCACCTCTAAATGCGTAAGACACATTTCAGTTGAATGCATTCAGTTGTCCAACTGACTAGGTATCCTCCTTTCCTTATAATGATGGTCTCCTACTGTAGAAATAGTGTATATGACCAATTCAGTTATTATTCTCTCTTGGGTTGGTTTTGGGCCACATCCTGTGTGTGTGTGTATTATTTATACATACAAGCGGAAAGTATTCAGACCCCTTCACTTTTCACATTACAGCCCTATTCTGAAATTTATTAAATTGTTATTTTTCCTCAAATCTACACACAATACCACATAATGACAAAGCAAAAACAGGTACATAAAAAAAAAAATATATCTATATATATAAACTCAGCAAAAAAAGAAACATCCTCTCACTGTCAACTGCGTTTATTTTCAGCAAACTAACTTGACATGTGTAAATATTTGTATGAACATAACAAGATTCAACAACTGAGCCAAATTGAACAAGTTCCACAGACATGTGCCTAACAGAAATGTAATAATGTGTCCCTGAACAAAGGGGGGGTCAAAATCAAAAGTAACAGTCAGTATCTGGTGTGGCCACCAGCTGCATTAAGTACTGCAGTGCATCTCCTCCTCATGGACTGCACCAGATTTGCCAGTTCTTGCTGTGAGATGTTACCCCACTCTTCCACCGAGGCACCTGCAAGTTCTCGGACATTTCTGGGGGGAATGGCCCTAGCCCTCACCCTCCGATCCAACAGGTCCCAGATGTGCTCAATGGGTTTGAGATCCGAGCTCTCCACTGGCCATGGCAGAACACTGACAATCCTGTCATGCAGGAAATCACACACAGAACGAGCAGTATGGCTGGTGGCATTGTCATGCTGGAGGGCCATGTCAGGATGAGCCTGCATGAAGGGTACCACGATGGAGGAGGATGTCTTCCCTGTAACGCACAGCATTGAGATTGCCTGCAATGACAACAAGCTCAGTCCGATGATGCACACCTTGGAGGGTCCAGACCATGACGGACCCTCCACCTCCAAATCAATCCCGCTCCAGAGTACAGGCCTCAGTGTAACGCTCATTCCTTCAACGATAAACGCAAAGCCGACCATAACCCCTGGTGAGACAAAACCGTGACTCGTCAGTGAAGAGCACTTTTTGCCAGTCCTTTCTGGTCCAGCGACTGTGGGTTTGTGCCCATAGGCGACGTTGTTGCCGATGATGTCTGGTGAGGACCTGCCTTTCAACAGGCCTACAAGCCCTCAGTCCAGCCTCTCTCAGCCTATTGCGGACAGTCTGAGCACTAATGGAGGGATTGTGCGTTCCTGGTGTAACTCGGGCAGTTGTTGTTGCCATCCTGTACCTGTCCCGCGGGTGTGATGTTCAGATGTACCGATCCTGTGCAGGTGTTGTTACACGTGGTCTGCCACTGCGAGGATGATCAGCTGTCTGTCCTGTCTCCCTGTAGCGCTGTTTTAGGCGTCTCACAGTACGGACATGGCAATTTATTGCCCTGGCCACATCTGCATGCCTAAGGCACGTTCACGCAGATGAGCAGGGATCCTGTTTTTGAGTCAGTAGAAAGTCCTCTTTAGTGTCCTAAGTTTTCATAACTGTGACCTTAATTGCCTACCGTCTGTAAGCTGTTAGTGTCTTAATGAACATGCACCTGTGGAATGGTCGTTAATTGTTTATGGTTCATTGAACACACATGGGAAACAGTGTTTAAACCCTTTACAATGGTGATCTGTTAAGTTATTTGGATTTTTACGAATTGTCTTTGAAAGACAGGGTCCTGAAAAAGGGACTTTTCTTTTTTTTGCTGAGTTTATATATCACATTTACTTAAGTATTCAGACCCTTTACTCAGTGCTTTGTTGAAGCACCTTTGGCAGCGATTACAGCCTTCTTGCGTATGACGCTACAAGCTTGTCCCATTTGGGGAGTTTCTCCCATTCTTCTCTGCACATCCTCTCAAGCTCTGTCAGGTTGGGTGGGGAGCGTGGCTGCACAGCTATTTTCAGGTCTCTGGTGTTGTTCGATCGGGTTCAAGTCCGGGCTCTGGCTGGGCCACTCAAGGACATTGAGACTTGTCCCAAAGTCATTCCTGCGTTGTCTTGGCTGTGTGGTTAGGTTCGTTGTCCTGTTGGACGGTGAACCTTCGCCCCAGTCTGAGGTCCTGAGTGCACTGGAGCAGGTTTTAATCAAGGATCTCGCTGTACATTGCTCCATTCATCTTTCCCTCGATCCTGACTGGTCTCCCAGTCCCTGAAAACATCCCCACAGCATGATACTGCCACCACCATGCTTCACCTTAGGGATGGTGTCAGGTTTCCTCCAGACGTGACACTTGGCATTGAGGCCAAAGAGTTCAATCTTGGTTTCATCAGACCAGAGAATCTGTTTATCATGGTATGCGAGTCCTTTAGGTGCCTTTTGGCAAACTCGAAGTGGGCTGTCATGTGCCTTTTACTGAGGAGTGGCCTCCGTCTGGCCACTCTACCATAAAGGCCTGTTTGGTGGAGTGCTGCAGAGATGGTTGTCCTTCTGGAAGGTTTTCCCATGTCCACAGAGGAACTCTGGAGCCCTGTCAGTGACCATCGGGTTCTTTGTCACCTCCCTGACCAAGGCCCTTCTCCCCCGATTGCTCAGTTTGGCAGAGCGGCCAGCTCGAGGAAGGTTCCAAACTTGGTGGTTCCAAACTTCTTCCATTTAAGAATGATGGAGGCCACTGTGTTCTTGGGGACCTTCAATACTGCAGACATTTTTTGGTACCGTTGCCCAGATCTGTGCCTCGACACAATCCTGTCTCGGAGCTCTACGAACAATTCCTTCGACCTCATGGCTTGGTTTTTGCTCTGTCAACTGTGGGATCTTTATATAGACAGGTATGTGCCTTTTCAAATCATGTCCACTAAATTGAATTTACCACAGTTGGACTCCAATCAAGTTGTAGAAACATCTCAAGGATGATCAATGGAAACAGGATTCACCTGAGCTCAACTTCGAGTCTCATAGCAAAGGGTCTGAATACTTATGTAAATATGGTATCAGTTTTATTTTGAATCTGTAAACATTTATAATAACCTGTTTTCACTTTGTCATAATGGGGTATTGTGTGTAGATTGACGAGGAACATGTTTACTTAATACATTTTAGAATAAGGCTGTAACAAAATGTGGGAAAAGTCAAGGGGTCTGAATACTTTCTGAATGCCCTGTATGTGTGTAATGGGCAGCAGTAGAGGTAGGGTTAATGATGGTGCTGATGGCAAAGAGCAGGTCTGGGTGATCTCAGGACTCAGTGTGGGGAGCATCTCTGACTGAGAAAACCACAGTGGAGAGCGCCCCATGTCATGGATACTCATGGTCAAACACACTGCCTCAGCCATGCAGAACCAGCAGCAGCAAAGCCCTTAATGAGGGTTTTCTATAGACAAAATTTGCATTTGGAATTACAGATTTGACAGTTTTTGTATTGTTCCTAAATTGTAGTGTTTAATGTTTTTATATATAGATAAGGTTTTTACATGGTAAAAGCTGCATGTTGTAGAATGTCATTTCAATATTTGATATAAACTTCAGTTAAAATTCCAATAAATATTTTACATACAGTGTTGAAAATATTGCTCAATCTGAGTTATTGAGTGTGACAACTATCTTTTTTCTCATTGAGAAATACAGTATGACGAGTAGTCAGAAGTAAGTGACAAAGATAGCAGATTGACAAGGTGCTTTATTTAAGCGGTCTGTAAGAAGGAAAATAATGTGTGTCCCTATCATATACATTTACGTGTAAAAATACTAAGGACGTACAAAAACACTTTCTTGCAGATCATATAATTTTCACATCCTTACGGGTCCTATTCACAAGGGGAAAGAAAACGGTTTGTATTCTTTAATGACAGAGAGTACTACAACTGTTCTCTTTTCTGATACTTCATCCCTTCTGCATAAAATCCTTAACCACATGACTATCTCTTAACGTGGATCTAATGACAGAGCTAGCAAGGTCAAGAAAATGTCAAACTCTGAAGCTACATGGACATCAAATTAATTACAAGTTATTATTACGTCGCTGTTGGATGAAAACCTCGTAACTCCTCTTTTTGCCTTTTTTAAAATGTTATTTTTGACATGTATTGAAAGCAGTAAGTCCACTCAATGTACTCTGAACATTGACTCTAGGACCAATAAAATGTATTTAAAATAGCTTCTGAAAGTTCATAATTGTTTGTTCGTTAATGGGAAAATATGGCAGTTTTTTCAATTTCCTAAAAGTTTTCCGTTTTGAAGATGAGATTTTCATCTGACAGCGATTTGTTTTTAAATAAATACTTTACAATTCATGCTCGTTCATAACACTACCAGGAGCAAGATGACAAGAAAATCTGTTGTAGACATTACAAACAGTAGCAGCAAAGTGTGTACACTGAGGTGTAAAATAGATTTATATATAGACCCTGCAGTTAGTAAGGATAGAACCCACATTGTCGTTGGTCGGAGTCGAGGCGATCACACAGCTCAACTCAGACCTTTGACCCTGGAGATGGCCAACGGCACTAGAATGCTTCACCCAGTGGAACTGAACACCACTCTGTTAATAACCCGCAGAAACAAACATCTGGGATTCCTAGGTGGATGTTCTACATATCCTCCTCATATATAGCTACATTTTTTAATTTATTTTTATTTGATCTGCGAGTTCTAAATTGAATCGTTGTGACTGAGTGGAACTGAGCTCTCTTAGAATAACAGGTAAGACATGTCCAGTAGAAAGGTAAGACCTCATCAGTGTCACTCAGCTGAAGTTGTCTCCCAGCAGCCTCTCCTGGCCTTGTTATTATCACACTTCATTATGACAATATTTTAACAATAAACTAATTTAAGCATGGACTGCATGAGGGGACTGTGCTTTCAAGTAATTCTCTTATTTATTTTTATTTATTTTATATGTAAGGGCAATTTTCAGTTCTCTGAAATCATAAAAGGAGCAATTTACATGAAAGCAGTTTTTTTATGTAATAAAAAAAAGCGTATTATCGTTTTGGCCCGTACTGCCAATTGCCCTTGGTAGTGTGCACTGCAACGTCAATAAGGACATTAGCTTCCCCTTGAAATTCCCTGTTCTCAAATATGTCTTTATAAAAACAGTCTATTCCTTTTTTACAAGTGCATATTCATATGGATGAAATGGAAGTATTGCCGCGTTCACGTGCTATCGGAGTTATAGGAAGCTCCTAATTCCCAGTGGGAAAATTAACTTGAATGACCCTCCAAGTAGGAAACTCAGAAAAGGTTGTTCCCCGAGTTGCCACGTCTTACCACTGACCTTTTCAACCAAAACATGACAACATACGTTTTTTACAATAACCTTATCAATGTGAATAATGTAGCAAGTCTGACCATATTGTCAATATAAAGCAAGCTAGCCAACTTTATTATTAGCAAGCTTATTGGTTGAAGAATTGTTCCGACTTCAAAAGCACTACTCTTAAACAACATGTTGGACACCCCAGTTTCCTATTTCCCACAAGCACGTGAAGCCAGTAATAGTCACAGTTCAGCCAAGCGAAATGTGAAGTCTTCTGTGTCTGAAGCAGTGCCACAGTAATCTCTCGTTGTTAGACGCACATAACATAGGATGGTATCGTAGCGTCTGTCAACATACCGTGGGATGCGACGACTAACGATAGTTTTTTACAATTTGGAATGGGAGTTTCCGTTAAGGGGGACTAAGGGTAGGATTCAATCCGTATCGTGGAAGATCTGCGTTAAAATGTAAAGACAATTTCCGATTGGGCCAACATATGCAGCATTTAACATGAATGCAGATTCCCGCAATGCGGGAACATTTCCTTTAAATTTAAAATCAGGCTTTATCGCGGATCTTCTCCCCCAGGGACATAATCAAGCATCTGACATAATTATGCAAGATTTTATTTCTTTGTGTGACTTTGACAAATGGTGGAGGAAACAGAATTTCACAGAAAAACGAATAGTAATGCCGAAAAGGCGAAAGAGACAATACTGTAACTCTCCCTTCCTTCCCCCTCGTCCATAATCAGCTGCAGTACTAAAGACCATAACATGACTGCTAAATACCCCAAAACATTATACTCAACCATATTCAATTCAAAAATAAAATAAACAAATTCAAGTTGTCCATTGATAATTTTTTTTTTTTTTAAATGTTTAAATAAAAATGATTCAAAATCACATTGTAAGCCATAAAAGCCCCTATTAATCACACATGGTGAAATGTTTCTTTTTTAGTCAAAACACATACCAGCAAAAACAAAAAAGGAATGCATCTTGGAAGACAAAGAGAAAACTCAACCATAACAGACAACCACACAATTGAAAGCCTAGGGGTTAGTGATCACAGCACAGTTGTTCAGTTTCTCTCCACATTCTTCTATCATACATAATTGGCCATATTAATAAAACAACAGATTGACATTCAATCATGAACAATTAACTGCTAAGACAAATAATGTCTTTCCCATATTTCACAGTCTTCTCTTATGAGAAGAGTTAACTTCCTACTTGTATCACAGCTGAACAAGATTCACCATTTCTCATTTTGCAATATAATCTCAAAACCACACCTGTTCCATGCAAAACATTAAAAAAAAAAAAAAAGGACTTTCTCTAGTGGCTTAAATATGGACCAATCATGTCACACTTTTTGAAGTTATGGCCATCATACCTTTTCAATAGACTCACTATATCGAGCCACCTCAAAATGAGTTATACCAAATGACTACTCGTTCTCTTATCAAAGCCATACCACAGTCACTTTCTGAACTAGTAATGTACAGTATATTGTACGCATACAAAATATACTTCTCTCTTGCTCAACTTCCTCTTTTCCCTCTTATTGGACCCCATCAACTACAATGAATATAAGACCAATCATTCATCCTTTGGGAATGTGTAATAATCTGAGAAATGTCACTACATCTGCTTTGGTCTTTTTGGTCCACATCACTACATTCACTCTAACTCTTTTCATACCTTCACAGACAGGATATCTCTTGCTAAAAAAATGGTTTGTCTTCTGCTCTGACATTAGCGTGATAGGCTACGTCCTCCTTGCTTTGCAAACCACTGGTGGAATATACTGAACCTAAATTATATCACAAACATCAAATGGAACTTGAATGGAACCTGGAAATCAGGAATGTGTAAACTCTGTCCTTTCAATGGATAATCGTAGGTCACATTGATGCTAAGCAAGGCTAACTTATGACTAGTGGATAGGACTTGTGCCTTAGTGGTTCTCTTAGGAACTTAGTCGGACTTTTGAAAGTTGTAATAGTAGAAAGCACAAGGTGAAATTTAAAAATTGGGTAGTACATCATCAGTTCCTCTTGTCATTGTAGACCGTAGAGACTTATTTATAACTTGTCAAATGTCCAGATCAACTAGTCCATGTCAGCTAATGGTTTTTAGCCCATTGATTATGTTGTAATGTTTGAGTCACTCGGATATGACATGAACACACATAAGACATGGCAGAATGTGTAGAATTGAAGGAAACTAGCTTTAAAATAGCAAGAAAATATATAGTTATACAGAATGGTGTGTTACGTTCCATTGAATACTATGGCTCTTCTTCCACAGAGCTAAAGTTACTGAATGTTGTACACTTTTAGAATAAATCAAATGATGCCAGTCAGCATAGAGTAGGTGGTTGGCTTGACTATCACTTGAAGATTCCTATGCTGACTGTGGTACACTTAAATAAAATGATGACCCCAAAAAATTATTGGTAATTGACTATTAGCTATAGTAAAACGGTAATACAACACCATAATGTTAAGGAAACTACATTCTATGTAGCATTGAAAGCTGTTACAAGATCCCAAAGTAGTCAGCCACAAAATAAAGTTAATTATACAGTGTATCTACCCTTGGAACATTGGTCACAGAGTCTATAATACTCATTACTTCAGTAAGCTTTGTAGCTATTCTCCATCTACGCCTATTCTTACAATCTCTTGACTTTAAAACCGTAGAGCCAATGAATATATTCCCTTTGTAAATGCTTAAGTTATTCATTCTAATGTCATATTTTTCTTGTTCTAAAAAGCAGAGGTAAAGAAAAAGGCCTAAACGTGCAGTGTGTTATTAAGCAACTAAAATGTAGTAAATTACACAGTTTGAGGAAGCTTGTTCTGTGCCATTCTCATGTATTTACATGTATTACAGGAATGCTCAGATGCTAGAAGACAACAGTAGCGTCATACCAGTTGAAGCTTATACAGCCCTTATATACTGTATGTGGAGAAGAGAACTTAAAGGTTTTAATACCAATTAGACATTCCAGGTTAGATGCCCGTGAAATGTAAAAGTCTTATGAAAATATTTAATAATAATACCTTGATACTGATAGAACTCTTTAATATGCTGTCTGCTCTGTCTTTTTCATTGTCGTCATATTTTGGTAAGAGAACAAAGAAACAAACCAACAAAAATAAAAAATTAGAACAAAAACGACAACATGAAGGCTTTGCTTCTACATTCTTAAGCCATTATTCGAGGTGCCTTTTTCATCCAGAACAAAAGACTGGACATTAATCCTAATCATATAACAAGAACAGTTATACAAAAGAACAAATAAATAAAACAACAGGAAGCCATTGCTGTGGTCCAAATCAAACAATGCCAATACCTCCCTCTTGTCCCCATTGAATCATAGTTATACAGTATGTCCCCCACCCCGGTCAGATAATTCAAATTCCTTCACCCTTCTTACAGGTTTAGCCCCACCCCCAAACCCCATTAGCCACCCCCCTTACAGGAGCATTAGACAGTAAACAGCCACCATCTTGCATTTCTCATTCACATTTATACATTTTTGTTTTTGAATGCTTTTATTTTCTATGGTGATATGTCTGAAATAAAGCTTTACATAATTTCAGTTGTGGGAAGCATCTACCTTCAGCCAGATAACCCTGACACACATACCTAGAATGCTCTTCCTCTCTGTTAGACAAGTTGAGGTGAACCTTGCTGTTCCTGACAGCTAACGCACAGCTCGGATTCACAGGAGGTTACAGCCAACAGTGCTGTGCCTTCAGGCTCTCTTAAAATCTCTACACACAGTACACAAACATTTACTCCCATTCATACATAACATTGGCAGAGCAACATCCCAAAGCGTTCACACTATTCGAATGACTGATTTCACAGGCGAGAGGAGAAAGTAAAAATCACAGCTTATCAACAAATAGCAGACGAGACTAGAGGTTTACTTTTGCACACCTTAAATAAGGGACAAAATGACGTAACAGTATAATATGTGAGACTACAGTCATAGTGTCCATGAGAAGTGGTGGAGGTGGTTTGTATAGTTAGCGCTTGTAGCTTGACCTGCAGAGTAAAGATAGCAGTACCGGTGACCTGTATACGGAGGTGAAGACAGATTGATCTCTGTGTAGCCTGAGTGAACCGTTTTCTGGCCATTTTTGACTTCTGAAAGAAAAATCTCTAATTCTATAGTAAACTTATTTCTATACACACAACACAGATGTTAGCTAACCAAACGATAATGTGTAAACCCAAATGTCATCAAGAGAAGAATGAGGACCGTTGCAGATTATGACACAGCAAACAAATGGAGAATCTCCTGTGAATCTCGAGTTCTAGTATACTGTCCTATGTGAAATGAGAACGCTAAAGACAGCAGCGCTCCCTACCAGGAATGTCAGTCTCCTACAGTAGATAGAACTGGATCGCAGAAGTCAATGACCAAGGGATCTAATGACACACAACACAACAAACCCGTTTGCCCTCTTGAGTCAGTTTCAAGGCTTTAAAAGGAGCATTCCATAAGAAATGCACCTTTAACTGTCGGGAACTACCAACAGGGCTGAACTTCTGTCTGACCACACATGCAAAATCCCCATGAAAAAACAGACACATAAAACATACAGTGATGGATCTCCATGCTCACTATGGAATGACCCAAATGGAGAGAGGAGGGGTTAGCTCAGGCTAGGTTGGTTTTATACTGTAACCTTCCATTGGTACTGATGGTGGTGCAGTACTGTCTGGATACAGCGATCATTCTCTCCCACTGGCCGAGTAGGAGAACTGGGGGAAGTGTGGTCTCCGCTCGTTGTCCATGCAATCCATCCCGTCTTCATCAACTGGGAGGGACAAACAGGACATTACTCACTTCAATCATGCAATTCAACCTTTTTACAGTGATTCTATTTAAGCCTCTCTGATGCTCTAGAGAGCATGTTTAAGGCCTAGATTCATTTAGATCAAGCGTTAACTGGCAATAGCTGACACCCTCATCGCTGATGTTTTGGCACTGTCGGAGGTGTAACTGCGCTGGAGCTGTCAAATCGGTGAGCAGCTGCTCTTGTGATCGTTGTCACGAAGCCACACCCGTCCCACTCGAGTTAGAAGTTCATAACGAGAAGGTGTAGGCTATATAGAAATAATGATGCTCAAATTGAAAATCATTAAACAAAATAATGAGGATTTATATCAGCCAGGTGTGGATTACATCATATTTCAGTGTTCGAATTTGTGAACGACCCACTGGGCACAACGCGTCATTTCAACGTGGATTATTTGGTTGAGCCGTTGATCAATGAGATTACAACCTTCACTGAGTATACCAAACATTAGAAACACACTTACTAATATTGAGTCCCCCCTCCCTTTTGCTTTCAGAACATCCTCAACTCATCGGGGGATGGACTCTACAAGGTGTCAAAAGCGTTCCACAGGGATGCTGGTTCATGTTGACTCCAATGCTTCCCACAGTTGTGTCAAGTTGGCTGGATGTCCTTTGGGTGGTGGACCAGTCTTGATAGACACAGGAAACAGTTGAGCATGGAAAAACCCAGCGGTGTTCTTGACACAAACCGGTGCAGCTGGCACCTACTACCATACCCCATTCAAAGGCACTTACTGTGCATTCGGAAACTATTCAGACTTCTTCCCCTTAATTATATAATTATCCCCCTTCCATAGTTTTTTTTACGTTACAGCCTTATTCTAAAATGAATAAATAAATTATAGGTCTCCCAAGTGGCACAGTGGTCTAAGGCACTGCATCACAGTGCTAGCTGTGCAACTAGAGATTCTGGTTTCGAGTCCAGGCTCTGTGTGCAGCCTGCCGCGACCGGGAGACCCAGGGGCGGCGTACAATTGGCCCAGCGTCGTCTGGGTTAGGAGAGGGTTTGGCCGGGCAGGGATGTCCTTGTCCCATCACACACTAGCGACTCCTGTGGCGGGCCGGGCGCAGTGCACGCTGACACGGCCGCCAGGTGTACGGTGTTTCCTACGACGCTTTGGTGCGGCTGGCTTCCGGGTTAAGTGGGCATTGTGTCAAGAAGCCGTGCAGCTTGGTTGGGTTGTGTTTCGGAGGACGCACGGCTCTCGCCCTTCGCCTCTCCCGAGTCTGTACGGGAGTTGCAGCGATGAGACAAGACTGTAACTACCAATTGGATACCACAAAATTGGGGAGAAAAATCCTCAATCTACAAAAAAAAGAGACATTCACATAAATATTCAGACCCTTTGCTATGGGACTCAATTGAGCTCAGGTGCAACTTGTTTCCATTTATCATCCTTGAGATGTTTCAACAACTTGATTGGTGTCCACCTGTGGTAAATTCAATTGATTGGACATGATTTGGAAAGAAACACCAGAGACCTGAAAATAGCTGTGCAGCGACGCTCCCCATCCAACCTGACAGAGCTTGAGAGGATCTCCAGAGGAGAATGGGAGAAACTACCTAAATAAAGCTGTGCCAAGCTTGTAGCGTCATACCCAAGAAGACTCTATTTATTTCAGCTTTTATTTCTTTCATCACATTCCCAGTGGGTCAGAAGTTTACATTAACTCAATTAGTATTTGGTAGCATTGCCTTTAAATTGTTTAACTTGGGTCAAACATTTCGGGTAGCCTTCCACAAGCTTCCCACAATAAGTTGGGGGAATTTTGGCCCATTCCTCCTGACAGAGCTGGTTTAACTGAGTCAGGTTTGTAGGCCTCCTTGCTCGCACACGCTTTTTCAGTTCTGCCCACAACTTTTCTATGGGATTGAGGTCAGGGCTTTGTGATGGCCACCCCGATACCTTGACTTTGTTGTCCTTTAGCCATTTTGCCACAACTTTGGAAGTATGCATGGTCATTGTCCATTTGGAAGATCCATTGGCAACCAAGCTTTAACTTCCTGACTAATGTCTTGAGATGTTGCTTCAAAATATCCACATAATTTCCCCCCCTCATAATTCCATCTATTTTGTGAAGTGCACCAGTCCCTCCTGCAGCAAAGCACCCTCACAACATGATGCTGCCACCCCCGTGCTTCACGGTTGGGATGGTGTTCTTCAGATTGCAAGCTTCCCCCTTTTTCCTCCAAACATAACGATGGTCATTATTTTCATTTCATCAGACCAGAGGGCATTTCTCCAAAAAGTACAATCTTTGTCCCCATGTGCAGTTGCAAACCGTAGTCTGGCTTTTTTATGGCGGTTTTGGAGCAGTGGCTTCTTCCTTGCTGAGCAGCCTTTCAGGTTATGTCGATATAGGATTTGTTTTACTGTGGATATAGATACTTTTGTACCTGTTTCCTCCAGCATCTTCACAAGGTCCTTTGCTGTTGTTCTGGGATTTGCACTTTTTGTACCAAAGTACATTCATCTCTAGGAGACAGAACGCGTCTCCTTCCTGAGTGGTATGACAGGTCTGTGGTCCCATGGTGTTTATACTTGCGTACTATTGTTTGTACAGATGAATGTGGTACCTACAAAGTACCTGCAAAAATCACTGACGCTGGAGAGTCATATCTCCCTCACTAACTTTAAGCATCAGCTGTCAGAGCAGCTCACAGATCACTGCACCTGTACATAGCCCATCTGTGAATAGCCCATCCAACTATCTTATCCCCATACTGTTATTTCTATCATTTATTTTGCTCCTTTACACCCCAGTATCTCTACTTGCACATTCATCTTCTGCACATCTATCACTCGTGTTTAATTGCTATATTGTAATTATTTTGCCACTATGGCCTATTTATTGCCTTACCTCCCTTATCCTACCTCATTTGCACACACTGTATATGGACTTTTTATATTGTATTATTGACTGTATGTTTGTTTATTTCATGGGTAACTCTGTGTTGTTTGTGTCGCACTGCTTTGCTTTATCTTGGCCAGGTCGCAGTTGTAAATGAGAACTTGTTCTCAACTAGCCTACCTGGTTAAATAAAGGTGAAATGAAAAAATTAAATAAAAAATTGCTCCCAAGGATGAACCAGACTTGTGGAGGTTTACCATTTTTTTCTGAGGTCTTAGCTGATTTTTCCACGATGTCAAGCAAAGAGGCACTGAGTTTTAAGGTAGGCCTTGAAATACATCTACAGGTACACCTTCAATTGACTCAAATTATGTCAATTAGCCTATCAGAAGCTTCTAAAGCCATGACATAATTTTCTGGAATTTTCCAAGCCGTTTAAAGGCACAGTCAACTTAGTGTATGTAAACTTCTGACCCACTGGAATTGTGATACAGTGAATTAATCTGTCTGTAAACAATTGTTGTAAAAATGACAATTGTTGGAAAAATGAAAGATGACTTTGTGTCATGGACAAGTAGATGTCCTAACCGATTTGCCAAAACTATAGTTTGTTAACAAGAAATGTTCGGAGTGGTTGAAAAACAAGTTTTAATGACTACAACATTAGTGTATGTAAACTTCCGACTTCAACTGTATGTTTACATTTGCAAACATTTCTAAAAAACAGTTTTTTCTTGGTCATTATGGGGTATTGTGTGTAGATTGAGGCTGTAATGTAACAAAATGTGGAGAATGACAAGGGATCTGAATACATTCCGAATGCACTAGAAATGTTTTGTCTTGTCCATTCACCCTCTGATTGGCACACATACACAATCTGTCTCAATTGTTTCAAGGCCAAAAATCCTTATTTGACCTGTCTCCTCCCCTTCATCTACACTGATTGAAGTCGAATTCCAGGAGCCGCTTGTGAATTTGACAGCCCTAACGCAGCAGTTCCTCCTCCAACACTGCTAAAACAACTGCTATGCGGCTAGCGTGGCTCTGATACAATCTAGCCCCAAAATAAAACATGATCATCTAACATATGGAAAGACATTGTTACACCACTTGCACATCTAACATAGCCTGAGTAAAGTGTCAAGTGACAGTGTCTCACCTTTTAAACATTAGCAAAAAAGAACAATAAGAAAAAGTTTCACTCACATTTTTCAGGGGGAGTTATTGTAATTGTCTGTGCCGTGAATTCTTCGTCAAAATACCTGGTATCTGTCTCTGACGACACCTGAGGTTTGAAGGGCGGTATCAGCTAGGTAGGAGGGGAGGGAAACACACAGCACTTGTGTCACAGAGGTGTTGCAGCACACAGGCAGGACTGGAGGCAACGAGTTTACACCTCCCACAATGCATTTCACCTCCCTCTGCTACCAGGGTTGCATCATCTTAGGAGTACACTGTGTCTGTGATGGTAAAGCACTGAAAGAGCAAGGATAACTTTCCTTTATCTAGACAGTGAGTTAGCAAACTATGATCAGGAATGCATACTGGTGAGAGGCAAAGAGCAGGAGTCCTGTAGGGCTCCCAACATGATTCTACAATATGAATGTGTACATATTATAGAACTGGTATTACAGGCATTACCTTCTTATCATAAACATCTTGCCACTCGATTCCAGTAAAGAAACTATGTCCCATGATTTCTTTAGCATCATCTGGACCTCCTCCAAGCCTGTGAAAAGTAAGCAGTAAGGTTTGTCTGCCTCCAAGACATTAGTGTTACAGTACTTTGAATTTGATGAATAGATATGATTGACTTGAAGCTTTTTAAAGCTAGCAGGGTTGGGGTTAACTGAGTGTAATACTGAATTGACCTCAACCCTGATAGTTAGTTTAAATAGAACTAGTGTATAGTCACTTCCAATGGGGCATTATTGGATGGTGAGCAGTGCTGCTTGGAGTCTGGCTGGCCAGGGTGTGTATAGTATAGCTGGCCTATACCTTTTGTTGGGGTCCTTTATGAGTAGTCCTGACAGCAGTGACTTGGCGTCTGACGACAGCGTGCGGGGGAACTTGATGTCCTCCATGAGGATCAGCTCAAACAGCTTCTCGTGGTCCTGGTTGTAGAAGGGTAGCCGACCGCACATCATCTCATACATGACCACGCCCAGACCCCACCAGTCCACTGCCCGGCCGTAGTCATTGTCCTCCAGCACCTGGACAGACACACAGATCATGGAATAAGAACATATTATCAATATGAACTGTACGGTATCTCTATGGGACAGGCACTAACTCCTCTATTCAACATTGCAGTTCAGAGGAACAAACTGCTGCAAACTGGTCCAATCACCCCTGCCAACAACACACACAAAAACACGAAGCACATCAACTTTGTTATTTCGCCAAGCGTTTTACATACAACCGACTTCTGACGCAAAGTTGGTTAACAAACGACCTGGTGGACATTTGACCCCTGCGAGTTTCTGTTTCCAGGACCAGCTGTTTTACTATGACAAACACAAAGCCCTATTCCACAGTATGGTGTTCCCGTGACATGAGAACCCAACAGCATCATGCAGTGGCATCACTACATAGACTGCGATGGCTGTCACTCTGCTGCTGCGTGTCACAGATGCCCCTGTTGGCCAAGCCAAGTGGCTGGCGCTGGAGGCCCTACCTGGCACGGGCAGACAGGAAACGCTCCTGGATGGACATAGAGGGCCTCGCCATCATGATGTGACCCGCTGGTTCAAGGGCAGCCCCACCAGAGAGAGAGGTGGATACCTGGCTACGGGAAGCATGGAGCCAGAGGAGCCACGTCTGAATCAAAGCCTTCTATCTGGGCTGCTGTCCTAATACACAATCAACCTGCTCTTCTCCTTCTCTTACATCGTCTCCGGTGTGCTGCCGTTCACCTTGTTGGAAAAGCGAGGGAGGAAGAGAGATGGAGGGAGTACAGGCTCCATTTCAGACCGTCGCTGAGGAAAGGCCTAATTAATATGACTACCTAACGACAAGTGGCGCTGGAGAGAGGCCAGTTAAGCATATGCTCTGAATCTCTAGAATAATAATGTCTTGTCTCTAATCTTAATGGGAAGCAGAACCTGGACGTGTCAACGCAATGACCCGCTGTCTTAAAGAGTAGTCCTAACCAGAAAATATCAACCAAGACAACATGACAACCTCCAAAAAACATTCTGAATTTCTGGGCCCGTATTCATAAAGCATCTCAGAGTAGGAGTGCTGATCAAGGATAAGTTCTGCCATTTAGATTATATTGAAGAAGACGAGGAGCTGATCCTAGATCAGCACTCCTACTCAAGACGCTTTATGAATACAGGCCCTAATCACTAAGAATTCAGTTAGACTGAACTTTAAATGACTGAAACAAGTTACTGTGTTTGTACACTACATGTAATCCCAGAAAGCTGAGAATTATCAAACTAAATAACACTGGAAGCAAATTGCTGGTAATAACACGTATTGGGCTTATCAAGACGGGCAACCGGCTGGATGGAAATCAGCATCACTGAGAGAAACAGTGGTACAGTCAAAGATGAACTATTCATGGGTTTGAACATAATGCTGGAGGGATAACACTGGATTACCAAGTAAAAACCTGAGGAGGAATGCTACCACGCACACCAGATGGAGTATCCTTCCCCCTCATCAAACCAAAAGTTATGATAAAAAATAGTTACATGTTTAATGCCGTTTCATCACCTAGGGCCAGAGGTGTGTGTGTGTGTCTGTACATATGCATATGTGTGTACATATGCATGTGTGTGTGCAGGGAGAGCTGGGATTGGGAGTTTGTCCTGGGACTGTAGCAGGAGCAGCTCGGGTGCAGGCAGGGATGCGATTAATACACACAGAGCCAGTTGGGGTCCCCCCTGTTCCAGAGCCACAGGCAGAGAGGCAAGCCTGGAGGGGAGGAACAGGCCCCGTTCGGACAGCCATGTGGCGGGGCTGCTGCTCCCAGGACTGACTGGGGCCCTTGGCAGGCTTGGCTGGGCAGGGACAGAGAGAGAGAGCCTTTGGCTCCACCAGCCCAGTTACCCAGCGGGGCACAGGGAACAAACACACAGCTCCGCCCGCCCAGCCTGCCCTAGCTTGTGTACACACACATAAAGAAACATAATAGGCTAAATGTACATATACACATGGCGCATAAATGTGCATTGAAACACTACAGTATAAACAATTTAATATATTTTTACTACCGTTATCAAATCATTTGTTTATATCTTCCCAAATGTTTTAACCTGCATACATGCATATCAAAATGAGAGAGATGTCACTGAGTTATTTCAATAAGGCTAAAGTAACCAAAACTAGGAAAGTATGTGTTACAAATGTATTATTAAGAAAAAATATTTTTGGTATTCTCATTTGCCCTTTTTTTAACAAGACAAATCAAATATATTTTACACAAACAAAAAGAAAAACTATCTAAATTTCATTTTTATAACCCCAAAGCATTGGAATATTTTAACTTCCCTCTTTTAAATCCCAGCTACTTTGCATGTCTGGAACTTGGCGCGGAGTGTGTTCTGTTATTTTTACACCAGTGCGGCGGTATAGATTTCCAGGTTTCCCAGCCACCTTCTTCCAACCTCCCCCATCTGCCACCATCTGCCTCTATTTAGCATGTACTTTTTTGTGCAATCACATACTCTTGTGAAAAATAACCAACACTCAAATCATCTCCTGGCACAGCGGAGGGCCTTAGCAAAACAAAATCCAGCGCCAAATTGTCCTCCATACTTTTTTAAGTGGGATCTATGCCCCCCTCTATCCCCTGCCTTTCTTCCCCCACCCGACCCACAGTCCTCACTCCTCTGCACTTCATAAATATGCATTGTAGTAAAAACCTGAGACCATAACGTTGGTCATGTTTAAGCATTGGTTAAAGGGGGAAAAAAATGGTTTGCAATGTGGAAGTTTTTAAATGTTTTTTTTGTCATTCAGAAAGGACACCAAATACTTGTTATTGAGTTGTAAAATATTGTACATCTACTTTACTGTTGTTAATGACCAGAATATAGCAGTTCGTTATTGAACATTAAAGTGACTACTTAAAGCTAGAATCTGCAGTACCCCGCCTTCGTTTTGGTGAAAAGCTGAGAGATGCGCCTGGAAAGATGTAACCATTCAAAGATTTATACACAGAGCTATGGATGCAAGTACCCTCCTTGATATCAAAATTATAGTTTTAACTAGGTTATGAGGATATACAGTGTTTGTTTACATTTACGTTGTTTACAAACATTGGAGTAAAACAACTTATATTTTGGGTTCTGATGGGGTACGACAATTGAACTAAGTTCATGAGGCATTTATAAGGTCTATTGTTCAAGAATCAAAGAGCATATATCATTCATTTATAAGTCCAAAAATGGATGTAGCAACTAAACATTCTAGCTTTAAATAAAGAGAGAAGATAAAACAAATCGGCCAATGAGAAATCACAG
The DNA here is from genome assembly GCF_029448725.1 of Salvelinus fontinalis. Classification (NCBI taxonomy): domain Eukaryota; kingdom Metazoa; phylum Chordata; class Actinopteri; order Salmoniformes; family Salmonidae; genus Salvelinus; species Salvelinus fontinalis. Next base: position 22,229,702 of record NC_074694.1, read on the forward strand.
CAGAACGGTGTTTGATATAACTAGATTCCTCAATTTCAATCTTACAACTTCACACATCCACTTGTTTGTCAGCCTGGCGCCAGGGACAGTGTCTCCTATAGAGCATGTGAGGGGGTTTACATTATGCTCACTGTGAGAGGCAGTGTGAGTCCCAATGGCGTCATTAGCTATGGGACTCTGCCATGAGGATGATGTAAACCTGCTGCCATAGCTACAAGCATTATTTGGCAGATGAATCTTAAAGTCTTGGCCATAAATAGGCTACAGTATCTCAATAGACTGGTTATTGTAGTGGGTTTATGATGTTTAGTTCTAAATCAAAGTGAACTGGGGTACACAACTATAATAATGATGTAGACCTAATACAATTGAGTTCTAATGCTCGGGTGAGTTTTGTACTGTATGTCAGGGGTTTGAAGGGGTGAATATACCAGACAGGGAATGTGGGTTTAGAAGGGACCGTACAGTACCTCTGGAGCTAGGTACTCCGGCGTTCCACAGAAAGTCTTCATTGTAGCAGCATCTGTGATTCCTTCCTTGCAGAGCCCGAAGTCTGTGATTTTGACGTGTCCGTCTTTGTCTAGCATTAGGTTCTCCAGCTGCAGGGGAACAGGAAACAACTTTGAAAGCGCTGAAGGCCAAGCCAGTGTGTGGGCAGAACAATGCCACAAGGACAGACAAGCACTGCAGTGCAACACAGTTAGAAAAACAGGCTTATAAAAGCCCAGGGATGTACTGCGAACTCAACGACTCTGACAACACATACTGTATTGCTGAGCTGCACAAGAGAAGGCAGTCTGTGATTCCTCTCTATGTCCCCCAAGTTTATTTGATAATTTCACGTACACAAGAAAATGTACTGTCTGCCTCTGCCTCTACTCATGTCTCAGCCAGTAAAATGTGTTGTGGAGACACTTCACATTGTGAGGGAAGTTGAATAGTCTGACCAGAGTCACGTTAATAACAAGGAGGAAAGTAAACAAGTCTCCTTCTTGTTCACAGTTCCTAGCAGATGAAGGGAAAGAAACCTCAAGCTAGTCAAGCCGTTCAACCTTTTAATTTTAACGGCAAACGCTTCTTTTTTTATGTTTCTTGGCTCCTTTCAGGCAGGCTTGGGCCAAGGCTGTAAGCGAAACGCTGTGTCATCTTTCACACACCCGAGAGAATTTTGATGTTTTTCAAAAAGCCCCTCTCTCCCAAAACTGAAAACTCTGGAGCTTTTAATACATTCCCCACATCCCGTGCCACTCGCACAGGATAATGGGCCACATTAGGTGAGGGAAACAACAACTTCCCAAATATCTGATTACTTTCCCGCTTTTTTTGTTTACCTTGAGATCCCGGTACACAATCTTGGCGGAGTGCAGGTAGTCCAGAGCGGAGACTATTTCGGCACCGTAGAAGCGCGTGCGGTCCTCAGAGAACACCCGCTCTCTCGACAAATGGAAAAACAGCTGCAGGATAAACAGCAGGGACAGGATTGCAATAATTACTGATTTATTGGAGGAAATTAACACAACATAAACTGCCTCCCATCGCCATATTGAGATGATGGATGGTGGGGCCCTTGGAGGACGCCCGGCGAACTTAGACAGCAGCTGGCGCATCATCCCCATCTCTCCACCGGGTAGCCGGCGCGGCCTGTTAAATCAGCCTTTTAATCAATACACCAATCTTGTTAAAGGCAATCGGCGCCGCTCATGGGCTAACATCCCATTAAAGAGGCCGGCGCCCTTTTCTGCAATCATCTTTTCATTTTTGAAAGAGTGAGTATGGGAATACCCTCTCCTCCATTCTCTCTCTCTCTGTCAGATGTCAAGGCTCTCTGTAATTTCTCTGCCATCCCTCTCCCCCTCCTGTCTCCCTGCCCGAGCTCCTCTTGTACAAATTACCCAGGAGGACACGGGGCGGCACATCTTCCATTAATTGTTGAGGGAGGTTTGCATATGGCCGCTGGGGCGGTGCTAACGGCCTGCCTGATCAGCCTGACCAGCCTGACAGGTGGGGAGGAGAGGGGAGGTGTGGGGTAGAGGGGGGGCTATGGGTGAGGACAGGTGGGCCTTCATCAGAGCACTGGCAGCTGTGAATGCGGCAGGCAGGTTTGTAAAGATGAGGGAGGGAGGCAGGCAGACAGATCGGCCCACTAAGGTGAGGGGGTTCTGGGTTGGAGCCTGCTGGACTGATGGAGGGAGCAGGTGATGTTTAGACTGAGGGAATGAACATAAGATTGCAAAGCATCCCGATTAAAAATGCCGTAAATCGAAATTTTTGCGAATCAAAAATCATTGCAGAATGTCATTTCAGTAATATCACCCATAGGTGTGTTCAAATGGACATAAATTGGGAAAAGGTTTGGAATGGTGACAGGTGGAGACCAGTTTGCTGGAAGCAGAAAATATCCAACTTTACCAGAGAGAAATACTGTGGAAGCGACAGAAGAAATGTATTAGACCATGATACACTCATACAATGCTCATTGGTCAATCTGAATTATTTCAGTATAGAATGATCCTGCAAACTCAAAAGTACAACAGTAATCTTACACTCCACAGACAGGACCTACACAGGACCGACCGTGTGCTGTACTCCTCTGTGTGTGAGTGTATGGGTAACTTTAGAGAGAGAGAGACAGAGACCGAGACACAGACAGTGAGAGAGAGACAGATGGAGAGAGAGAGCCACAGACAGAGAGAGAGAGAGAGAGAGAGAGAGAGAGAGAGAGAGAGAGAGAGGACAGACAGAGATACTGGTACTAGTCAGGGCTTACCTCTCCTCCATTCACATATTCCATTACAAAGCACAGGCGGTCTTTAGTCTGGAAGGAATACTTCAAAGACTGAAACAGGAGGAACAGAAACACAACCATCAGCTCCACAACCTGAGGATGGTTTTCACACCTAGCACATATGTATATTCTTGTTGTTTTTCAGAGAGAAGTACGTTTTCTATCCAGGGAGTACACATTAAACAAAATAACAGTTGCTCTTTGACTCTCTTAAGCCTTGATTGCAGATGTGAGAGAAGTGAAACAAGGTGAAACGTTACCGTGATGTCATATGAACCTTAATTGTTTTGCTGCATGTGTGTGTGTTTTTGCTTGTGTGTGTTTTGCAGCGAACAACAGCATCTGGAGTATCACTGAAATGACCTCTCAGTGATGTCTTGTCGACAGATGTAAAGCTAGACTTGGGCTGTTCATTTCTAACAGTTTATCCACTGCATTATAATGAGTCTCTGGGGGTTCAGGTACATATAGGCTGCTAACTGCTTTTGTCTATTGTATGCATGGGTACATGTGAGCGTGCGTGCATGCATGCATGCCTTTGTGTGTGTGTGTGTGTGTGTGTAGGGATGCGTACTCACAGTTAGGAAAGGGTTCCTGGTGCTTTTTAATACTCTGCTCTCTGTGAGTGTGTGTGTGTGTGTGTGTGTGTGTGTGTGTGTGTGTGTGTGTGTGTGTGTGTGTGTGTGTGTGTGTGTGTGTGTGTGTGTGTGTGTGTGTGTGTGTGTGTAGGGATGCGTACTCACAGTGCCTGGTGTTTTTTAATACTCTGCACTCTGTGAGTGTGTGTGTAGGGATGCATACTCACAGTTAGGAAAGGGTGCCTGGTGTTTTTTAATACTCTGCTCTCTGTGTGTGTGTGTGTGTGTGTGTAGGGATGCGTACTCACAGTTAGCAAAGGGTGCCTGATTTTTTTTAATACTCGGCTCTCTGTGAGTGTGTGTGTAGGGATGCGTACTCACAGTTAGGAAAGGGTGCCTGGTGTTTTTTAACACTCTGCTCTCTGTGAGTGTGTGTGTGTGTGTGTGTGTAGGGATGCGTACTCACAGTTAGGAAAGGGTGCCTGGTGTTTTTTATTACTCTGCTCTCTGTGAGTGTGTGTGTAGGGATGCGTACTCACAGTTAGGAAAGGGTGCCTGGTGTTTTTTAACACTCTGCTCTCTGTGAGTGAGTGTGTGTGTGTGTGTGTGTGTGTGTGTGTAGGGATGCATACTCACAGTTAGGAAAGGGTGCCTGGTGTTTTTTAACACTCTGCTCTCTGTGAGTGTGTGTGTGTGTGTGTGTGTGTGTGTGTGTGTGTGTGTGTGTGTGTGTGTGTGTGTGTGTGTGTGTGTGTGTGTGTGTGTGTGTGTGTGTGTGTGTGTGTGTGTGTGTGTGTGTGTGTGTGTGTGTGTGTGTGTGTGTGTGTGTGTGTGTAGGGATGCATACTCACAGTTAGGAAAGGGTGCCTGGTGTTTTTTAACACTCTGCTCTCTGTGAGTGTGTGTGCCACTTCATCCTGTGGGATATAAGGTAGTGAATAGAACACTGCTTCTGAGACAGCGCAGCATATGAATATAACAGTCATTTCTTTATAGAACGTCATTCAACTTGCTACCAGTAGGTTTAGTTTGATGAAGTAATTAACATGGAGTGAAACGTACCTTTGCAATAATGACTTCTTTCTTCAAAATCTTCATTGCATAATATTTCCCGTTAGCCTTCTCTCTCACTAGAATCACTTTACCAAAAGTGCCTTTTCCCAGTAGTTTTAAGTAGTCAAAGTCATTCATTGTCTGAAAGAAACCGTAGGTCAAGTCAGTGCAGTTATAATAGTTCTAGAAAGCAGAATTTGTGTCTGATTTTAGAGGACTGATGGGAAACTTAACACATCATTTAACAGCTCCGCAAAATGATTCTATCCGTGTTTCTGTATCAGTCAATCAGGATATGTCTCCCGTGGTGTGGTCATCCTTTAGTCAGTGGAGCTAAAGAAGACACTTTGAACCAATGGCTTCTTGCCACTGAAACACTTCACGACGTGTTGCTTAGAATTTGTATGTTTATTTAATTTCATCCCTTAGGTCCCCGTGCGGGATGGGATTGGGATGTAACTTCATTTTGTATGTATCTATTCATGTTTGCTGACAATTATTATCACAAAAAGTCAGTGGTCCAGATGTATCTCTTACCTTCCGTTTATGGTGGCTGGTAGAGGTGTCCATCTCCTCCAGCTCTCCGATGTTGTCCATCTGAGCCGTGGGACTGCATTGGATCCTCTCTTCCTCCTGTCTTTGGAGTTTGTCTGCTACTATCTGGATGGCCTCCGTCCACTCATCCCTGTTTGCAGAACACAAACCTCTAGTTACAGATGCAGTCAAATATATCGGCATCCTTGCACTTTACTATGGCTTGCGATGGAGCAGAATGTTCTGTTTCTCTTTTCAAAACTGGTTGAATGGCAATTTTTACCCAGTAGGCAGCTGCAACTTACCACGTGATAAATTACACAGTAAATGACTTGCCTCCAAGCAAGTTTGTTTGAATTTGAAATTATTTATATATATTTTTGTCATGTGAAGTTGGAAATCAAACAAATACACGTGTGAACACCAAAAGTGTTTTCAATTTCAACTTATTTTAAAAGAAATAGGGGATCTTGCAAGGGTACTAATATATTTGACTGCAACTGTAGGTAGTGTGTCTTAACAGTCTATAGTCTGGTTAGCCCTGTCCACTTGTCCCTGTCAGGATATGTACACCTGTAAAGTTACATATACAGTATAACAATAGTCTGGAGTATGGATAGCCTATTTTAACTCATACCATACAGCAGCTGTAATACAGACACATGAACAAACTTCTGCATGGTAACAGTGATATTTCACAATGAAATGTAGCTACTTGTTTGACGTCTAATGTGACACCATTATGCATAATCAATGACATTCTGCTATGTTAAGAATGATCTATAGACAGTGCAATATATTCATTACACCTTCACAATGGGGTAAAACTAGAACTTTCAACAAAGGCTAATCTATGCAATCATCTATGTAATCGTCAATGATCAGTCGCTTTAAAACAAAACAAATGTTCACAAATTAGTTTATGTCAATGGGAACTACTGCGTGTTTGCAAATGGCTTTACCCCCCATTGGGTTTTCATTTGTTGTGCCGTACAACATCTGTTGCATTAAAAGAGTGATGCATTTGGATTTGTGAGCACGTGTGTATTTAATGATGATGAATATATCCGTGTGTGGTTTGTGCTTCCCTCTGGGCTGTACCACTGCTACATCAACATTCCACAGGAGGGGATCGTTAGCATTTGGAAACTTTCATTTACAGTACGTTAATCTCTCATGGACCAATTCTTGTGGAGAAATGAAACGGTGAGAATCTGTCAAGGTTCACATAGAATTATATGATTACGAGCAGCAGTAGATTTTTGTCATTGATTATTTGAACGAATCAGGATTGGGGAGAAGGCGATGCTTAAACTGGTGCGGTGATTTTCAAGCCCGTGTGCAGATGATAAACGGTTTCCACTAGATTCCACATCCACAGTCAAAATTGGCTATATTGTAAAAATTCATGAAACCAAAAATGTCCTTTCGAGCCATGATAAATACAGGTGAAATTAGCAGAAGGAAGGGGTTTGAACTAGAGTTTCCGTTTGCGAGGGAGGAGACTTCGCTTCCTTCCTTTACACAAAGGTAATCACAACTGTTAATGGTATTCCCCCTAGAAGTCAAACAGGACATCTAGCACATGTGGTAACCTGATAAAACAAACAACATTTGACTCACAAAGTAGCATCCGTGTGGGTTTTTTGTTCCATGTTTTGTTTGGACTTTGAGAGGCCCATATGTTACAATGAGGGATTGAACAAGATGCAAATCCATACCAACAAAAAGACTCTTTCTGAACACCTTTTCCCAGCTTCACTCAGGTTTCTGAATATATCGGATGTGACTCCGAACAAGGGCAAAGAAAAGTTGTGTTCCATTTGAACAATCAAACGGCACAGTGTACACATAAAAAGCAACGGGAATCCTCTCAAGGTCGTGCAGATGAATGCGAGCCGAGCCTCTCTCCCTACCCCCTCCGTGTTTTTTTTTTACGTATAATGAGATTTTTTCGCTAATGAGAGATAATGGGCCTGACTACAGTCGGGCGACGTGCCAGCTGGTGCCTCCCCTCTCCTCACTCGTGGGCCTGCCAATGCTGGGCCCTTGCCAGGCGGGTACAGTACAGTAAAAGCTGCTGCCAGCCAGCCAGAGACACAGTACAGTACAGTGGCTGTAAGGTTTAAGACAGGAACTGGAAAATATGTTTAACCTTTCCTCTTAACCGCTGGCTGCACTTCCCCTCAACCCCCTGGCCTGTCTAGTGAGGCTACAGCTCAAACTCAAATTCTCTTCACTTCACCAGCAGAAAGTAGAGTTTAAGACCATAACATCTGCCAGTGCTACTTCCTCTACCCAGCTCTGCTCCGTAGCTCACTCTCACAGGTCGCTGCCTGCAGTTGCCCGTTCCCCAGAGACAGAAGAGAGGATCGTCTGTATGTGTGCCAACTGTGAACAGGCACAGCTTATTATCTTAAGTCTTTTGGGCAAACACTGTTCTTTCTGGAGAGAGATAAACATCTCAATTTCCGAGAAGAAGAGCAGCTGGAGAATTTATGCCAGTGCTACTATACTTGAAAGGTCTCTTTTCTAGCCTACATACAAACCCCCCACAACCCCCTCTGCTGATCACCTGGTTGGTTTTACTGGAACGGTAAATGGAGCATGTATGATCTGTGTTTTCTATCCATCTTTGTTAAATGACACACTGCTCTAATTTCAAATGGATTTGAAACTGAGGACAAATATGTTTGTCGCAGAAAACGTTCACACAAAATTATCTCTGAAATACCATTTAGTATAAAGTCATTTCATAGTCATATTATAGGCCAGTGATGGGCAACTGGCGGCCCGCCACCGCAGATCAATTTCATTTTTGGGAGGAGGGAACTCAGTCGGGGTCTCAACTTAATGTTGTGAGGTAGAATACACAAGGTGCAATTTTGAAAATTGGTTGTGCATCAGCATTTTCTGTCTTGTTATGTCAATTAGCCATGTCAGCTAAACATTTTTAGATTGGTAAGTTAGTCTACCCTGCTATCTAAACATGTAGTAATCATTGTCAAATTTTTGACCGGGGAACCCCATTGATTTTGTTAGTCATTCTCACTCAGATATCATATTCAAAACTGCAAACATTTCTATCCACCCTATGGCAAAATTTGTAGAATTGCAGGATTCTTCAATTTCTTCTATCCGCTGGCAGGAAGGCCCCCAAAAGGCTAAGGCTGACTCTGACTACATGTGTAGGTATGGATGTGGATACACAGACCAGCAAGCCACTGCAGCCCCTCATGATGAGTTCATATGTTTTTGTGGCCCCACTCCCATCAAAGTTGACCAGCCCTCTTATAGATTATCATAGTAAACCATCAATTAAAATAGAACAGGTGAACAATTTATCTCAGTTTTACATGACCTCCTGACTTGAGAGCTACACTGTGACTTTTCATAGACGTACTGTTTTCATAGACGTACTGTTTTCATAGACGTACTGTTTTCATAGACGTACTGTTTTCATAGACGTACTGTTTTCATAGACGTACTGCTTTCATAGACGTACTGTTTTCATAGACGTACTGTTTTCATAGACGTACTGTTTTCATAGACGTACTGGGTAGGGGAAAAGCAGTCAGTTGGCCATAGATAAGCAGACTAAGGACTGAGCCTACCTTTCCTCTGGCGTGTCCACATGGAAGGTCCTCTCTATGACGGTGGTCCATTGTAGACATCTGATGATGAATGTGTTGGGCTTTGGTCGTTCTGTCTTCATCAGTTGGCATTCTGAGACAGAGAGAGGACAGATAGAGAAGCGTCTGTGAATATTCAGATTTACTAGATGTCAAATGTTGTGTCTGAGCTTCAGTTGCTGATAGGGCTGGGAATTGCCAGGGACTTCATGATACGATATTATCACGATACTTAGGTGCCGATATGATATGTACCGTGATTCTCACAATTCTCGATGTATAGCAATTTGATACTGCGATCTTATTGCGATTTGATGTTCCAAACATATTGCTCACTATATTGTCTGCTGTAAAGGGACAATAGAGAGCCATGAGGAAATTCGTTTTGAAATAAAATTGCAAATAATGTATTGGCTTACTATTTTATTTTTAATTTTTTTAAAGATGGGGAACAAGTTATAGGATGAGAAATACAGGAGTTTTGGCATAGGTACAGCCGATTACCGCTAGCTAACGCTACCTACAGTAGCTAATAAAACTAAAACTAAATTAAAACATTTACAAATCAATACTTGGGAGTCAAATATCAATATAATGTCATCCAAAAATAATATTGCATTATGTAACTGTAAAGATTTTTTCCCCAATCACTAGTTGCTGTTGATACTAGTTAATTGTGATGAAAGAGTAGGTTAGCTTTGTTATTGGGTATGTACATACACTGAGTATACCAAACATTAAGAACACCTTCCTAATATTGAGTTCCACCCCCCTTTTGCCCTCAGAACAGCCTCAATTCGTCGGGGCATGGACTCTACAAGGTGTCGAAAGCGTTCCACAGGGATGCTGGCCCATATTGACTCCAATGCTTCCCACAGTTGTCAAGTTGACTGGATGTCCTTTGGGTGGTGGACCATTCTTGATACACACGGGAAACTGTTGAGCATGAAAAACCCAGCAGCTTTGCAGTTCTTGACACAAACCGGTGCGTCTGGCACCTTCTACCATACCCCGTTCAAAGGCACTTAAATATTTTGTCTTTCCCATTCACCCTCTGAATGACACATACAAAATCCATGTCTCAAGGCTTAAAAATCCTTCTTTAACCTGTCTCTTCCCCTTCATCTACACTGAATGAAGTGTATTTAACAGGTGACATCAATAAGGGATCATGGCTTTCACCTGGATTCACCTGGTCAGTCTGTCCTGGAAAGAGCAGGTGTTCCTAATGTTTTGTACACTCAACGTAGATGGACTGTACTGCAGCAAACACAACACTTCGCACCAAGTTAAAGCTGTCTCATTCCATGCAGGAACACACACAGCCAGATGGGGCTTCAAGCCAACTGTGGAAAAGTTTTGCAATGTGCTCCACTGTCACCGCTACAGCAGCTATTGGGGACAATGTTCAGTCAGATGACAGCTGAAACAGAGTGTTGAGCCTGTACGTGCCAGTAGGTAATGACTTCCCTCCCTCAGCTGGCCTCATCTCTGCCGCCACCAAACGGCGGGACGGCCTAAATATAGGCGGGAAGGTTAATGACGACACGGCTAAGGTCGCAGGCGCACTCTACCTCTTTCTTCCTACTCCGCTAATAAAATGGAGTCTCCCACTGAGCGCCGAGAAAACAAGGTCACGACGGAGTTCCAGTAGGTGGTAGCGCTGGACACAACATAGTCATTTAAGGGGGAATACAGACAGAGGAGATTGTTTTGCTTCAGCTAAACATACTAGGAGAGAGCTCCAGCAACTGTACTGCCATCAATCAATAGGCATTTATATTGGAGTGTTACTGTAATATGCATTCAGATTCATTTCCCTATTCTGAAATCCCTAGTGGGATAGGGCCACCACCTACACTACTGTCACTATTAGTTCATCAGTTTGCATTCTTGTTATATAACATTCTATCCTCATTTGAACTCTCCACGTATTCATGTACTTCAATTTACCAAACTATATTGAAATGTAATTAACAAGTGGTATATATTAGAAACATGGGGCTCTGGAGAAGGGAAATATTCATCAGGGACCATAGCATTGTTTTCTAGTCATTTAGGTGAGTTATCTGAGACATACTTAGTGTTTGACATTAGACTGTAGCCTGTTGGTCAGGCAGTGTTTGACATTAGACTGTAGCCTGTTGGTCAGGCAGTGTTTGACATTAGACTGTAGCCTGTTGGTCAGGCAGTGTTTGACATTAGACTGTAGCCTGTTGGTCAGGCAGTGTTTGACATTAGACTGTAGCCTGTTGGTCAGGCAGTGTTTGACATTAAACTGTAGCCTGTTGGTCAGGCAGGCAGGGAGTGTCTCAGGCTCTGTCTGTATGTCTGTCAGTGACAGTATCTCTCCCCACGCTTGGGACGGACAGACAGGCAGGCAGGCGGGGCTGCACCATTCCATTTCACTGGCCCATTTGACTACAGCAGCCAGCGTCCCAGCACCACCTGGCCTCCCAGCTTTGGACAACAGATGTGGCAATACTGTAGTGCTGCCAAGCCAGCCGGGGCCGGATGTATGGCCACCCTCTCTCCCCCAGCCTTTAGATTAAAACCTGGCCGCGCTAGCTTCCTGACGGATGGAGAGAGAGAAAGCAAGAGTGAGAGAGTGAGAGAGTGAGAGAGGAGAGAGTGAGAGTGAGAGAGAAAGAAAGAAAGCTCCCTACATGTGTCCAAGTGGTAACACAGCAAGGCCGGATGAATTGATGGATGGACCCACCCTCTTAAACTGTCCTTTCTTTCCCCTTGAAAAACTATCCAGCAGCCAATCATAAGGCAAATCTGAGGCCATTGTCATTTCTGTTGTGTGTTGGGACAATAGGAAACTGTTGTAGTTGTTTCATGTCCATGTAATTACTGTGGCCTTTGTTGTAGGAACTGTGCCAAGGAGTCAAATGTTTCCACCAGCTTAGTGGCTATCAGCTTATGTCTAGTTGTTTTGGTAAACAGCTGAGGGATGGGGCTGGAGAAATGTAAAAACTTTCAAATTCATAGAGAAACATATGGATGCAAGGATGAACTATCCATGAGATGTAAATTATACTTTTGACCATGTTTTGAGGCTTTGAGGTGGAGTAAAACAAGCTTATATTTAGGGTTTTGATGTAATTTATAATGTATCTTCTTCAAGAATCAATGGGTGTACATGTATATCATTAATTTAAAAGTCCAGTTGATATACCAATCTCAGATTGCCCCTTTAAGTATACAGTTGAAGTCGGAAGTTTACATACACTTATGTTGGAGTCATTAAAACTTGTTTTTCAACCACTCCACAAATTGTTGTTTGTTCTTGTTAACAAACTGTAGTTTTGGCAAGTCTGTTAGGACATCTACGTTGTGCATGACACAAGTAATTTTTCCAACAATTGTTTAGACAGATTATTTCACTTATAATTCACTGTATCACAATTCCAGTGGGTCAGAAGTGTACATAAACTAAGTTGACTGTGCCTTTTAAACGGCTTGGAAAATTCCAGAAAATGATGTCATGGCTTTAGAAGCTTCTGATAGGCTAATTGACATAATTTGAGTCAATTGGAGGCATACCTGTGGATGTATTTCAAGGTCTACCTTCAAACTCAGTGCCTCTTTGCTTGACATCATGGGAAAATCAAAAGAAATCAGCCAAGGCCTCAGAAGAAAAATTGTATACCTCCACAAGTCTGGTTCATCCTTGGGAGCAATTTCCAAATGCCTGAAGGTACCATGTTCATCTGTACAAACAATAGTACGCAAGTATAAACACCATGGGACCACGCAGCCGTCATACCGCTCAGGAAGGAGACGCGTTCTGTCTCCTAGAGATGAACGTACTTTGGTGCAAAAAGTGCAAATCAATCCCAGAACAGCAGCAAAGGACCTTGTGAAGATGCTAGAGGAAACAGGTACAAAAGTATCTATATCCACAGTAAAGTCCTATATCGAGTCCTATATCGACATAACCTGAAAGGCCGCTCAGCAAGGAAGAAGCCACTGCTCCAAAACCGCCATAAAAAAAACAGACTACGGTTTGCAAAAGCACATGGGGACAAAGATCGTACGTTTTGGAGAAATGTTCTCTAGTCTGACGAAACTAAAATAAAACTGTTTGGCCATAATGACCATCGTTATGTTTGGAAGAAAAAGGGGGATGTTTGCAAGCCGAAGAACACCATCCCAACCGTGAAGCACGGGGGTGGCAGCATCATGTTGTGGGGGTGCTTTGCTGCAGGAGGGGCTGGTGCACTTCACAAAATAGATGGCATCATGAGGTAGGAAAATTATGTGGATATTTTGAAGCAACATCTCAAGACATCAGTCAGGAAGTTAAAGGTTGGTCGCAAATGGGACTTCCAAATGGACAATGACACCTAGCATACTTCCAAAATGTGGCAAAATGGCTTAAGGACAACAAAGTCAAGGTATTGGAGTGGCCATCACAAAGCCCTGACCTCAATCCTATGGAAAATGTGTGGGCAGAACTGAAAAAGCGTGTGCGAGCAAGGAGGCCTACAAACCTGACTCAGTTAAACCAGCTCTGTCAGGAGGAATGGGCCAAAATTCACCCAACTTATTGTGGGAAACTTGTGGAAGGCTACCCGAAACAATGGACCCAAGTTAAACAATTGAAAGGCAATGATACCAAATACTAATTGAGTGTATGTAAACTTATGACACACTGGGAATGTGATGAAAGAAATAAAAGCTGAAATAAATCATTCTCTCTACTATTATTCTGACATTTCACATTCTTAAAATAAAGTGGTGATCCTAACAGACCTAAGACAGGGAATTCTTACTAGGATTAAATGTCAGGAATTGTGAAAAACTGAGTTTAAATGTATTTGGCTAAGGTGTATGTAAACTTCTGACTTCAACTGTAGGTATCCCTTGGGAAAGAGGCCTCATGACCTCAATGGGACTTTCTAGTTAAAGAGGTTAAATAAATAAAACGAAATTGTCAAAATCATCTAGGCCTACTTATCACTGTAGCATATTATTGATTTAGATGAATTGACGTACTAGAAGCCAGCACAGTGGATGACTCACTTGCAACAGAGAAATTATTAAGGGGATAGGGTAGGTCTGCGTCCTGTGGCTTCTCTTTGTAACCTATGAACGAGCCGTCCGTTTTCAGCAGGAAGTAGCGTGGTCTCCAGTTCTTGATATATTCTCCTGTAGAATAAGAGAGAGAGAGAGTTTTTGTTAGTGCATGAAATCTGCCAGTCCATAGATTCAAGAACAGAAAGGTATGCACTCATAAAGCAGTTAAAACCACTTAATACATGTTTAAATGGTTTTATGGAACAGGTTTAAAAAGTTGTTGGCTCTTTGAGCTCTATGCGCAATTATTTTTAGTGCAGACATGATTGTTTTTACATTAAAGTGCAGTAACACAGCTTAACCCCTATAATCAGTATCATTCTAAAGTGGCTACTGTTTCAATATCCATTCACATCAATAGCTTTTAGACTCTCATCATATGGCTTTGCTATGTTTTGGGATTAACATGATCAAAATGATAAAAACATGTTTACGATCTCAGGGCTGAAATCACTCCCCAACGATCATGTGCCTCATTTTGGGTTAGACTGGGGGACGCCTATCCACCTGCCCCGGGATTTAGGCTAGCCCTGTAGAGAGGGAGGTCAAATCTCCATCAGGGGGCCAGAGCAGACACCTTTTACCCTCCCGGGCGGCAGCAGCAAAAAAACAACATCTGCTAAGCAGCTGGTTATCCCGCATTACCAAACAAAACTTCTGGTGCAACAGCCTGCTCCATCTAATAACCAACAGCAGGATTACAAGGGTGTCAACATCTCAGCACACAGCGCTACATCATATGCACAGCACCGGGTTCAACACAGGATACTGGAGAGCATAGGCAGCACATCTGCTTTTTTAACATACACTGAGTGGACAAAACATTAAGAACACCTGCTCTTTCCAGGACATAGACTGACCAGGTGAATCCAGATGAAAGCTATGATCCCTTATTGATGTCACCTGTAAAAATCCACTTCAATCAGTGTAGATGAAGGGGAGGAGACAGGTTAAAGAAGGATTTTTAAGCCTTGAGACATGGATTGTGTATGTGTGCTATTCAGAGGGTAAATGGGCATGACAAAACACTTAAGTGCCTTTGAATGGGGTATGGTAGTAGGTGCCAGGCACACCAGTTTGTGTCAAGAACTGCAACGCTGCTGGGTTTTTCACACTCAACAGTTTCCCGTGTGTATCAAGAATGGTCCACCACCCAAAGGACATCCAGCCAACTTGACATAACTGTGGGAAGCATTGGGGTCAACATGGGCCAGCATCCCTGTGGAACGCTTTCGACACCTTGCGGTGTCCTTGCCTGACGAATTGAGGCTGCTCTGAGGACAAAAAGGTGGGGTGCTACTAAATATTAGGAAGGTGTCTGTAGTATTACAACTACTGTGTAAGGTGCATACTAGAAGCTATGGTAACTGTTAATGGAAGAAGTTTGGAATTTGACTTGAGAGGGAAGGTACTACACTGCTGTCTGCCAAGATAGAAATCATAGCACTTAACTGGAGTTTTTAAAAAGTAGCAAACAATCATATGCAAATGTTCTTCTTCTTGTTAATTTATTTTTGTTGATATTTTCCATTTTACAATAGATTTTTACTGTAGGCAAGAAGATTGAAAATGTCAATGAGACCGACAGTCAAACAACGATCTAAAAAGTACCATTCTTTAGTCCTTCCGCTTCCACATATAATACTAATATAACCATTATGTTCAATATTCAGTTCCATTTAGTTTCAGCATCAGGCCATTTCTGCTCCAGCCTCATTCGTGTGGATGGACACACTGAAATCCTCTATAATGGACGAGATGTGAAAATCCTAAAACGTGTACTTTGTGTTTTTAACTCCTGGTAATTAGCCTACCATCCCGATGGCTGACACGCACGCCTCTGTGACAGCTCTGATCACTTCTTTTTTTTTACACCGGGAAGAGAAAATAAACAACATGTTCTATTTGTAACATCCACTTAAAGCATAATGACAGCAGCTTTTCTTAATTAACACATCAGAGAAAAACACCTGCTCATGTTAATTTGAGGAGACGGAGGTCTTTGCCGGTATGCCTCTGTGAGGCTGGGGTCTGTGGGAGGAGAGGACAGGAGGGGAGGAGAGCAGCTGAATGCAATGCAGTACGCCGTGGGGACAGGAGCCACCATAGGTAGCAAGGTCTCTCCTCCGACTCGCTCACACAGCCTGTCACAGGATCTCACCACTAACACTTGGTAGATAAATAAATTAGGCCTATAAATTATTCTTGATCAAAACAAGACATAAATGTAAGTATAGACATTTGCTACCAGACGGAAGAGTGGGCGTGACACAGTTAATTGCATGAAGTCACTGAGAGGGAGATGTCTAGCGTTTGAATTAATCACATGTACTGGATTTAAGCCAGAAGGTAACAGAGTGTTAAGACAGACAGGGTGGTCTTTAATGAATGCTACAAATAGGTGTCCCACCAGATTGCACTTAGTGTGTGAGTGTAGCTGTATTTGGTCAATGCAATATTCAATCTGTGGTGCTGGGTTTGCAGTGAGGCAAATGGTCCAATATCCTGGACTGAGGGTTAACCCAAACTGGGAACCAGACTATGTAGAGGGGGTAGCCAGAGGTGGAACAGAAGGGGATGGACAGTTACACCCACATATAGTTCCAGCTCTCAGTCTCAACTGATCAAATAGTGTTCCATCAAACTCTCAACGCTGGCCCTGGTCATAATGACTCTGCTAGCTCAAATTCTGAACATCTTGAATGAGCTGCTGTAGGCAGATACTCCATGTTATATTTTGGGCAGATTGAGAAAATGTCCTGCATTCAACACAATACTGTTTTTTTGCAGTACGATGCAAACAGTTGAAATAAAAATTCCGCTCAGCCACCCACAGAATCAGTTCTGAGAGAGACTGTTCCAACAGATCCAATTGCACAATTAAACCAACATACTGTATGCCACTCAATTACAAGACCAGATTAATTGTTCATTTGTCAGTGGACTGAGACAGGCAGGTGGCTGTATGAATCTGGGAATGGACTTCGATGGGCCAATTCCACCGACAGATGAGCTCTTCACCAAAAAACTTTCAGCGGCCCAACACCGTTACAGCTCCTGAGACCGTTCTAAGAACCCACACCTCCATCTTCTTGTTCATTTGACGCAATCAGGTTTTTAGTTTTCAGAAGGAAAAAAAAAAACACAGCCCATTTGTTAATCAGCCCAAACAAGTATTTAATTTAATGCTTTGGCCGGAGCCGGCCTGATTTGCAGATGGGCTTGTGACGGGAGCCCTGGGACCGGCGGGCTGCCACGTTCCAGCACACAGGGCTGGGCGCTCCAAACCTCCAACCAGCTTGTCTGGGCACCGCCAGAGACAGAGACAGCCGCTCCTGCAAACAGTGCCCCAGCCCCCAGCCCTCAGCCCAGGCACCGACATGAGCACAGAGACATGGGCAGCACCAGACCTGGCCAGACGGAGGGAGGGATGGATGGAAGGAGAGAGAGATGGAGAGAGAGAGAAGAAGAGAGGGAGGATAGAGAGAGAGAAATCTGTCTGTACCTGGATCTGCTGTTTCTCCTCACCATGTAGGTTGTGTACCATGGCAGCTTGCTGAGGGAGAGCGGCTGGACCCACTTTGTCAATTTGGCCAAGCTAACAGGAGAGGAAGCTCTCTGACAATAGCACAAAACTACCTCATGTTATCTTCTTTTTACACTGTTTAACTGAGAATGGAGACACTAATAAATATATAACCAAATTATACATAATTTAGCTTACAGTTTACAAGTTATAGGTATTTAGAGGCTATTTATTCAATGTGTATAAAACCTGTATAAACTGTACTGTATTTATAATTAGATAACAATATTTTAGGTTGACAATAATTCTATTACATCATTTCTGATATATCACGCCTTACTTTTATTTTCTTGCATAAGTAAAATCAGGATTGTGCCTCTACTGCCATTCATTCAGTCAATGGGTGATTCCAATTAGACTGGTTAGAATTTCGCCCTGACCACAATGGCTGCCAGAATAGGGTGACTAAATCAATGGAGGCCAGAGAAGTCAAGGGGTGATCCTTTAGTGATGCAAAGCTGCAGGGATTTGCTGTATTTTCTACCTGAATTGCCCAGAAAGACTTAGGAGTTGATCCCTTAGAGATGCCGGTCATGTCCCCAGTGAAGACACTCAGACACAACAAGGTGGTCTGAGCTCTGA
Source organism: Salvelinus fontinalis (assembly GCF_029448725.1). Lineage (NCBI taxonomy): Eukaryota > Metazoa > Chordata > Actinopteri > Salmoniformes > Salmonidae > Salvelinus > Salvelinus fontinalis. The sequence goes on from NC_074694.1 coordinate 22,247,537, forward strand.
TCCTCTGGCATGCCTAGATAGCTGGGACTAAACAGTGGGCTACATCCTGCATGCACACTTTCCCTTACCATCAACCTGGGATTCCCAGGTAATCCACGCAGGGTAAATGCATGGGTAGGGAGGAAGGTGTGTCCTATACTCCTCTACGTGTGAAAATGAAGAAGAAGTGAAGTAAGAGGAGGGCACTAAAACGAAAATGGCCATTAGAAAGAGATCCTGTACACTGTTCAGTTCTTCCAGACCATGAAAGACTTTCTCTCTTTTTATTTAGTTCAGACTCGGTGTGTGTGTGTGTACTGTGTTCCCATGCCCCCTGCCATAGGCTTGTGACCGGGAAGTAGCCCCAGGCACAGCTGCCCTGCTGCTCCAACCCAGAGGCTCTCAGACATCTTATGTGAAATCCAGGGCTGGCTCAAGCCAATCCACTTACAGTGTATTAGTGTCATTACCAGGCTGCCCAGAAGGGAGGGGTGGCCAGGAGACTACTTGGCTTCTGGGAATGGACACGGGGGTGGTGGCTGGTGACAGTGGTAGTACAGGAGTGAAAGCCAGACTGACTCTGTATGCCCTCTGTTTAACTGTTCCTCCCACAGTGAACTACAGTGAATGATCAGAAGAACACTTCCCCGCCAACCAGTGGGGAAAACAACCAGTGGGGAAAACAACCAGTGGGGAAAACAACCAGTGGGGAAAACAACCAGTGGGGAAAACAACCAGTGGGGAAAACAACCAGTGGGGAAAACAACCAGTGGTTACCTAGATTAGCCCAAAAAGCACAAACTTTTTTTCATAATGCAATGTACTTGTTGTCTGCTTGTTTTAGTCAATTACAAAATACCTTTAAGAAAAATGCAACATGTCTAAAGATTATTTGTCATCATTGCCTGCTCCCGAGCTTACTCACTACTTCGAAAAACGTAATCAAAAGACAGTACAGTATGAAGATAGGCTAAAACTGCTTCTCCAATAGAAATTGCCGATCACTCTTGTAGGTCATTGTGACGTTGGCTAACTGAGCTCAAGTTATTGCGTCTAACCGTCGTCTTGCGCCAAAATGCGCATGTCAATGTCATCAAATCAAAAGCACTCCTTGATAAAAAGTAGTTTCTCATGAAAATTAAAACGTGTTAGGTAGTCACTTTCACGAGGTTGGAGTAATGACATGTTCAACTACTAAAGACATTGAGACCAATCTATGTTGTGCCTTTCGATTTCAAGAAAATGAATTCTCTCATTGACTTCTCAATACCCCAAACCCCGGCCTGGTCTGTTTAGTCTGTTTCACAAGCGTTCCCGGAAGTCTCGGGATGTTGCGCCTCTGGGTTTAGAAACTCTGTGACGTAATGCCCCTTTTCATGATGGTGCTAGCAGCCACATGAGTGAGTGCTAGCATCAAAAAAACTAACGGACTATACAGCTACAAGTTGTGAGTGGCACTTCTAGTGGCCGGGGACTTTAATGAAGGCAAATTTAAATCCATTTTACCTAATTTCTACCAGCACGTCACGTGCAACCAAAGGTGGGGAAAAAACTCTAGACCACCTTTACTCCACACACAGAGACGCATACAATGCTCTCCCTCACCCTCCATTTGTCAAATCAATTTTGGGGGGGGGGAACTTTGACCCCTTTCTCTCCCCAATTTTGAGATATCCAATTGGTAGTTACAGTCTTGTCCCAACGCTGCAACTCCCCTAAGGAGTTGGGATAGGTGAAGGTCGAGAGCCATGCGTCCCCCGAAACATGATCCTGCCAAGCCGCACTGCTTCTTGACACGCTGCTCGCTTAACCCAGAAGCCAGCCGCACAAATGTGACACAGCCTGGGATCGAACCCGTGTCTGAACTGTGATGCAGTGCCTTAGACCGCTGAGCCACTCGGGAGGCTCCATTTCGTAAATCTAACCATAGTTCTATCCTGCTAATTCCTGCTTACAAGCAAAAACTAAAGCAGGAAGTGCCAGTGACTCGCTCAATATGGAAGTGGTCAGATGATGAGGATGCTACGCTACAGGACTGTTTTGCTAGCAGAGATTGGAATATGTTCCGGGATACATCCAATGGCATATTGAGGAGTACACCACCTCAGTCACCGGCTTTATTAATAAGTGCATCGACGGCGTCGTCCCCAGTTGATATACCAATCTCAGATTGCTCCTTTAAGTATACTGTTGAAGTCGGAAGTTTACATACACTTAGGTCGGAGTCATTAAAACTCGGTTTTCAACCACTCCACAAATTTCTTGTTAACATACTGTAGCTTTGGAAAAGTCGGTTAGGACGTCTACTTTGTGCACGACACAAGTCATTTTTCCAACAATTGTTTACAGACAGATTATTTCACTTATAATTCACTGTATCACAATTCCAGTGGGTCAGAAGTTTACATGCACTAAGTTGACTATGCCTTTAAACAGCTTGGAAAATTCCTGAAAATTATGCCATGGCTTTAGAAGCATTTGATAGGCTAATTGACATAATTTGAGTCAATTGGAGGTGTACCTGTGGATGTATTTAAAGGTCTACCTTCAAACTCAGTGCCTCTTTGCTTGACATCATGGGAAAATCAAAAGAAATCAGCCAAGACCTCAGAAAAAAATGGTAGACCTGCACAAGTCTGGTTCATCATTGGGAGCAATTTCCAAATGCCTGAAGGCACCACGTTCATCTGTACAAACAATACTACGCAAGTATAAACACCATAGGACCATGCAGCCATCATACCACTCAGGAAGGAAACGTGTTCTGTCTCCTAGAGATGAACGTACTTTGGTGCAAAAAGTGCAAATCCCAGAACAACAGCAAAGGACCTTGTGAAGATGCTAGCGGAAACAGGTACAAAAGTATCTATATCCACAGTAAAACGAGTCTTATATCGACAAAACCTGAAAGGCAGCTCAGCAAGGAAGAAGCCACTGCTCCAAAACCGCCATAAAAAAGCCAGACCACGGTTTGCAACTGCACATGGGGACAAATATCGTACTTTTTGGAGAAATGCCCTTTGGTCTGATGAAACAAAAATAGAACTATTTGGCCATAATGACCATCGTTATGTTTGGAGGAAAAAGGGGGAGCTTGCAAGCTGAAGAACACCATCCCAACCGTGAAGTACGGGGGTGGCAGCATCATGTTGTGGGGGTGCTTTGCTGCAGGAGGTACTGGTGCACTTCACAAAATAGATGGCATCATGAGGAAGGAAAATTATGTAGCTATATTGAAGCAACATCAGTCAGGAAGTTAAAGCTTGGTCGCAAGTGGGTCTTCCAAGTGGCTCTGACTCTCGTCGGATGTGGCAGGGCTTGCTAACTTATAATGGACTACAAAGGTAAACCCAGCAGTGAGCTGCCCAGTGATGGAAGCCTACCAGATGGGCTAAATGCCTTTTATGCTTGCTTCGAGGCAAGCAACACTGAAGCATGCACGAGAGCACCAGCTGTTCCGGATGACTGTGTGACCACGCTCTCTGTAGTTGATTTGAGCAATACCTTTAAACAGGTCAACATTGACAAGGCCGCGGGGCCAGATGGATTACCAGGACGTGTACTCAGAGCATGTGCGGACCAACTGGCAAGTGTCTCCACTGACATCTTCAATATCTCCTTGACCGAGTCCGTAATACCTACATGTTTCAAGCAGACCACCATAGTCCCTGTGCCCAAGAAAGCAAAGGTAACCTGCCTAAATGACTACCACCCCGTAGCACTCACTTCAGCAGCCATGAAGTGCTTTGAAAAGCTGGTCATGGCTCACATAAACACCATCTTCCCGGAAACCATAGACCCACTCCAATTCACATACCGCCCCAACAGATCCACAGATGACGCAATATCAACCACACTCCACACTGCCCTTTCCCACTTGGACAAAAGAAACACCTATGTGAGACTACTGTTCATTGACTACAGCTCAGCGTTCAACACCATAATGTCCACAAAGCTCATCACTAAGCTAAGGACCCTGGGACTAAACACCTCCCTCTGCAACTGGATCGTGAACTTCCTGACGGGCCGCCCCCAGGTGGTAAGGGTAGGCAACAACACAGCTACCACGCTGATCCTAAACACGGGGGCCCCTCAGGGGTGCGTACTTAGTCCACTCCTGTACTCCTTGTTCACGCATGACTGCGTGGCCAAGCACAACTCCAACGCCATCATTAAGTTTGTTGACGACACAACAGTGGTAGGCGTGATCACCGACAACGATGAGACAGCCTATAGGGAGGACTTCAGAGACCAGGCAGTGTGGTGCCAGGACAACAACCTCTCCCTCAAAGTAAGCAAGACAAAGGAGCTGATCGTGGACTACAGGAAAAGGAGGGCCGAACAGGCCCCCATTCACATCGACGGGGCTGAAGTGGAGCGGGTTGAGAGTTTCAAGATCCTTGATGTCCACATCACCAACAAACTATCATGGTCCAAATACACCAAGACAGTGGTGAAGAGGGCATGGCAATGCCTATTCCCCCTCAGAAGACTGAAAAGAATTGGCACTTGGGTCAAGCTTCCTGTCATCCAGGACCTATATACTAGGCGGTGTCAGAGGAAGGCCCAAAAAATTGTCAAAGACTCCAGACAACCAAGTCATAGACTGTTCTTGGCATGCGGTACCAGAGCGCCAAGTCTAAGTCCAAAGGCTCGTTAACAGCATCTACCCCCAAGCCATAAGACTGCTGAACAATTAATCAATGGCCACCCTGACTATTTCCATTGACACCCACCCTTTGTTTTTACAATGCTGCTAGATCTCTCTGTACTTTGCTCCGTTCATTTTGCCTCAATCCTGACTAGTCTCCCAGTCCCTGCTGCTGAAAAACATCCCCACAGCATCATGCTGCCACGACCATGTTTCACCGTAGGGATGGTGCCAGATTTCCTCCAGACTTGACGCTTGACATTCAGGCATAAGAGTTCAATCTTGGTTTCATCAGACCAGAGAATCTTGTTTCTTATGATCTGAGAGTCTGTAGGTGCCTTTTGGCAAACTCCAAGTGGGCTGTTATGTGCCTTTTACTGAGGAGTGGCTTCCGTCCGGCCACTCTACCATTAAGGCCTGATTGGTGGAGTGCTGCAGAGATGGTTATATGGTTGCTTCAAGTTGTGTATTTACGGTATTCTATGTATTGCCTTGAAATCAACTCCAATTCACACAACATTTTTTAATGGTGCATGCAATTGGCACGCTGACTGCAGGAATGTCCACCAGAGCTGTTGCCAGAGAATTGAATGTTCATTTCTCTACCATCAGCCGCCTCCATTGAGCCTGTTTGGGATGCTCTGGATCGATGTGTACGACAACGTGTTCCAGTTCCCGCCAATATCCAGCAACTTCGCACAGCCATTGAAGAGGAGTGGGACAACATTCCACAGGCAACAATCAACAGCCTGATCAACTCTGTGCGAAGGAGATGTGTCGCGCTGCATGAGGCAAATGGTCACACCAGATACTGACTTGTTTTCTGATACCTTTTGATTTAAGGTATCTTTGACCAACAGATGCATATATGTATTCCCAGTCATGTGAAATCTATAGATTAGGGCCTTATGAATGTATTTCAATTGACTGATTCCATTATATAAACTGTAACTCAGTCAAATCTTTGAAATTGTTGCATGTTGCATGTTTATATTTTTGTTCAGTATAATTGCATGGCTTCAGAAGCATTCACAATGATATAGGGTCTAGGACTACAGTAAATTGCATTATGGCTGAGCATGATCATGCCAAACATTGTCAATAAGCAAGATTAAAGGCCTAAAAAGAGAACAAATAAACAAATCTAAACAGCGCTGGATAGGCTGCGTTTCCGCTGCCTACAATTAGCACTTTGGATCATGTTTTTAAGGACACTCCTAAAATATTTCCAACCCCTTCCAAATGAGCGCAAGCACGCTGATGTTAGACAGGTAAAATGTCAAACCTGGCGTTAAAGCTGGAAAATGCCAGTGCGCCAGTTTTTACATGACCAAATGGCAAACTAATGTGCATTTGACACTAGCGCCGCCTTAATGCCAGCTGAAAATTGAGCCCTGGGGGTCAATGGGAAATAATGTTTGTTCTCCCCAATTTGTGGGCATGGTCGATACCTTCTTATGACGTGAATATCGACTCAAGATTAATAGGCAAGTTAAGTGTAGTTATAGTATTGTGTAGTATTAATCATAGCGATGGACTAAAAGCACATAAAAGTCCACTGCACTACATGCTATCCATTCTAGGGACACAATGACATCAGTGCTCTCACTTCACTAGAAGATCTCCCTTCCTGGCATATGACAAGATTCCAACAGCGATTTCATTTCCGAGAACAGCCCAGATGTATGATTAGTAGTGCCATGATGAGTAGTACTGTGGTGGTGGGTTCCTCCAACAGGGTGGCTCTGGTTCTGGGGGCCGGCAGCCACAGGCAGATTGAGTGGGGCGCCCAGGGGACCCTGGTGGTCCCCTGGGGCCCAGGGAGATTTCAGCCCCGCCAGCTGCACACAGCTAGCCCTCCTGGTGCCCCTCTCTACCCCCCCAGCTGGTGCAGCGTACTGCAGATAGAGAGGTCAGATCATGGGCCACCGTAGCCACACACTCACCCACACATACGTGTACAGAGACACATTACCAGACGGCCGGATACAAAAACAACAGTCACTGTAGCCCAGCAATACAGCTCAGATCAACGCTGGCATTACACATACTAGCTTTCAGGCTGATAGATAGTACAGCTGGTAGTACAGTGTGAGAGTAAGGGTGATTACTCTCATGACATTGTTTGTATACGCAACAGGAGCAATGAGGATAACTATTGACTTCTGAAAAGAGGTTTAGATTAGTGAAACTTTTTAGTGAGACTTAATGAGACTTTCAACTGGTAGTAAAGGATGAGAGTAAGGATGAGACTTTCAACTGGTAGTAAAGGATGAGAGTAAGGATGACTTTCAACTATTAGATGCACTCTTGAACTTTTGTATAATTACATCCAGTCATTTTGAAAGTGGTGTCCATGAGCCAAAATGGGTCACCGTTATATTGTGTCCTACATCATCCAATTGTGTACTTTGTCATCCATTTTGTGTGATATGTTACGAATTTCTTGTGCTTGAGATCCTGGAGTGCATCTCTAACGTGAATCTAACAGTGAGAAGGAGGAACTGAGTAAACTATAAAAACTGACATTACAGGCGGCTGAGATGCGTTTCAAAATATTGCATGCGATATGGATCTCTTGTGATATAGATATTGCACATGTCAATATTGCGATTCAGATTTGAATTGATTTAATTGTGCAGCCCTACTATGTATTACCAAGTAATGATTGATCATTCCTCTTATGTACAACTTCTGATTTTGATTGAAATAGGCTTTATTACAGAAATCTTCTCATGTGTAACAAAGCAGCTGTCACAAATGTCTACATTCAAAATCTTAAGAAGCTCCATCCTTAGACCTTTAGCTAGATCTGACTGAGAGACTAATGACTATGTAATCCCATTCCCTGTCTCCCACACAGCACCTCTCCCCTCCCCTTCCCCTGCCTCCCCTCGCCTCTCCTCTCCTATTGGTCAGTCCCTGTAAAACTAGCAGTGCTCACTAGATGGCGCTGGCTCCCTAGAGCAAGCTCACTGTCTCCCCGGCTGCCTGCCTGGCTGGCTTCACACTCAGCACAGAGGGCCACAGTAGTCGGTGAGTGACGGAGACACTGCAGCCAAGAGGCCCTCTCTCCCTAATCCCCTTTCCCTCTCTGGAGCACGAGGGGGGGGGGGAGGGGGGTATGTGTGTGTGTGTGTGTGTGTGTGTGTGTGTGTGGGTGGGGGGGGGGCAGATCCTCCCAACTGGCACAGGTGGCACCGTGGCTATGGCGTGCACCACCCCTCCAGCTAAAATGCAAACACCCACTTTCCTAATCCCAATCTGAATTATGGAGAGGCGGGTCCGTCCCCGAGACCCCGGGGGAGGGGGATGAAGGTCGGTTTACTAAACACACAACCTGGGAGGGGAGGGGGACAGGGGTTCATTGAGCTACTGTACCTACTGTCCTCCTGCTCTCTATACTGATTATAGAAGATTCTGCAGACAGGCCTTCAATTAGCGAGGGGGTAAAGTTTGGTCACATGGGTAACGTTGATCCTCCGAATGAGCCTTTTCTTTACCCTACACAGGACATTATAGACTAGTAATGCACCGATGTCCTCAAATACACAGGTCAGGATGCTCACACATACCTACAAATCCTCAGCTCAATGTCCCGTACATTACTCAATGAAGACATTACTCAAAACAATGTGCCAGTGAAACCTAATGCCCTCAAATTCCCAACACAAATACAGATTCACACAGAAAATGGGTTAAACTCACTACTTGACACATTCGATTACCAATGTAATAGGCTAATTGAGTTGGTGTTGGTGGTGTGCTACATTGTGTTAACCTGTTGTATTTTGTCTGTAAGCCTGTGATTGTGTTTGCTATGAAAACACGGATAATTAATATGATTATCTAAGGAACTGTGACCCAATTAGAGCTCATAATCAAATAGCCTCAATTGCTGTTATTGCCTCGATCTGTTTTCCAATCTAATTATTTTACTTGTGTAGATAGACTTGAGCGGTGCTGTTTGAATATATGTAATGGAAGGTCACTGCATCATTTAAAGGTGTAATGCGTAGGCATAATGTTCCACATCAATAAGCACCATGTGATGGTTGATGATATGCTTACTTACTTCACCAGATTGGATCTGATGTACACTGTTGGCATTTTAAATGTCCTTGCCTTTGCTGTCCTTTGACTTTATCCTTCACTTGATGTCACTGCATGAATTACCTTGACCAGCCTTCTCTTTGTTGAGTATAAATTACTATTAAAATAAATCATGAAACTTCAATAACATGATTAGAAAGCAAGTAAAAGCTTGGGGAATGATCTGAAACTACCACTGAAACCAGTCTTTACATGGGTGTCTGCTAGATAGTCACAGTAATGAAGAATACATAATAAATGCCATACTATACAGAAACACAGTCCTGTGAAACACCTAACATCTCTTAACAGTTTGGACAGCATTTCATCACTTTTATGCCTCAGCACTGTTGTAAGTGTGAACCACAATGTTAATATTTCAACAGCAATGTGGTCTCATTCATAGTGTGAAATTCATACAAGCTCCTCCCTTCATTTAACATGATAATCCTCCTATTCTTCAGAGACGACATGATTGAACCAACCAGCGCGTAGAGGCCAGGGTAGACTAATGCTGTCAATAGGACTGACAGGGGGAGGAGAGGACACAGACTACCTCCCAATGGTTGCCTGACACAGACAGAGGTCAGGGAATTAACTTTTAGTTAAGGACTGGTGGGGAGCTTCCCTGAGTGGAAGTCAGGATTCCCAGAAAACAGTGAGGAAGGATATTAGACAAAGGGGTTGTTTAAGGTCAGAGTGCACTGCTGCTGCTGCTCATAGTATTTAAAGTAGCGGATTGCATTCCTCTGACAGGGAACCTGAACATCAATACCAAATTTATCATGATTTAGCCTACATTTCAATAATGAGTTTCCCTGACAGACGGAGTAGTAGAGGTGAATTAGCTAGCCTGAATGAGTATATTCTAATGGTCATCTCTTCTAATGGGCACACTTGGTGGTACAGGCTAAGAAGCCATTTCAGATATTCAGAGGCTGACCGGCCTGGATGTTCGGGGGATAGAGAACCAACTCAGGGGTTAGAGAACTGACGGGGTCAAAGGGTGTCAGTGTGCTGAGACTGTCACCATCACCACAACTGTCATTATTAACTCATCCCAGTCACAGGGTGACTCCCACATGTTCCACTGGGCCCCTGGACTGGACACAGCCATGTATTATGGATATACACAGCTAGCAAGAGAGGACCTGGAGTCACCTTCAATATGTTACTAACAGGAACTGATACAGTCAAACAATTAGGCAATTAAATGTGCGGTGTGAATGAGTGCTAAAACTCAATAAAAAGTTGTATGTAACAAATATGCTAACTTTGGTTAAAGGCTAACTCAAACACGTTGGTTATGTTGGACTAAATCTTCTATCAAAGAGCGGAAAGGAAAGTGGACGTTGTTCATAACAGAACAACAACAGAATCACACAAATTGTAACCACTGTATCTGATCAGTGCAGTGTAAGGCAGAACCAACAGTCTGAGCGGAGTCTGTACAGTACAGGCCAGGCACAGCAGCGGTGGACAGGTGCAGGACTCAGGGCTCTGTGCTGCTGTGTGGCCGTGCCTGTCTGCCTGGCTCTGTGCATGTGGTAGAGGCTCTGAATGGCCATTATATCCAGAGTGGATGGATGGGGCTATATTCTATTATTTATTCAGCAGTGCTGGGCTGAGCAGGACCAGGGCTCTGGGAGGCAGCTGGCGAAGGGGGGACAATACAGGATCCCCCCTGCCCCATTGTCCACCACCCCTCATACCCCAACAACGCCCCACTCCTCACCCCACTCCTCCACCACCGCTTTTGTGCTGTGTCCTGTCCTTCTCTTCCAGTAAACTAACCCCCCCTGAACCCTAAACACACACACACACACACACACACACACACACACACACACACACACACACACACACACACACACACACACACACACACACACACACACACACACACACACACACACACACACACACACACACCAGCTGATAATCCCCTGTACCCCAGCACACCGCAGAGTAAACAACCAGGGACTGTCATATGCGTCCCCCCACACTCACACACACCAAATCCACTACCACCCATATTCCCACGCCACACCCCTGTACTCAACACTAATGAATTGAGACTAACAGTGCCACCAACCCCAGCCAAACTCATTTAAATGGGCCCATTCAGAGAGCTCATTGAAGCCCAGACAGTTAGAGCACTTGAGCTCACAAACTGCTGTCTGTAAAGTGGAGCTGGTGTTTATGATGTAGTGGGTGTCCAACGTCTTTTTGGAGTTGGCGAACCCCGTGCAGCCACTGGAGACCTTTAAACAGAGCTAAAGACAGAGAGATTTGTCTCCCTCTCCTTAACCAACTTCTGTGTTGGTCTGCAGCAAATCTCCATTGATTTTTGCTGTATTGTTAATAGCTTGCCCAGATGAATGAATAGAAAGGATGCTAATATTGCCAGCTGGGCTGTGGTGGTTATATATCTGTGCACTGTCCTTTGTTCCATCCTGCCTTGAGTAAAATATCAATACAGCAGTGCTGTCAGGAAGAGGAGCAGTTTGGCCCAGACCAAGATGCCTCTCTTTCTCCCTTAATTGCTCTTGGCAAGCAAAGAAGATAGGCAGTGTTTGTCTTTCTGCTCTATCATTGACTTTCCATCCACCGTAGCAGAACCACTTCAGAATTCATCAAACCATAATTCATACACACTTAAGACAAATAATATCACACCATTACAACTTAGCAGACTCTGCTGCTTTTTCAGGAAGCTATGAAAAATACATCAACAACAAGTCTTCTTACAACAGAACTCCCTATTCATTTTCTTCCAGTACATAAGTAGCCTTGCACGAACCCTGGCTTGTACGAGACGCAAAGGCTCATACTATAGGAGCAGGAGCCTTTCTCATGTTTCTGTAGTGTGAGGCAGCTTGATGTACAAGTACACCCCCTGGACAGGACGCTAGTCTATCACAGAGCCTTACTCACAATCTGTCTCCTTAATGCTGAGTGCCAAGCAGAGACGCATCGAGTCCCATTTTCACAGTGTTTGGTATGACTCGGCCGGGGATCGAACTCCCAACCTTCCAATCTCAGGGCGGACACTCTAACCACAAAGCCACTGAGTTGGTAAGAGGTGCATAAGAGGACATTGAACTACTCCTCAGAAATGCTGAGGAGAATCATCAATGATCCAGCTTGTGATCCCTTTTATTGCCCCTGATTAATAAGTTATTGCAGCGTCTTGACGGGTTGCCAACCCAAGCGCATCCTGACTTGACCCTGGTAAACTGCTCTCCCTGGGGGTAGACAGTGAGTGAGGATGGGCTCTGTCGGTCAGCCCAGCCCAGCCGCTTTGTGAGGACGCTACCGGGGGGTGTTAGGGGGTGGCGTGACCTGGAAGAGACCACAGCTGCCCCCCTGTCCCTCCACACCCCAATAACAAGACCCAGAGTTGGATGGCAGAGTGGTTTCTACAGTGGAGTTTCTCCCAGTCACGACTGCTCCTGTCCTGTCAGATTCAGCCTTGGAGCTCAGGGATGAACCATCCCAGCGGGAATTGTGGATGTGATCTGAGACAGAGATGAGGTGAGAGTGTGTACTACTGTCTACCTAACCCAAACACCCTCCCCCCTCACTTCCACCCTACTCCAAACCACACTCAGACTGTCCCCACCCACAGCAGCAGCCTGGCACTGAGTGCGTCTCAAGTTCCAGTCATTATGCTGCACGACATCTGCACATGTTTATGTGTCTGTCTCTCCCCCTCTATCCCTCCCCCTCCCTCCCTCCCTCCCTCCCTCCCTCCCTCCCTCCCTCCCTCTCCATCTCTCTCTCTCCTCCATGCACGCACGCACACAGACACACACACACGGACACACACACACGGACACACACACACGGACACACACACACGGACACACACACACGGACACACACACACACACACACACACACACACACACACACACACACAGGCTCTCCAACACACCCACTGGAGTTGCTTTTCTTGCCGGCAGATGGCAAGTCAACAATCGCCCAACCAACAGCAGCGGTGCCTCATCGCCCAATCGGCGGCCCCCAAAACACAAGCATACATACACCCCCTCCTCTATCCTCCTCCTCCCCCCTCTCTATTTGCCCATTTCTTTCGTCCCTCTTCCCCCATCTCCCATCTCTTCACAGACACAATAATGACCCCTTTGTTTGTCTCACCCCACAATACAGCTGCATAAACCATTTGCGGGTACGAGAGCCTCTCTCTTGTTAAAACACATGCACTCTAAAACACACACAGGAGCACTCCTACACACTCTCCGATCGCTGCTGTCGAGTGGGTTTAAAGAAAAGGTGCTGTGTTGAAGAGGCAGAGGCACAGCTGCATAGCGGAGGGTGGCAGGCAGGCAGGCAGACAGGCTCGCATATTAACCCTATAGGAGGTATGACTGAGCACAAGGAGAAAAGGGTTGGACTTCTGCTGTTGTGGAACTTTGATTGGTCAGATGCCTGTTGTTTGTAGAGGAAAATATACAGGACCTAGGTTAGTGGTAGAACACTAACAGGGTAGAAGTCTAACAGGGTAGGATGGTAGAACACTAACAGGGCAGGATGGTAGAACACTAACAGGGTGGAGTGGTAGAACACTAACAGGGTAGAACACTAACAGGGTAGAGTGGTAGAACACTAATAGGGTAGAACACTAACAGGGTAGAGTGGTAGAACACTAACAGGGTAGAGTGGTAGAACACTAACAGGGTAGAACACAACAGGGTAGAACACTAACAGGGTAGAACACTAACAGGGTAGAGTGGTAGAACACTAACAGGGTAGAACACTAACAGGGTAGAGTGGTAGAACACTAACAGGGTAGAAGTCTAACAGGGTAGGATGGTAGAACACTAACAGGGCAGGATGGTAGAACACTAACAGGGTGGAGTGGTAGAACACTAACAGGGTAGAACACTAACAGGGTAGAGTGGTAGAACACTAATAGGGTAGAACACTAACAGGGTAGAGTGGTAGAACACTAACAGGGTAGAACACAACAGGGTAGAACACTAACAGGGTAGAGTGGTAGAACACTAACAGGGTAGAACACTAACAGGGTGGAGTGGTAGAACACTAACAGGGTGGAGTGGTAGAACACTAACAGGGTAGAGTGGTAGAACACTAACAGGGTGGAGTGGTAGAACACTAACAGGGTAGAGTGGTAGAACACTAACAGGGTAGAGTGGTAGAACACTAACAGGGTAGAGTGGTAGAACACTAACAGGGTAGAGTGGTAGAACACTAACAGGGTAGAGTGGTAGAACACTAACAGGGTAGAGTGGTAGAACACTAACAGGGTAGAACACTAACAGGGTAGAACACAACAGGGTAGAACACTAACAGGGTGGAACACTAACAGGGTAGAGTGGTAGAACACTAACAGGGTAGAACACTAACAGGGTAGAGTGGTAGGTACACTAACAGGGTAGGTTGGTAGAACACTAACAGGGTAGAGTGGTAGAACACTAACAGGGTGGAGTGGTAGAACACTAACAGGGCAGAGTGGTAGAACACTAACAGGGTAGAGTGGTAGAACACTAACAGGGTAGAGTGGTAGAACACTAACAGGGTAGAGTGGTAGAACACTAACAGGGTAGAGTGGTAGAACACTAACAGGGTAGAGTGGTAGAACACTAACAGGGTAGAACACTAACAGGGTAGAGTGGTAGAACACTAACAGGGTAGAACGCTAACAGGGTAGAACACTAACAGGGTAGAACACTAACAGGGTAGAGTGGTAGAACACTAACAGGGTAGAACACTAACAGGGTAGAGTGGTAGAACACTAACAGGGTAGAGTGGTAGAACACTAACAGGGTAGAGTGGTAGAACACTAACAGGGTAGAGTGGTAGAACACTAACAGGGTAGAGTGGTAGAACACTAACAGGGTGGAGTGGTAAAACACTAACAGGGTAGAGTGGTAGAACACTAACAGGGTAGAAAACTAACAGGGTAGAGTGGTAAAACACTAACAGGGTAGAGTGGTAAAACACTAACAGGGTAGAGTGGTAAAACACTAACAGGGTAGAGTGGTAGAACACTAACAGGGTAGAGTGGTAGAACACTAACAGGGTAGAGTGGTAGAACACTAACAGGGTAGAGTGGTAGAACACTAACAGGGTAGAGTGGTAGAACACTAACAGGGTAGAGTGGTAGAACACTAACAGGGTAAAACACTAACAAGGTAGAGTGGTAAAACACTAACAGGGTAGAGTGGTAAAACACTAACAGGGTAGAGTGGTAAAACACTAACAGGGTAGAGTGGTAGAACACTAACAGGGTAGAACACTAACAGGGTAGAGTGGTAGAACACTAACAGGGTAGAGTGGAAGAACACTAACAGGGTGGAGTGGTAGAACACTAACAGGGTGGAGTGGTAGAACACTTACAGGGTAGTGTGGTAGAACACTAACAGGGTAGAGTGGTAGAACACTAACAGAGTAGAGTGGTAGAACACTAACAGGGTAGAGTGGTAGAACACTAACAGGGTGGAGTGGTAGAACACTTACAGGGTAGTGTGGTAGAACACTAACAGGGTAGAGTGGTAGAACACTAACAGAGTAGAGTGGTAGAACACTAACAGGGTGGAGTGGTAGAACACTTACAGGGTAGATTGGTAGAACACTAACAGAGTAGAGTGGTAGAACACTAACAGGGTAGAGTGGTAGAACACTTACAGGGTAGTGTGGTAGAACACTAACAGGGTAGAGTGGTAGAACACTAACAGAGTAGAGTGGTAGAACACTAACAGGGTGGAGTGGTAGAACACTTACAGGGTAGATTGGTAGAACACTAACAGGGTAGAGTGGTAGAACACTAACAGAGTAGAGTGGTAGAACACTAACAGGGTAGAGTGGTAAAACACTAACAGGGTAGATTGGTAGAACACTAACAGGGTAGAGTGGTAGAACACTTACAGTGTAGAGTGGTAGAACACTAACAGGGTAGAACACTAACAGGGTAGAACACTAACAGGGTAGACCACTAACAGGGTAGAGTGGTAGAACACTAACAGGGTAGAACACTAACAGGGTAGAGTGGTAAAACACTAACAGGGTAGAGTGGTAGAACACTAACAGGGTAGAACACTAACAGGGTAGAGTGGTAGAAGACTAACAGGGTAGAGTGGTAGAACACTAACAGGGTGGAGTGGTAGAACACTAACAGGGTAGAACACTAACAGGGTAGAGTGGTAGAACACTAACAGGGTAGAGTGGTAGAACACTAACAGGGTGTAGTGGTAGAACACTAACAAGGTAGAACACTAACAGGGTAGAGTGGTAGAACACTAACAGGGTGGAGTAGTAGAACACTAACAGGGTAGAGTGGTAAAACACTAACAGGGTAGAGTGGTAGAACACTAACAGGGTAGAGTGGTAGAACACTAACAGGGTGGAGCGGTAGAACACTAACAGGGTGGACTGGTAGAACACTAACAGGGTAGAGTGGTAGAACACTAACAGGTTAGAGTGGTAGAACACTAACAGGGTAGAACACTAACAGGGTAGAGTGGTAGAACACTAACAGGGTAGAGTGGTAGAACACTAACAGGGTGGAGTGGTAAAACACTAACAGGGTAGAACACTAACAGGGTAGAGTGGTAGAACACTAACAGGGTGGAGTGGTAGAACACTAACAGGGTAGAGTGGTAAAACACTAACAGGGTAGAGTGGTAAAACACTAACAGGGTAGAGTGGTAGAACACTAACAGGGTAGAGTGGTAGAACACTAACAGGGTGGAGTGGTAGAACACTAACAGGGTGGAGTGGTAGAACACTAACAGGGTAGAGTGGTAGAACACTAACAGGGTAGAGTGGTAGAACACTAACAGGGTAGAGTGGTAGAACAATAACAGGGTAGAGTGGTAGAACACTAACAGGGTAGAGTGGTAGAACACTAAAAGGGTAGAGTGGTAGAACACTAACAGGGTAGAGTGGTAGAACACTAACAGGGTAGAGTGGTAGAACACTAACAGGGTAGAGTGGTAGAACACTAACAGGGTAGAACACTAACAGGGAAGAGTGATAGAACACTAACAGGGTGGAGTGGTAGAACACTAACAGGGTGGAGTGGTAGAACACTAACAGGGTAGAGTGGTAGAACACTAACAGAGTAGAGTGGTAGAACACTAACAGGGTAGAGTGGTAGAACACTTACAGGGTAGTGTGGTAGAACACTAACAGGGTAGAGTGGTAGAACACTAACAGGGTAGTGTGGTAGAACACTAACAGGGTAGAACACTAACAGGGTAAAACACTAACAGGGTAGAGTGGTAGAACACTAAAAGGGTAGAGTGGTAGAACACTAACAGGGTAGAGTGGTAGAACACTTACAGTGTAGAGTGGTAGAACACTTACAGGGTAGAGTGGTAGAACACTAACAGGATAGAACACTAACAGGATAGAGTGGTAGAACACTAACAGGGTAGAGTGGTAGAACACTTACAGTGTAGAGTGGTAGAACACTTACAGGGTAGAGTGGTAGAACACTAACAGGGTAGAACACTAACAGGATAGAGTGGTAGAACACTAACAGTGTAGAGTGGTAGAACACTAACAGGGTGGAGTGGTAGAACACTAACAGGGTAGAACACTAACAGGGTAGAATGGTAGAACACTAACAAGGTAGAACACTAACCGGGTAGAATGGTAGAACACTAACAGGGTAGAACACTAACAGGGTAGAGTGGTAGAACACTAACAGAGTGGAGTGGTAGAACACTAACAGGGTAGAGTGGTAGAACTCTAACAGGGTAGAGTGGTAGAACACTAACAGGGTAGAACACTAACAGGGTAGAACACTAACAGGGTAGAGTGGTAGAACACTAACAGGGTAGAGTGGTAGAACACTAACAGGGTAGAACACTAACAGGGTAGAGTGGTAGAACACTAACAGGGTAGAGTGGTAGAACACTAACAGGGTGGAGTGGTAGAACACTAACAGGGTAGAGTGGTAGAACACTAACAGGGTAGAGTGGTAGAACACTAACAGGGTAGAGTGGTAGAACACTAACAGGGTAGAGTGGTAGAACACTAACAGGGTAGAGTGGTAGAACACTAACAGGGTAGAACACTAACAGGGTAGAGTGGTAGAACACTAACAGGGTAGAGTGGTAGAACACTAACAGGGTAGAGTGGTAGAACACTAACAGGGTAGAACACTAACATGGTAGATTGGTAGAACACTAACAGGGTAGATTGGTAGAACACTAACACGGTAGAGTGGTAGAACACTAACAGGGTAGAGTGGTAGAACACTAACAGGGTAGAGTGGTAGAACACTAACAGGGTAGAACACTAACATGGTAGATTGGTAGAACACTAACAGGGTGGATTGGTAGAACACTAACACGGTAGAGTGGTAGAACACTAACAGGGTAGATTGGTAGAACACTAAAAGGGTAGATTGGTAGAACACTAACAGGGTAGATTGGTAGAACACTAAAAGGGTAGAACACTAACAGGGTAGATTGGTAGAACACTAACAGGGTAGAGTGGTAGAACACTAACAGGGTAGAACACTAACAGGGTGGAGCGGTAGAACACTAACAGGGTGGACTGGTAGAACACTAACAGGGTAGAGTGGTAGAACACTAACAGGGTAGAACACTAACAGGGTAGAGTGGTAGAACACTAACAGGGTAGAGTGGTAGAACACTAACAGGGTGGAGTGGTAAAACACTAACAGGGTAGAACACTAACAGGGTAGAGTGGTAGAACACTAACAGGGTGGAGTGGTAGAACACTAACAGGGTAGAGTGGTAAAACACTAACAGGGTAGAGTGGTAGAACACTAACAGGGTAGAGTGGTAGAACACTAACAGGGTGGAGTGGTAGAACACTAACAGGGTGGAGTGGTAGAACACTAACAGGGTAGAGTGGTAGAACACTAACAGGGTAGAGTGGTAGAACACTAACAGGGTAGAGTGGTAGAACAATAACAGGGTAGAGTGGTAGAACACTAACAGGGTAGAGTGGTAGAACACTAAAAGGGTAGAGTGGTAGAACACTAACAGGGTAGAGTGGTAGAACACTAACAGGGTAGAGTGGTAGAACACTAACAGGGTAGAGTGGTAGAACACTAACAGGGTAGAACACTAACAGGATAGAGTGGTAGAACACTAACAGGGTGGAGTGGTAGAACACTAACAGGGTGGAGTGGTAGAACACTAACAGGGTGGAGTGGTAGAACACTAACAGGGTAGAGTGGTAGAACACTAACAGAGTAGAGTGGTAGAACACTAACAGGGTAGAGTGGTAGAACACTTACAGGGTAGTGTGGTAGAACACTAACAGGGTAGAGTGGTAGAACACTAACAGGGTAGTGTGGTAGAACACTAACAGGGTAGAACACTAACAGGGTAAAACACTAACAGGGTAGAGTGGTAGAACACTAACAGAGTAGAGTGGTAGAACACTAACAGGGTAGAGTGGTAGAACACTTACAGGGTAGTGTGGTAGAACACTAACAGGGTAGAGTGGTAGAACACTAACAGGGTAGTGTGGTAGAACACTAACAGGGTAGAACACTAACAGGGTAAAACACTAACAGGGTAGAGTGGTAGAACACTAAAAGGGTAGAGTGGTAGAACACTAACAGGGTAGAGTGGTAGAACACTTACAGTGTAGAGTGGTAGAACACTTACAGGGTAGAGTGGTAGAACACTAACAGGATAGAACACTAACAGGATAGAGTGGTAGAACACTAACAGGGTAGAGTGGTAGAACACTTACAGTGTAGAGTGGTAGAACACTTACAGGGTAGAGTGGTAGAACACTAACAGGGTAGAACACTAACAGGATAGAGTGGTAGAACACTAACAGGGTAGAGTGGTAGAACACTAACAGGGTGGAGTGGTAGAACACTAACAGGGTAGAACACTAACAGGGTAGAATGGTAGAACACTAACAAGGTAGAACACTAACCGGGTAGAATGGTAGAACACTAACAGGGTAGAACACTAACAGGGTAGAGTGGTAGAACACTAACAGAGTGGAGTGGTAGAACACTAACAGGGTAGAGTGGTAGAACTCTAACAGGGTAGAGTGGTAGAACACTAACAGGGTAGAACACTAACAGGGTAGAACACTAACAGGGTAGAGTGGTAGAACACTAACAGGGTAGAGTGGTAGAACACTAACAGGGTAGAACACTAACAGGGTAGAGTGGTAGAACACTAACAGGGTAGAGTGGTAGAACACTAACAGGGTGGAGTGGTAGAACACTAACAGGGTAGAGTGGTAGAACACTAACAGGGTAGAGTGGTAGAACACTAACAGGGTAGAGTGGTAGAACACTAACAGGGTAGAGTGGTAGAACACTAACAGGGTAGAGTGGTAGAACACTAACAGGGTAGAACACTAACAGGGTAGAGTGGTAGAACACTAACAGGGTAGAGTGGTAGAACACTAACAGGGTAGAGTGGTAGAACACTAACAGGGTAGAACACTAACATGGTAGATTGGTAGAACACTAACAGGGTAGATTGGTAGAACACTAACACGGTAGAGTGGTAGAACACTAACAGGGTAGAGTGGTAGAACACTAACAGGGTAGAGTGGTAGAACACTAACAGGGTAGAACACTAACATGGTAGATTGGTAGAACACTAACAGGGTGGATTGGTAGAACACTAACACGGTAGAGTGGTAGAACACTAACAGGGTAGATTGGTAGAACACTAAAAGGGTAGATTGGTAGAACACTAACAGGGTAGATTGGTAGAACACTAAAAGGGTAGAACACTAACAGGGTAGATTGGTAGAACACTAACAGGGTAGAGTGGTAGAACACTAACAGGGTAGAACACTAACAGGGTGGAGCGGTAGAACACTAACAGGGTGGACTGGTAGAACACTAACAGGGTAGAGTGGTAGAACACTAACAGGGTAGAACACTAACAGGGTAGAGTGGTAGAACACTAACAGGGTAGAGTGGTAGAACACTAACAGGGTGGAGTGGTAAAACACTAACAGGGTAGAACACTAACAGGGTAGAGTGGTAGAACACTAACAGGGTGGAGTGGTAGAACACTAACAGGGTAGAGTGGTAAAACACTAACAGGGTAGAGTGGTAGAACACTAACAGGGTAGAGTGGTAGAACACTAACAGGGTGGAGTGGTAGAACACTAACAGGGTGGAGTGGTAGAACACTAACAGGGTAGAGTGGTAGAACACTAACAGGGTAGAGTGGTAGAACACTAACAGGGTAGAGTGGTAGAACAATAACAGGGTAGAGTGGTAGAACACTAACAGGGTAGAGTGGTAGAACACTAAAAGGGTAGAGTGGTAGAACACTAACAGGGTAGAGTGGTAGAACACTAACAGGGTAGAGTGGTAGAACACTAACAGGGTAGAGTGGTAGAACACTAACAGGGTAGAACACTAACAGGATAGAGTGGTAGAACACTAACAGGGTGGAGTGGTAGAACACTAACAGGGTGGAGTGGTAGAACACTAACAGGGTGGAGTGGTAGAACACTAACAGGGTAGAGTGGTAGAACACTAACAGAGTAGAGTGGTAGAACACTAACAGGGTAGAGTGGTAGAACACTTACAGGGTAGTGTGGTAGAACACTAACAGGGTAGAGTGGTAGAACACTAACAGGGTAGTGTGGTAGAACACTAACAGGGTAGAACACTAACAGGGTAAAACACTAACAGGGTAGAGTGGTAGAACACTAAAAGGGTAGAGTGGTAGAACACTAACAGGGTAGAGTGGTAGAACACTTACAGTGTAGAGTGGTAGAACACTTACAGGGTAGAGTGGTAGAACACTAACAGGGTAGAACACTAACAGGATAGAGTGGTAGAACACTAACAGGGTAGAGTGGTAGAACACTTACAGTGTAGAGTGGTAGAACACTTACAGGGTAGAGTGGTAGAACACTAACAGGGTAGAACACTAACAGGATAGAGTGGTAGAACACTAACAGGGTAGAGTGGTAGAACACTAACAGGGTGGAGTGGTAGAACACTAACAGGGTAGAACACTAACAGGGTAGAATGGTAGAACACTAACAAGGTAGAACACTAACCGGGTAGAATGGTAGAACACTAACAGGGTAGAACACTAACAGGGTGGAGTGGTAGAACACTAACAGGGTAGAACACTAACAGGGTAGAGTGGTAGAACACTAACAGGGTAGAGTGGTAGAACACTAACAGAGTGGAGTGGTAGAACACTAACAGGGTAGAGTGGTAGAACACTAACAGGGTAGAGTGGTAGAACACTAACAGGGTAGAGTGGTAGAACACTAACAGGGTAGAACACTAACAGGGTAGAACACTAACAGGGTAGAGTGGTAGAACACTAACAGGGTAGAGTGGTAGAACACTAACAGGGTAGAACACTAACAGGGTAGAGTGGTAGAACACTAACAGGGTAGAGTGGTAGAACACTAACAGGGTGGAGTGGTAGAACACTAACAGGGTAGAGTGGTAGAACACTAACAGGGTAGAGTGGTAGAACACTAACAGGGTAGAGTGGTAGAACACTAACAGGGTAGAGTGGTAGAACACTAACAGGGTAGAGTTGTAGAACACTAACAGGGTAGAACACTAACAGGGTAGAGTGGTAGAACACTAACAGGGTAGAGTGGTAGAACACTAACAGGGTAGAGTGGTAGAACACTAACAGGGTAGAACACTAACATGGTAGATTGGTAGAACACTAACAGGGTAGATTGGTAGAACACTAACACGGTAGAGTGGTAGAACACTAACAGGGTAGAGTGGTAGAACACTAACAGGGTAGAGTGGTAGAACACTAACAGGGTAGAACACTAACTTGGTAGATTGGTAGAACACTAACAGGGTGGATTGGTAGAACACTAACACGGTAGAGTGGTAGAACACTAACAGGGTAGATTGGTAGAACACTAAAAGGGTAGATTGGTAGAACACTAACAGGGTAGATTGGTAGAACACTAAAAGGGTAGAACACTAACAGGGTAGATTGGTAGAACACTAGCAGGGTAGGTTGGTAGAACACTAACAGGGTAGATTGGTAGGTACACTAACAGGGTAGAACCCTAACAGGGTAGAGTGGTAGAACACTAACAGGGTAGAACACTAACAGGGTAGATTGGTAGGTACACTAACAGGGTAGATTGGTAGAACACTAACAGGGTAGGTTGGTAGAACACTAACAGGGTAGATTGGTAAAACACTAACAGGGTAGATTGGTAGAACACTAACAGGGTAGATTGGTAAAACACTAACAGGGTAGATTGGTAGAACACTAACAGGGTAGATTGGTAAAACACTAACAGGGTAGATTGGTAGAACACTAACAGGGTAGATTGGTAGAACACTAACAGGGTAGATTGGTAGGTACACTAACAGGGTAGATTGGTAGGTACACTAACAGGGTAGATTGGTAGAACACTAACAGGGTAGATTGGTAGGTACACTAACAGGGTAGATTGGTAGGTACACTAACAGGGTGGCTTGGTAGGTACAGTGGGTTTTGTGTTGTGTCCTCATGATGGCCTCCTTGGTGACCCAACTGTTTCTGCATTCAACAACACTCCATCGTTGCTAAATCAGACAAAAAATAAGACGGACACAATCTTAACCTTCTTGAAGCGGACTGTCTTTCTGCCCCCTGCTCTTTTTATTGCCAGTGGCAGTTGTCCAGCTCACCATTTAACTTAAGTGTCCTCGTCTGTGTGTGGATTTATCAGTTTACAACTGATCGGTCAGCTCTGCTTAACTCAGACTGAATGAAACCAGACAGCGGCGTTAATGAAAAATCTAATAATATTGTATTGGTCACATACACATATTTAAACAGACGTTATTGTGGGTGTATCAAAATACTTTGAAATGGTATGATTCAAATAAACAAGCCTACGTCAGCACCAATGTCATTCATATAGTGCTGGGGTTATATTCCCATGAGAGCAGCACAAGGCACGCTGCTATGTCTTAGGTTTGTGGGAATATGGTGTTACAGTCAGGGCACATAGCCTAATGGTCATGTCCTCCTGTTCATCTGCTTCCATCGTCTGACCTCTTTGGTCTGTCTGGCTGCCATAACTCTATCCATCCAGTTTCCACATCTCCAATGTCTCTCTGTCTGTCTGTCTACCACCCCTAACAGCCCCCCACACCTCCCTAACAGCCCCCCACCCTGCCACGCCCTAAAAACACTCACTCCACCCAGGGGCAGAGCAGCAGGCTCCCAGCAGGGAGGATGAGAAGTGGGGGGAGGTAGAAGGTGAGGCTGGGTGCTGTGGTGTTGATGGTTGTGGTGGGTAGGGGTGTAGCTGCAGGGAGGATGTTAATGCCTGCCCCAGACTGTGAAGCGGACAAACAGGCAGTCAGGGAGACAGCAAGACAGGCAGGCAGGCAGGAAGGAAGGCAGGCAGGCAGGAAGGCAGGCAGGGAGGCAGGCAGGCAGGCAGGCAGGCAAGCAAGGTGACAGACAGGGTGACAGGCAGGCAGGGAGGCAGGCAGGGTGACAGGCAGGCAGGCAGGCAGGCAGGGTGACAGGCAGGCAGAGTGACAGGCAGGCAGAGTGACAGGCAGGCAGGCAGGGTGACAGGTAGGCAAGGAGGCAGGCAGGGTGACAGGCAGGCAGGGTGACAGGCAGGCAGGGAGGCAGGTAGGGTGACAGGGCCACCCAAAGCTGCAGCAGCACTGGCAGACAGACAGTTCTGCAGCCTGAGAGCTCATCTCACTGTAATTCTGCTCAGGAGCTCAACTGGGTTTTCATTCACAGCCACATGAAGTGAAACCATGAGGGACCTGAAGCATATTTCTGAACTACCCTGCACGGAGGGCAGTACAGTATAAAATGGTACTGTAAAAAAAGGAGAAAGTTGACATATTTCTATTATATATTTATTTTTATATACTCAAAGCCAATTTACTATTTATTCCTGTACTTTAAAATATTTAACAAATACATCATCTGGCAAATTATAGGATGATCTAAAGTCTTGTTCTTGCTCTATCCTCTCTTCCTCTGCTAATCTGATCTAATCTGGGTTTTGGCCTTTATTATTCCGGGTTTATGGAGTATGATAGAGAGACAGCAACTTCATTGAGTGATCGGGAGAGAGTGTGTGCGTGTGTGTGTGTGCTCTACAGTACCTGCTCATAACACCTCTGTGAATACCCTACAATCCTCTCCTACAAATCTCTACAGTGACAGGCTGTTATCTGGTACCTGAACAGGCAGCTGCGCAACATCCCACTGCAGAATACTGTAGAACTGTAGACCCCAGTCATACCCTCACTCACCACATCTACAGTATACAGTTTGAGTTCCATTTACTTTCACATGGTGTATATTTGAAGTGAACCCATCTCATCTGATTGCCATAACTCCAATTTAAACAGAAGGAGAGAGGAGGCGGTGAGGGAGGCAGAGGAGAGGAAGTCTGCCAGCTTGCCAGAATCTCTGGAGCATCCAGTGTGAATAAGAGCCAGGGCAGCTTATCTAGTCATTTATTGCATGTGCTCAGCATTCTCCCCCCCCTCAACTCCCATCCTTCTCTCGCTCTCTCTATTCCTCTCTTTCAGAGAGTGTGGGCCTGGGCCAGTCATTAGTTGTGTGTGGTGTGTCTGTCTCTACCTTACGCCACAGCACAGAGCACGGCCCCCCCATTAAGAACACCAGTAATGAGGGGGATGAGCGCTGCTAATTGTAAAACTTGGACCCTGCCAGTGGACCATATGGGAGGCATTTATCCTTTCTGAAAGCCATGCTAACCGTCACTTACATGATTTTTGTCAGGGCTTTTTCCTGGAAAGCAAATGAATAAGTGTCTGATTGGCAACTGGAGAGTATGGTGGTGACTGAGATGGAGAAGCGTGAATTTCACTTATTTATTTTCTCTGTCCAAGGTCTCCAGATTCAAAATCTCTTTACGTGCAAATAAAAAAGAAATACATACATTTTCAGTAGGCCTAATTACTGCAAATGCGACTGAAAGGTGTTCCACATACCAGGCTATGGGCTGTTCTAATTTCTGAAGTAGATTCCACTACTCTCTCAGATACAAAGTTCTGAAAAGATGCCTGGGAGTTGTGTGTGAAGTAGGAGTTGGCTGTGTTCAAACACATGGACACATGGTGGCATCTGCTATAGCCACCAGAACCACTGTTGCATACTGCAAATGCCAGAAGAGCAGATAGACCTTTAATGTAAATCATTTACAGAGCAGGAGACAGCTGTAGCCCAGCAGTTAGCAGGCATATAAGGTAAAGGACAGAGAGAGACAGAGATAGATAGATAGAGAGAGAGAGAGAGAGAGAGAGAGAGAGAGAGAGAGAGAGAGAGAGAGAGAGAGAGAGAGAGAGAGAGAGGAGAGAGAGAGAGAGAGAGGAGAGAGAGAGAGAGAGAGAGAGAGAGAGAGGAGAGAGAGAGAGAGAGAGAGAGAGATAGAGAGAGAGAGAGAGAGAGAGAGAGAGAGAGAGAGAGAGAGAGAGAGAGAGAGAGAGAGAGAGAGAGAGAGAGACGAGAGAGAGGAGAGAGAGAGAGGAGAGAGAGAGGAGAGAGAGAGAGAGAGAGAGAGAGAGAGAGAGAGAGAGAGAGAGAGAGAGAGAGAGAGATGGAGAGAGAGAGAGAGAGAGAGAGAGAGACGAGGAGAGAGAGAGGAGAGAGATGAAGAGGAGAGGAGAGATCGGAGAGAGGAGAGAGAGAGAGAGAGGTTGATGTTGAAGGTAGGGTTTATCATTAGTGGGACATGATCATTTCTGAGAGCAAGAGACTGTTTCAACAGAGATGTGCGGACCAGCTGTTTCTCTAGGAAAACATTATTTATGCTTTCTGAATCTCAGGTCACTTTACTGTACATTGGTCAAAGTGACATTATGAGCACAAGCTGTGGATGTAGAGTCCAACTCTGCCCACGACAGCGTGCAGCAGCCTGGCTGGCACAGCTGACGGCATATTTTAGTCCCCTGTGAAGAATGTATCATTGTTAAAGAGTAACGTACGGTTAGCGTCGGACAAATACTTCAGCCAAGGATAAGATAATATGGCACTAATTTGTCTGTAATCAAATACACCCTCTGCATATGAGCCAGAAGCACTGGCACAGTAGACAAGAAGTCCATTGTTTGCCAGATGCTATCATTCTATAGGTGCATGAGCAATCTCTGCCCTTGTATAGACAGGAGAGGTACTACTAACACCTGTTGCTGTATGAGACTACACTCAGACTCCATTTGCCTTTGTGTGAAATGTCAGAGCATAGAACACATTTCCAACTACAATGTCATCTTGTGCAGACAGATAAATCAGAACCGGATTAGACTCGGTCCATCCATGTCTTCAGAACAGCTCATACTACGAACTATTAGGGCTCTGAGTGCGAATTGTCAGGGAGCTCGGTTACCAGAACCCCTGTGAAAACCATTTCTCTGGTAGGTAGGAGCACATTATTAATAACTTGCGCCTCTTCACAGGAACCAATAAGGCCATTATGGGGAGAGTGAGAGCACCCTTTCAGCGCTGGCTACCTACAGTGGCAGGCTGAGTAGTCAGAGAGATACTGTATGTCAGGGTGACCGGTGACTGCCGCTGCGGCTGTCTGGTTTGAAAGGGCTGTAATGGCAGGAGAGCAGAGGCAGGCTGGAACAAAACCGTAGCAGATAGAGAATTGGGTCCCCTAATTCTCTAACCCCTAATACACTCATACAGTACAATCTTGTCTCAAAGCCAATCATAGCACCCTATTCTAGATCTCAGCAGCCTGTTTGCTCTACCTACCATTGGTTTGGTACACTCCAAAATGTACGTTTGTTAGATGTTTTCAGCTTATCCTTTTAAAGGGGCAATCTGCAATTGGTACATACATTTTCTTTTCTTTTTAAATGAATGATACATAGCAATTGATTATTGCCCTCCATAATTATTTGGACAGTGAAGTATTTTTTCTTATTTTGGCTGTATACTCCAAAAGTTTGGTTAAAGTGCAGACTGTCAGCTTTAATTTGAGGATATTTTCATCCATATCGGGTGTATCATTTAGAAATTACATCTCTTTTTGTGCATAGTCCCCCCATTTTAGGGGAGCAAAAGTATTGGGACAAATTCACTTATATGTGTATTATTGGTCCCATATTCATAGCACGCAATGACTACATCAAGCTTGTGACTTTACACATTTGTTGGATGCATTTCCTTTTTGTTTAGGTTGTTTCAGATGATTTTGTGCTTAATAGAAATTAATGGTAAATATTAGTGTAATTTTGGAGTCACTTTTATATTAAATAATAATATAATATGTTTCTAAACACTTCTACATGAATGTGGATGCTACCATGGTTACGGATAATCCTGAATGAATTGTGAAAAATGATCAGTGAGAAAGTTAGACGCACAAATATCATACTCTCCAAACAATGCTAACCTCCCCTGTTTTTGAAGTTGTGAGAGGTTAGCATGTCTTGGAGGTATGATATTTGTGCATCTGTAACTTTCTCACTCATCATTATTCACGATTCATTCCGGATCATCCGTAACCATGGTAGCATCCACATTCATGTAGAAGTGTTTAGAAACATATTCAATTCTTAGTTACAATAAAAGTGACAACACATTTTTTTTTAAATCACAAGCTTGATGTAACCATTGCGTGGTATAAATATGGGACCAAATACTTAACGTTTTACTACTTTAATACACATAAGTGAATTTGTTCCAATATTTTTCTCCCATAAAATTCTAAACTATACATCCGATATGGATGAAAATACCCACAAATTAAAGCTGTCAGTCTACACTTTAACCTCTTAGTCATTGTTTGATTTCAAATCCAAACTTTTGGCATATAGAGACCCAAAAATGCTTCACTGTCCCAATAATTACGGAGGGCACTGTATCTTAGAAATGCCTCATGAGCTTAGTTCAACTGTCTTACTCCATCAAAACCCCAAAATGGCCTTGTTTTACTCCATCGTCTCTAAACAATGTGATTGTAGACAAACTCTCTAAAGCTTGAAAACATGGTTAAACTATCATACTGATCTCATGGATGATTAGTCCTTGCAATCATTGCTCCATCTATGAATTTGATAGTGGTTACATTTCTCCAGCCCCATCTCTGTTTACCAAAAATGTGGTTGGTGGCCTCTTTGTTGTTGTTTGAATCCCAGATTGCCCCTTTAGGGTACTATGTCATCATGAAACACCCCATCTACCTTCCAACTAAATCAAATCAAAATGAAAGCTGGGACCGAGGGTAGGAAGGGGGGTCAAAGTCAATATTTTGCTGGTGGTGGAATTAGGGCCACAACAGCACACCACCGTGGTAAGGAACAGGTCCTAATCCGCTGCTGCACAGGCATATGGTAAATGTAATTGTATTTGTGCCCACAATAGCATGGTAATTGGAAAGCCGTAGCTTCATCCGCCCATGACACTTTTCCATTATCCACCTGCCCACCCCGGGGCTCAAAGTGCAGAGTATCTCTCTCTCTCCATCTCTCTCTCTCTCCTAGCTTTCTTCTATGCCTGAAAAACCCAGCCACATGCTCCCCAGCAATACTCTTAAGACCCCTGAAATCCCCAGAACCCTTCAAACCCCGTGCCCCTAGCTAAGGCTTAGTAGTCCTCCGGCCCCAGACTCTGCGGCCCCGCCCCCTCACCCCAGCGGTCTCACTGATTGGCCTCTGGCATTTACTCTCCTCCAGGCCGGCCTGTGATTACCATGCTGAAATTCATGGGGGATTACCAGTGTGGCTCTGCTGCTCCAGCCGGTCCGGCTCGCACTATGACCCATTCTGGCTCGCACAAGCCAATGACCCGTTCCAATGAGCTGTTCCGGTTCACACAAGCCAAGGCTCGTGTTGCTCGATGTGGTGGGCCACTTTATAGCAGTTTAAAAACAAATTCTACTCTCCTAATCTAGCCCACACAAACCATCCCCTCTAATCCTAATATTAGTCTAGCAGCTCCTCTCCAGACATGTTCCACTGCTGTGGAGACGGTAGGGGAGAGCTTTCTACAGACACTAGTACGATACTCTGACTGGCCATTCCTATAGTGGTTAGTGTACTGTACTTCCTGTAGTGGTGAGTGTACTGTACTTCCTAGAGTGGTGAGTGTACTGTCCTTCCTAGAGTGGTGAGTGTACTGTACTTCCTAGAGTGGTGAGTGTACTGTCCTTCCTAGAGTGGTGAGTGTACTGTTCTTCCTAGAGTGGTGAGTGTACTGTCCTTCCTAGAGTGGTGAGTGTACTGTCCTTCCTAGAGTGGTGAGTGTACTGTCCTTCCTAGAGTGGTGAGTGTACTGTCCTTCCTAGAGTGGTGAGTGTACTGTCCTTCCTAGAGTGGTGAGTGTACTGTTCTTCCTAGAGTGGTGAGTGTACTGTACTTCCTAGAGTGATGAGTGTACTGTACTCCCTGTAGTGGTGAGTGTACTGTCCTTCCTAGAGTGGTGAGTGTACTGTCCTTCCTAGAGTGGTGAGTGTACTGTACTTCCTAGAGTGATGAGTGTACTGTACACCCTGTAGTGGTGAGTGTACTGTCCTTCCTAGAGTGGTTGGTGAACTGTACTTCCTGGAGTGGTGAGTGTACTGTACTTCCTAGAATGGTGAGTGTACTGTACTTCCTAGAGTGGTGAGTGTACTGTACTTCCTAGAGTGGTGAGTGTACTGTCCTTCCTAGAGTGGTGAGTGTACTGTACTTCCTAGAGTGGTGAGTGTACTGTCCTTCCTAGAGTGGTGAGTGTACTGTACTTCCTGTAGTGGTGAGTGTACTGTACTTCCTAGAGTGGTGAGTGTACTGTACTTCCTAGAGTGGTGAGTGTACTGTCCTTCCTAGAGTGGTGAGTGCACTGTACTTCCTAGAGTTGTGAGTGTACTGTACTTCCTGTAGTGGTGAGTGTACTGTCCTTCCTAGAGTGGTGAGTGTACTGTACTTCCTGTAGTGGTGAGTGTACTGTACTTCCTGTAGTGGTGAGTGTACTGTACTTCCTAGAGTGGTGAGTGTACTGTCCTTCCTAGAGTGGTGAGTGTACTGTCCTTCCTAGAGTGGTTGGTGAACTGTACTTCCTGGAGTGGTTGGTGAACTGTACTTCCTGGAGTGGTTGGTGAACTGTCCTTTCTGGAGTGGTTGGTGTACTGTACTTCCTAGAGTGGTTGGTGAACTGTACTTCCTGGAGAGGTTGGTGAACTGTACTTCCTGGAGTGGTCGGTGTACTGTACTTCCTGTAGTGGTTAATGTATTGTACATCCTGGAGTGGTTAATGTACTGTACATCCTGGAGTGGTTGGTGTACTGTACTTCCTGGAGTGGTTGGGTTACTGTACTTCCTGGAGTGGTTAATGTACTGTACATCCTGGAGTGGTTGGGGTACTGTACTTCCTGGAGTGGTTAATGTACTGTACTTCCTGGAGTGGTTAATGTACTGTACTTCCTGGAGTGGTTAATGTACTGTACTTCCTGGAGTGGTTGGGTTACTGTACTTCCTGGAGTGGTTAATGTACTGTACATCCTGGAGTGGTTGGTGAACTGTCCTTCCAGGAGTGGTTAATGTACTGTACTTCCTGGAGTGGTTAATGTACTGTACTTCCTGGAGTGGTTAATGTACTGTACTTCCTGGAGTGGTTAATCTACTGTACTTCCTGGAGTGGTTAATGTACTGTACATGCTGGAGTGGTTGGTGTACTGTACATCCTGGAGTGGTTAATGTACTGTACATTCTGGAGTGGTTAATGTACTGTACATCCTGGAGTGGTTGGTGTACTGTACTTCCTGGAGTGGTGAGTGTACTGTACTTCCTGTAGTGGTGAGTGTACTGTACTTCCTAGAGTGGTGAGTGTACTGTCCTTCCTAGAGTGGTGAGTGTACTGTCCTTCTTAGAGTGGTTGGTGAACTGTACTTCCTGGAGTGGTTGGTGAACTGTACTTCCTGGAGTGGTTGGTGAACTGTCCTTCCTGGAGTGGTTGGTGAACTGTACTTCCTGGAGTGGTTGGTGAACTGTTCTTCCTGGAGTGGTTGGTGAACTGTACTTCCTGGAGTGGTTGGTGAACTGTTCTTCCTGGAGTGGTTGGTGAACTGTCCTTTCTGAAGTGGTTGGTGTACTGTACTTCCTAGAGTGGTTGGTGAACTGTACTTCCTGGAGAGGTTGGTGAACTGTACTTCCTGGAGTGGTCGGTGTACTGTACTTCCTGTAGTGGTTAATGTATTGTACATCCTGGAGTGGTTGGTGTACTGTACATCCTGGAGTGGTTGGTGTACTGTACTTCCTGGAGTGGTTGGGTTACTGTACTTCCTGGAGTGGTTAATGTATTGTACATCCTGGAGTGGTTGGGGTACTGTAATTCCTGGAGTGGTTAATGTACTGTACTTCCTGGAGTGGTTAATGTACTGTACTTCCTGGAGTGGTTAATGTACTGTACTTCCTGGAGTGGTTAATGTACTGTACTTCCTGGAGTGGTTGGTGTACTGTACTTCCTGGAGTGGTTGGTGTACTGTACATCCTGGAGTGGTTGGTGAACTGTCCTTCCTGGAGTGGTTGGTGTACTGTACATCCTGGAGTGGTTGGTGAACTGTACTTCCTGGGGTGGTTGGTGAACTGTACTTCCTGGAGTGGTTGGTGTACTGTACTTCCTGGAGAGGTTGGTGTACTGTACATCCTGGAGTGGTTGGTGAACTGTACTTCCTGGAGTGGTTGGTGAGCTGTACTTCCTGGAGTGGTTGGTGAACTGTCCTTCCTGGAGTGGTTAATGTACTGTACTTCCTGGAGTGGTTAATGTACTGTACTTCCTGGAGTGGTTAATGTACTGTACTTCCTGGAGTGGTTAATGTACTGTACTTCCTGGAGTGGTTAATGTACTGTACTTCCTGGAGTGGTTAATGTACTGTACTTCCTGGAGTGGTTAATGTACTGTACTTCCTGGAGTGGCTGGTGTACTGTACTTCCTGGAGTGGTTAATGTACTGTACTTCCTGGAGTGGTTAATGTACTGTACATGCTGGAGTGGTTGGTGTACTGTACATCCTGGAGTGGTTAATGTACTGTACATCCTGGAGTGGTTGGTGTACCGTACTTCCTGGAGTGGTTAATGTACTGTACATCCTGGAGTGGTTGGTGTACTGTACAGTATATCCAATATTGAGACAGTAGATATGCTCAGCTGTACAGCATGTTTCCTGAAAAGTTACAGAACTATGAATGTCAGGTGACTTGTCTGTCCAGATATTACTGTAAGCCCTGAGGTAGGCTAGTTGTTTGTTTTTCACTGGCTATTTCAGGGTTCTACTTCCTCTGATCATTGGTGACACTCTGTTCAACCTTTCCTCTCTGACTGGATATGACCCATAAAAACAGATGTAACAGCACTCTACAACTAGACAGCTAAACAACTAAATCTCTATGTTATGTACAGTGGGGAGAAGAAGTATTTGATACACTGCCGATTTTGCAGGTTTTCCTACTTACAAAGCATGTAGAGGTCTGTAATTTTTATCATAGGTACACTTCAACTGTGAGAGACGGAATCTAAAACAAAAATCCAGAAAATCACATTGTATGATTTTTAAGTAATTCATTTGCATTTTATTGCATGACATAAGTATTTGATACATCAGAAAAGCAGAACTTAATATTTGTTACAGAAACCTTTGTTTGCAATTACAGAGATCATACGTTTCCTGTAGTTCTTGACCAGGTTTGCACACACTGCAGCAGGGATTTTGGCCCACTCCTCCATACAGACCTTCTCCAGATCCTTCAGGTTTCGGGGCTGTCGCTGGGCAATACGGACTTTCAGCTCCCTCCAAAGATTTTCTATTGGGTTCAGGTCTGGAGACTGGCTAGGCCACTCCAGGACCTTGAGATGCGTCTTACGGAGCCACTCCTTAGTTGCCCTGGCTGTGTGTTTCGGGTCGTTGTCATGCTGGAAGATCCAGCCATGACCCAACTTCAATGCTCTTACTGAGGGAAGTAGGTTGTTGGCCAAGATCTCGCGATACATGGCCCCATCCATCCTCCCCTCAATACGGTGCAGTCATCCTGTCCCCTTTGCAGAAAAGCATCCCCAAAGAATGATGTTTCCACCTCCATGCTTCACGGTTGGGATGGTGTTCTTGGGATTGTACTCATCCTTCTTCTTCCTCCAAACACGGCGAGTGGATTTTAGACCAAAAAGCTCTATTTTTGTCTCATCAGACCACATGACCTTCTCCCATTCCTCCTCTGGATCATCCAGATGGTCATTGGCAAACTTCAGACGGGTCTGGACATGCGCTGGCTTGAGCAGGGGGACCTTGCGTGCGCTGTAGGATTTTAATCCATGACGGCGTAGTGTGTTACTAATGGTTTTCTTTGAGACTGTGGTCCCAGCTCTCTTCAGGTCATTGACCAGGTCCTGCCGTGTAGTTCTGGGCTGATCCCTCACCTTCCTCATGATCATTGATGCCCCACGAGGTGAGATCTTGCATGGAGCCCCAGACCGAGGGTGATTGACCGTCATCTTGAACTTCTTCCATTTTCTAATAATTGCGCCAACAGTTGTTGCCTTCTCACCAAGCTGCTTGCCTATTGTCCTGTAGCTCATCTCAGCCTTGTGCAGGTCTACAATTTATCCCTGATGTCCTTACACAGCTCTCTGGTCTTGGCCATTGTGGAGAGGTTGGAGTCTGTTTGATTGAGTGTGTGGACAGGTGTCTTTTATACAGGTAACGAGTTCAAACAGGTGCAGTTAATACAGGTAATGAGTGGAGAACAGGAGGGCTTCTTAAAGAAAAACTAACAGGTCTGTGAAAGCCAGAATTCTTACTGGTTGGTAGGTGATCAAATACTTATGTCATGCAATAAAATGCTAATGAATTACTTAAAAATCATACAATGTGATTTTCTGGATTTTTGTTTTAGATTCCGTCTCTCGTAGTTGAAGTGTACCTATGATAAAAATTACAGACCTCTACATGCTTTGTAAGTAAGAAAACCTGCAAAATCGGCAGTGTATCAAATACTTCTTCTCCCCACTGTATGTGGTAGGCCTTGCGCCTGCACCTTAAAATCCTGCTAGATGATCCCACCTTTTCACCAGTGTTGGTGGTTTTATATGGCCTGAACACAGCAGTGGTAACTGTAATAGCCTAGACTAGGCTAGTTCTCAGAGACCTCACAGAGTGCCTGTTATAATCTACCACCTGGCTCATTCAGGGGGAGGCTCTCTAACTGTGCATACCTCCACAGCTGCACTGCCTTGTGCTGCTGCCAGTTGGGGTGTGCGGGTGGGTGGGGGGCTGGTGAGGGCAAACCGGCCGGGAGAGATGCTCCACTACTGAGGAGGCCTGGACCCCAGGGGGCGCCTGTGCTAATCAACCTGTCCACTCCCCTGTTCCGCCCCTCCTCACACAGCCAGCCTGCCATCAGAGGGGGTAGGGACAACCCCACCACCACCCCCAGCCACAGCAAGAGGGCAGTGTGAACCACAGAGGGAGGGATAAGACTAACACACCTCTCCCAAGCCTAAAACCAACCCCACCCAAGTACAGCCACTGACTGGTACTACACACACTCAAGTGTTTTGGCCTATACTATCAGGGGATGTGAGTGCAAGAAAAATGGAGACAGAGAACGAGAGAAATACTCTGGAAGTCAAATACAACAAGCTATAATGTAGATGAGTGTGCAGTTGTAATAAATAAAGACCCCATCAGACTCACCAGGAAGCCAGAGTAAACACCATCCTTCTCCCCCAATCCCCCTTCTCTCTCTCCTCCCCCACTCCCTGGATCCAGGGGCTTTGACAGCAGTCATCTGGAGGCCCTCTCTCCCCATAACAAACAGGTGTTCCGTTTCACAACCTCCTCCCCCTCCCTCTCTCCCCCACCCTAGTGCAAACTGTTAGGGAGGCCTTTCTGCTCTGAAAGCAGCTGCGGTGGCTATAATTAGCCAGTGGGCCACGGCGGCGGCGGCTGCTGCTGCTGCAGAGAGGAGAGCGCTCCTGTTGCCATTGTATAAAGTTGTGTTATGAGTTGAGACGTGCAGTGCAGTCAGGGGGGGATGTATGAATTATGGATGGGGGATCCATGCTCAGAGGAAAGCCTGCTTCTGTCTATGTGCTGATGGTGATACTAACAGGAGAGTGGAGGAGGAAAGAGGGACAACCTCAGGGAACCTGCCCAGTGAGCCTGCCTGTATTCAGTTATGTCATATCGACTGTACTGTACCAATAATATTTAACCTGGTTTACATTAAACCAGATACGAGGTGATTGTGGAGCAATGATTATGGCAGACCATAATTCCTATTTCCTTACATTCTGTAGCTCCACAGTTAAAATGTGTATTGATAGAACTATGTTTGGATTGCTGATTACCCCTGCATCTATGTGTCAAAGAGCCCTGCAACGAAATATGTGTCAAATTGACTTGTCTACCTAGGGGTTCCCTCATTTGATTGGCAACCAATAGGGGTCAGTCTACTACACAGTCATCTCTCCCCGGCTGAGAGCGAAAGCCATGTGTGACTATGTGGTGAATGTGTGTATATGTGTGAATCAGTTGAGAATTGTATGACAGAGGAATCAATAGTGGGCTGAAGTAAGAGTACCCATAGCGTGAAACATAATACCTCTTTCCTCTCTGCCTATAGTTCTTGCTGACATGAGTTGGGACAAGATTTAGTGGTGGAGAAGATAAGCATTTTGTCGTGCCGTTAAATTCCCAGGGCATGGCACCTCAACACCACCATGCAGTGTCTGATCAGGAACATAGTCTTCCTATCCTATTCACAGAGCGCAGCCATCACCTCTGTAGCACAGAACAGCCTGTTCTCTCCACAATACACCTCAGCTTGTCCCCATTCCACAGCTATTACTGAACTGAGCCCTACTCAAGATGAGACAAAGCAGCAAGAACTAGGCAATAAAGTCCCTCAGCACATTTGAATGAACAGAGTAGCTGTGGACTGGATGATACTGCAACAGAGGAGCTATGGACTGGATGATACTGCAACAGAGGAGCTGTGGACTACAACAGAGTGTGGACTGGATGATACTGCAACAGAGGAGCTGTGGACTGGATGATACTGCAACAGAGGAGCTGTGGACTGGATGATACTGCAACAGAAGAGCTGTGGACTGCAACAGAGGAGCTGTGGACTGGATGATACTGCAACAGAAGAGCTGTGGACTGCAACAGAGGAGCTGTGGACTGGATGATACTGCAACAGAGGAGCTGTGGACTGGATGATACTGCAACAGAGGAGCTGTGGACTGGATGATACTGCAACAGAAGAGCTGTGGACTGCAACAGAGGAGCTGTGGACTGGATGATACTGCAACAGAAGAGCTGTGGACTGCAACAGAGGAGCTGTGGACTGGATGATACTGCAACAGAGGAGCTGTGGACTGGATGATATTGCAACAGAGGAGCTGTGGACTACAACAGAGGAGCTGTGGACTACAACAGAGGAGCTGTGGACTGGATGATACTGCAACAGAGGAGCTGTGGACTACAACAGAGGAGCTGTGGACTGGATGATACTGCAACAGAGGAGCTGTGGACTACAACAGAGGAGCTGTGGACTACAACAGAGGAGCTGTGGACTACAACAGATGAGCTGTGGACTACAACAGATGAGCTGTGGACTGGATGTGAATGGATACATCTCTGTGACGGGTTGCTAGGCTATGAAGGGGTTTTAGGTGCACCAGGGGAAATCACCTTCACCCAGAAATATATATGTTCATATCACTTACCTTTATGAACAGGTCCAGAGTTGGTGAGGGTGAAGAGGCAGCGCCGGAGAAAAAGAGAAAGAGAGAGATGCTTAGAGAAATGTAAAGAATCATCATAGAACAAACCGGAAACTATATACAGTACATATATGCTTGCTGTTTGGGGTGTTAGGCTGGGTTTCTGTACAGCACTTTGAGATATCAGCTGATGTAAGAAGGGCTATATAAATACATTTGATTTGCTTTGATACATACACGGGAGAACAAATCAGTGTGTGTTTGTGTGTACGTAGGTAGGTGAGCAAACTGCCCAGTGCCCATTTTCAAAAGTCACACTCATCTCTCCTTCACACACACACTTCTCTCCACATCCACCCGACCATGACAGACAAAGCTCCTGACAAAGCTCCTGAAGAAAAGAGGGAGGTGTGTTGTTCAGGCCCTCTCCCCACAAAAGCCTGCTTGTCTCCTTACACTTAAGAGCCATTAAAAGCACATTGACCCTGTGTCCTGACGTACGTGCGCCTGGCGTGCTGCCTCAATGGCCACACACTCGGGGCGTGCGCAAGTGTTTGCCGAGCCCTTCAGTGCTTCTCTTGCGGCCACTGCCCTCTTGCACAAAACGCAAAGCCATTAAATAATTAATCCATCATGTTAAAAGATTCTGACAGCCTACACAAGTTAGTCCAGTCATGGCTTATGAAATAAGGGCATGGAAGGTGATTTCTACATGATAAATTGACTGATTGATTGATTGGTCTTGGGTCTTTCCCACTTCTAAAATAACTGTACATTGGTATTTCCTGGAGGCATAACTACAAGTGTCAGATGGAAAAGAGCTTTCTGATAACTGTCACAAACAGAGATTGTGGTTGATGTAAATAGTCCAGTAACGCACCGAGAAATCATATAGCCTATGCATATAGGCCTATATAAAAGAGAACCATGTTTGGACTTTTTGTGGTGTACTGTAGACATAATTGTAATTTGCCAAGGAGCTACAATTTGAGCATCCCTCCCCTGCTAATGCTTGGTGGCCTAGTGAGATCTAAAGTCAAACAGGATGGAATCAACTAGGCCTGTTGGGGTGACCGTATTATCGCTACACCAGCAGTCATGAGTCAATAACAGGTTGAAACTGAGTGGAAAGCATAGACGTAGTGGATATTGTTTCAGAGCCAAACACAACGAAATGGACAGTTCTTTCTAAGGTGATGATTCATTCAAAGCATTTAAGAGGTTGCATGTAGAACCCCCATATGCATATTAGAGCTTATGCATACGCATAGGCCTTTATATGAGCCCAAGCCTGAAAAAAAGCCTGAATTAAAATAATGATTGTTCCATTATACAACAATTATACCACAGCATTGTTGAATACTCATTTCTGATTGGCTAGAAGGGGATTCTAGAATGGTCATTAAAACCAGATAATGTGAAAGTTGGAAAAGATACCAAGACACCTTGCAATCATGACGCAATATGCACGTGCACATGCAGACCATACTTGCTACAAAGTTACAGAAAGCTAAACCAACAATCCCACAAACCAAAATTGGATAAGCGCAGGTCCAACGAATAAAACGTAGGTAGCTAGCAACTGATTTGTTTTTTTCAGAGACATCATTTTTTGGAACATCTGATGACCTAACATAGTGAGTGATGAAAATGAATTTCTCCGGGCCCTACTGTAGTCATGACGCAAGTGGCGCTATGATGTCCAATCCTCCCACATTTCTAGTTTGACCAGCTATTTCCAGCAATTGATATTTTGAATTTGGTTGTCATATTGGCAACAAACTATTTAGCTAGCTTCTAGCCTAGTGTTTGATATGCAATGTGATCTCATAATGAACAGTGACGGCAAGTGTCCTGACGAGAGGGCACTATGCCAGGCAAAATTGGGCATCATTAGCTCATTGTCATGGATGTATCCAAATGAATATCAATAGAAAACAGTTTAAACAAATGCAAATGCAGCTACTTTGCTGTTAATCTGTCTGCAGAGACCGTGACTGTGTTAGCCGTAGCTAGTCTTCTACCTAGCAAGCAAGCAAGGGATAAGAACCTTGCTGGTGAGCATGGCAACGGAACATATAGAATGAGCAACTGGGTCGCGTCCTTAAATATATAACTAATCGAACAAACGACTGGGTCGCGTCCTTAAATATATAACTAATCGAACAAACGACTGTGTCGCGTCTCTAGCAACCAAAGATGAGAAGATGAGATGAAGTATGAAATATAAAAAATTATAAGAATTAAACCAGTAAATGTGTACTTTAGTATTGTTTTCTTTGGTAACTGTGGTATAAGCGGGATAAACGTCTCCGTTCTGTACATTAACTTAATGTAATCATGATAGCTGTACTGGGGTCGGAAAGCTCAGTGTACACAAGCGTATCGGTAGGGTCGGTATCTTCTGGCAAGGAGAGAACATATAGGCCTAGGCGATGCGGTTGGTTCATTGATTTTGCAGGGCGGCTTGCAGAGTAGGCTAGCTAGCCTACAATTATAGTGAATTTGTATTTGATATTATATTTTCATAATTAAATAGACTGACACATTATTTAGCTACAGAATATCTCACCACTGTGTGTTTCCATCTCCTCCTTTCTCCATTCCTTTCTGGAGCACGCAGAGAGAGGGGCTGTCAACAGTCTAAATATGTTTTGTTGAGGGCCTCCCGGGTGGGGCAGTGGTCTAGGGCACTGCATCGCAGTGCTAGCTTCGCCACCAGAGTCTCTGGGTTCGCGCCCAGGCTCTGTCGCAGCCGGCCGCGACCGGGAGGTCCATGGGGCGACGCACAATTGGCCTAGCGTCGTCCGGGTTAGGGAGGGTTTGGCTGGTAGGGATATCCTTGTCTCATCGCGCTCCAGCGACTCCTGTGGCGGGCCGGGCGCAGTGCACGCTAACCAAGGGGGCCAGGTGCACGGTGTTTCCTCCGACACATTGGTGCGGCTGGCTTCCGGGTTGGAGGCGCGCTGTGTTAAGAAGCAGTGCGGCTTGGTTGGGTTGTGCTTCAGAGGACGCATGGCTTTCGACCTTCGTCTCTCCCGAGCCCGTACGGGAGTTGTAGCGATGAGACAAGATAGTAATTACTAGCGATTGGATACCACGAAAATTGGGGAGAAAAGGGGATAAAATAAAAAATAAAAAAATGTTTTGTTATGAAAGCATGTTACTATTGATGTTCCCGAACAGATTTCATTTGGTTTCACAAATTTAGCCCCCTTTCCCTTTTCCACATTTTTTCCCCGTTACAGCCTTATTCTAAAATTGATTAAATATTTTATTCTCCTCATCTATCTAAACCCAATACCCCATAATGAGAAAGTGAAAACAGTTTATGTGTGTGTAAATTTACTAAAAATAAAACACAGAAATACCTTATTTACATAAGTATAAATACCCTTTGCTATGAGATCCGAAATTGAGCTCAGGCGCATCCTGTTTCCATTCATCATCCTTGAGATGTTTCTACAACTTGTGGTAAATTCAATTGATTGGACATGATTTTGAAAAGGCACACACCTGTCTATATAAGGTCCCACAGTTGACAGTGCCTGTCAGAGCAAAAACCAATGCATGAGGTCGAAGGAATTGTCTGTAGAGCCCCGAGACAGGATTCTGTTTCGGCACCCAAAAAAATGTCTGCAGCATTGAAGGTCCCCAAGAACACATCGATTTTCAGCGGCAGCGACTGTGAGACTAGTCAGGATCAAGGGAAAGATGAACGGAGCAAAGTACAGAGAGATCCTTGATGAAAACCTGCTCTAGAGAGCTCAGGACCTCAGACTGGGAGCGAAGGTTCACCTTCCAACAGAACAACGACCCCAAGCACACAGCCAAGACAATGCAGAAGTGGCTTCAGGACAAGTCTCTGAATGTCCTTGAGTGGCCCAGCCAGAGTCCGGACTTGAACCCGATCGAACATTTCTGGAGAGACCTGAAAAAGGCTGTGCTGCGACGCTCCCCATCCAACCTGACAGAGCTTGAGAGGATCTGCAGAGAAGAATGGGAAAAACTCCCCAAATACAGATGTACCAACCTTGGAGTGTCATACCCAAGAAGACTCGAGGCTGTAATCACTGCCAAAGGTGCTTCAACAAAGTACTGAGTAAAGGGTCTGAATACTTACGCAAATGTAATATTTCAGTTGATTATTTGTTTTATTTGCAAAAATTCCCCAAAACCTGTTTTTGCTTTGTCATTATGGGGTATTGTATGTAGATTGATTAGGTAAAAAAATTATTGAAACCATTTTAGAATAAGGCAGTAACTTAAGTCAAGGGGTCTGAATACTTTTCAAATGCACTGTAGTTGCATCATGCAGGCCATATATGTTTTGATTTCTAAGACATTCTAAGGTTTGTATCATTCACAACTAAAGTTGCCAAATCACTAGATTTAAAGTTTATAGAATCTATTTCTAATTATGACTTTATGCTCAACATAGCCACTTCATATGCACACTCGCTCGGGAATGGGAAAAATATCATTTCTATTCAATTGTATTCTTATCTGTGTATTCGTGGATGCCAAGGGAAGCCAAGCTTCCCCCAAAAATGTACCAATAAATTAGCTTTTGTCTCTCTGTGTTCCATAATTTCCCATCAATTCACAAGAGGCTGAATGTATCTCACAGGAAAAAGGATCCGAGCGAGCGAAATAGCGCCCCTCTGTCTCTCTACTTGTAGACCATCTATCTGATGCTGTCTGGTCCAAATGAGTATGACATTGTTGCCAACCGTAGCATTGAAGGCAAGGGAAGCCAGCGAGTGTCCTATCAAATCCCATTGAGAGCATACGTCATTGACAGAAAAACGTGAATTGTTGTATCTCTTGATGTTGTTGTCCTCCGGAGGCTAGCTAACCAGCTAGCTAAAATGGGCCCTTCCCTAAATTATTCATGGAGGAGATAGGGATTTGGACTTGTGGTTTTACTTAAACCTCCATACTGGCCAATGATTAAAACGACGATTCTGGTGCAACCATACATTGTGCCACTGGCCTGAGAAGATGAAAGTTTGATATGCATCTAGATGTAGAAGGCTAATGTTAACTAGCTAACGTTGCCCGTGAATGGAAGTTAGGCTAGTGAGCAAGCATTTTAGGCAGGTAACCTAGGACAACAACAAATTAAAGTGTGCACTGTATGACAAGAGTGAGCATGAAAGAGAGGATGGCATTTGTGTTTCTCTACAAGTAAGGTGAGTCAACATGTTTTTCTACTTGCATGAACGTGCACACATACGCAGAGAAATCAGAACCATGGACAGCCACATCATATTTAGCTTACATTGATTGGACTACATTGTTTTTGGTATCTTTTAGTTGTCACTGTATTAGACTAAGCCGAGGTTCTACATCAATAGTTGTTTAGTAGTCCGAAAATGTTGGAAACATTAACTTGCTTGACCATGCTGTAGGTCATGTAACTGTCTTACTGTACATGCAATATGCTTTGTGGACTTCACTGGACAGGGGTTGCTATCCAGTTTTGTTATAAAACAAAGGTGTGGTTAAATTTCTACCACTGTGTCTTCTTATTGTCTCTGCCTTTAGGTCTATATTTCATGGTCGCAGGGCATATGAATTAACAGGTTATAGAGTAAACAACACAATTATCACAACACATGGGTTGTAATATGGAGAGGCTTGGCTTCCCCAGTACCCATGCACCAGTACGGATTCTTCTTACTAGAAAATCATAGAATAGAAAATAATGGAATGGGATTGATAAGCATCTCTTCTCTGCTGAATGAACTATATAATGGATGTGTTGTGATGGTGTATATTAAATGGATTTATTAGACTTTTTAAAATGTAGATGTTCTAAAGGCGCATATCATAAATGGGCTCCTGAGTGGCGCAGCTGTCTAAGGCACTGCATCTCAGTGCAAGAGGTGTCACTACAGTCCCTGGTTCGAATCCAGGCTGTATCACATCTGGACGTGATTGGGAGTCCCATAGGGCGGAGCACAATTGACCCAGCATCGTCA
The DNA here is from genome assembly GCF_029448725.1 of Salvelinus fontinalis. Taxonomy (NCBI): domain Eukaryota; kingdom Metazoa; phylum Chordata; class Actinopteri; order Salmoniformes; family Salmonidae; genus Salvelinus; species Salvelinus fontinalis. The sequence goes on from NC_074694.1 coordinate 22,290,918, forward strand.
TGGTTTGGCAGGTGTAGGCCAATATTGTAAATAAGAATTTGTTCTTAACTGATTTGCCTAGTTAAATAAAAAAATTTTAATTTTTTTTTAATCAAACATCAGCAGCTTATATGAGTGGAGGCACGGAGATGCTAAACATGTTTGTTAATTATCAGTCAATTACTGTGAGACCGGCAGTCATTTGCATTACCGGCCACAGCCCTAGAATCAACCCAGACTAAATGTTCCAAGTCATTCTGGACATCTACCTCCTTCTAGGAACTACAGTCTCAGTGGGATATGGAGGAAGAAAGTCTATCCTTCTACTGCCTTTGCTTCAGATGGTGCTGTCCTGTTTGTGAGACTCAAACAGCTGTGCACTTTGTGGTTCCCGCAACACATGTCCATATCTGATCCCTCTTTAAAGCTGCTCCCTTGTCTGTGAATGGGATGGATAAATACTGTGTCCATCTAATTCTGACATTGGCAGTAGGCAAGTGCCAACTACCCAACCTGCCCTCAATGGGCCTGACACTGAGAGGTGAATCTTAGACAAGCCCTTTAGACTTTGGACCAATATATCACAGGACTTCACACTTATTCAAACCATAAAGTAATAGCAAGAGCAATGACACAACAAGAGAGTGCATTGTCTTGGCAGAAGCAGCGAATGTGACACACGCTTGAGCGGAATACAGTTGGACAGACACTTCAAACCATAAAGAAAAATAGAAAGTCACAAGTTTGTTGTTGTTGTTGGTTGTTACAGTAGGCAGTCATTGCCTAGTACTGAAGCAACCGGGTGAAAACAGGAAGCGATGACGGAAGCCTATAAAGAAATGTTTGTTTTATCGGGTTAGTGGCACCATAGACTTCCAAATTTGCATCCCAATGGTGAAACTCTCCGAACACTAAGACAGTTGTCTTTTTTAAAAGGGGATTGGATGAGAGAAGAGAAGGGGGGGGATCACAATGAAGACTTGCTTCGGACCCAAACAATCCTTGCCTTTGTCCTGCTAGAAAATGCTTAACTGTGCTCCGGCCCAGCACCCAGCATACCAATTAGTGAAGCTTTGACTCACTATCAGACAAGCCCGAGACTCAAAAGGTCACTGTCTGGGCCGTTTACAGACACATCGGGGTCCCAAGTCTAGGACTACATCCCAAATTGCACCCTATTCCCTACATTGTGCATTACTTTTGACCAGAGCCTTACGGGCCGTGGTAAAAGTAGTTTACTATATAGGGAATAAGGTACCATTTGGAACACAAGCTAGAGCCTGCCAGACACACATCCTTCCTTTCCCAATCCCCAGCCACAAACTCTCACATTGAGACACATTAAATAAACACACCCCCTCTTTCAACCTACAACATACTGCTCTGTAGAGACTTCCTCTTTCCTTTAAGGCACTATTTTTTCATTGAGCTGGCTAGTCTTGTACAGTGTCGTTTTTTGACAGCCTACTGTACATCATTCATGAAGAGCAAAGGGAGTGAGTGGAGAGCATCGGGATACAGTGTACATCAGTGTGGTGTCCTGTCCTCAGCATGACTGTTTACCTTAGCTCATACTGAATCTACACTCTGTGTCCTGAGGGGGAAGAGGCATTAATGTGCCCTCTTCATGACAGTGCTGGTGTGTGTGGACCATGATAGATCCTTAGTGATGTGGACACGAGGACTTGAAGCTCTCAATCCAATCCACCATAGCCCCGACGATGTGAATGGGGGCATACTCGGCCCTCCATTTCCTGTGGTCTATGTTTTTCTGACGTTGAGGGAGAGGTTGTTGTCCTGGCACCATGTAAACTTACTGTTGTTTAGCAGGGTATGAAAAACAAACCAACAAATGACCAACAGTAGGCTATATCTATGAACTAACATGTACCTCCTTGCTCCGGCAGTTACGTCGTTGTAGGTAGAATCATTACACTGACTTAATCCAGTCAGGATGATCAGGTTTTCCCTATTAATAGAACTGACTCTCCCTTGTCCTGTCTCCTGGGTCACATCATGACCTGTCTGATCTGTTAAGTCACTTTCACCAGGGTACACACTTGTACACAAACATAAAACAGTCCTTATTTACACAGTTGTGCTGCCAGGAAGCCTGAATCATTAAGATGCTTTCAAAGTATCTTTCAGTTCTCCACTTCATCTAGCACAGCAAGGACACACTCTACAAGCAGGAAGATACAAACATGGATGAGGATCTACAATGCGCCTAGGTGTCATAACAACATTTGGTCAGTTGAACAGCACCATGTTACTACCTTGACATTAGTTCTCCTGTCACCTCCCTAGTGTTGTACAAAAGGCTTTGTTGTGTTTTGTTGCTATTACTTAGTCCTGACTTCCTCCTCAGCGCTCTTGAAAGGCTGGTATTCCCATGGCACTTTCACTTCCTGTCTATCAGCCAGTGAAGTTCTGGGTTCAGGTCTGGGGAGCGTGCCCAGAAGAGACCGCTCGAGTAGGAAGTGGGAAGAGAGAGAAACAAGAGGCAAGGAGTGTCTTGGTTGCAACAACACATTTCAACATTACACCACTCAACCTTTGGTTCCGGTTCTCTGTCATGTACACGGAAGAGAAGTCATTAAGCCATAAAGCCGTTGGTAATGTCAACATTACCTCTTTAGGAGTATGACACAAGTAGGGCTGTGACGGTCATGGACTTTTGGCTGATTGTAATTGGCCAGCCAAATGTCTGCTGTCTCCGTAATAACCGTTCAAATAGAAAATATATACATTAAAAGAGGCTCATTTTCTAATTTCCTGCATGTGCTGCCATAGAAATAGAATGAATAGAACGGGCATCCCGAATAATAGTGAAGACATCACAACTATGAAATAACAATATGGAATCATGTAGTAAGCAAACATTTTTGTTGTTATACATGTATATATATATATTTTAGATTTTAGATTCTTCAAAGTAGCCACCCTTTGCCTTGACAGCTTTACACACTCTTGACATTCTCTCAACCAGCTCCACTGGTCTCATTGGTCATTGTTCCAATATTTGTATGTGGATAGGAGATGATACGTGTGCAAGTACAGTTGCCATGTGTGACTGCCTGTCTGCATATGAATGTACTCTGGGCTCAGTCACTTAAGTGAAATATTTCCCCTGAGATTGGGCGATGATTAATGGACTTGGTGATAGCCAGCCAGCCAGCCAGTAGATGTTAGACCAGATGGGAAAGCAGAGTTTCTTTTAGAGAAGTTTGTCAAGTAAAGTCTAACATAGCATACTAGACACACTAAGCACATCAGCTAAGGTACATTAACCTTACAGTACCTTAGCATTGACATTAGCATTAATATTAATAATAAGATTATTACAAACAAAAAAAAGAATTTCCCTCAAGGGAGTATGAACTATTGCTCATTGTCAATTTCTATTAAACCGGTGCGATGTTAGCCTATTTACCAGCCTCTCTCTGCTGTGGGGTGATAGAGACAGATATGAATGTGCCCCTCATAGATGCAACATGCTCTTTGATTGGTGCTAGTTATACCAGATAAGACCTGTCGTTGTGGTGTGGGAGTGGGGCAGCTGTGTGGCTCCAGTCACTCCCTCATTAACGATGAGGGCCAGACCAGCTGTATGACACAAATCCACTGGAAGACAAGAGAAGAAAGAGAAGGAAGAAAATAACCTATCTCTCAGAGACAAAGAGAGGGAGAGGGGTGAGGCCCCTCCGTGCTGCGACGAGATCGGCTTCACGTCCCCAGGGAGCTCCACCTGCCACCTGGCCAGCCCTCACCCCTTACCCCGCCCCTCTTGGTCCCCCTTTGTGTCCCCTCTATGGTGACAGAAGATCCGGTCACATTTGTGTGTTTTCATCTTTCCTTTCTGACTGTGTGTTTTCAACTTGGAGGAGGCGCCTCCCTCACTTCTGACTTGGTACCATCTGCATCAACAGAACAAAGGATGGATGATGAAGAATAGATCAAAGCTAATGGTGTCAAAAACACTTCCTTCATTTTCATAATCTGCCTGTTTTTAACTAAACTGACTATCCAAGTGTTAAATTGTTAAATGGATCAAATGTCTGCCCGGATTACAATGAGTGTCCCCCCCCTGTTAATGCACACATACTGTACCAGGCATTTCATCCATACACTTGGCATGAGGACATGGCTGAGTGCAGATGTATTGCCACCCACTCAAAGGGGGGTTAACACCCTTCCAGACGCAGTCACACTGGGCAGGGTAAAGGAAGGCCAAGTAGCGCCCTAATCCTCACACTGGCTTGGCCAGCCTTTTTGTTTGGTTTCCATTATTATTGATATGTCCCCATCTCTGAGTGCCATCTGGGGGCTTTGTGTGCCCTGCGGCCAGCTTTGTTACCAGGAGAAGCTCTGTTACAATGGGGAAGGGGGCCTGGTTGAGAGGAGTAGGGAGCAGTGGAGACCCTTCAGCTCCTAAAGGGGGCTGTGCCCTGCCCTCTCTCTTTCCCCTCTGGGACTCCATACCCCGGTCGCTAGTGATGCGCGCGTTGACTCATAACCCGCAGTCCCCGTGGTTATATACCTGAGCTGGTTGAATAAAGAGAAAATAATACCTTTAAAAAATCTATACAAATTTGACAGTTACAAAATGGGGACTTCAAATAGGCCTATGGCACGTAAAGGGAACTATAGTCTATTGTTCAAATGGGTTAAAGGGAAACTGAAATCTGGACACGGAGTATACCCTCTCACATAGCCTTAATATTAACTCCTACAGAATTCAGCATTTCTTGCAGTAAAATGAAGGCTACATTTTGACTCAGGAATAGGAGTGGCGGAATATGATTTCTTTCTTTCAGCCTCTTGAGAGAATGTGAATGTGCAATTAGATACCGTCTGTAGAGGTGCTGTCTTTATCAGCATCATAAAACCTGATAGTATTTCAACTAGATAAAATATGCATCCAAGCCAAACTTAAATCTTATCAGAAATATGTTGGGTCGTTTTCAGAGCTTTCCATTTCCTTACAACCGGTCAAACTGATGTCATTTGGAAATGTAGCACAGAAAATCTTATTATTTTATTATTTCATTTTCTCCCTTGTCGTCTAAACGTCTTTGCGCCGTGAATGAAGCAGAGATGACAGAGAACTTTCCAGATGTAAACTAGACTGAAGCATTCATTCTATCGATTTACTGTCACGAATCCCGCTTCCTGAGTCTGTGTTTGTCTGTGTTTCTGTCCTGGAGTGTGTTTCCGGTGTCCTGGAACGCACCCTGTCTGGTTGCCGGGCGAATTAGCTTGTTGGGAGATTGATGTTCACCCGCACCTGTATCCCATCAGTAATCTGCACACCTGTCCTGATCATCACCTCTCCCCTTCAAAAGCTCTGACCTGACATCCATTCCCTGCCGGATCGTTAGCCATGAACAGTATGTGGTGCCATAGTATCAGCCTCAAGTTGGATAGTATTTGTTTTGTTGTTTTTTTCATATTGCTTGCCTTAAACTTACCTCTGTTTGTTTTGTCTTCAGTTACTCACCCGGATCATTTACCCCATGCCCGCCTGGTCGACGGAGGATTCCGCTACCCCATTGGATTCACCTATTTACTCCCATCAACTCACCACCGCTCCCCGCTACGCCATCTGGATATATCTACCCATTCACATTTCCTTGTAAATAAATACTCACCTTCTTCCTACGCTCCTTGTCCTGGTCTGCTTCTGGGTTCGATTTTGACAGAGCGTGACATTTACAGTTTTTTACAATCACCTTGGCACTAACTTCAGAACCTTGCTGTCATTTTGCTGACACGAAACACACAAAACTTTTCAAAACTCTTAACACTTTTTCCAATTGCTTGGATACAATACACATAAAGCTAAGATCATTTGTTCATTGAACTAAAATCACCTGTTCAAAATGAAAACTTAACATCAAAGTATTACCATTTCAAAATGCAATTCACACATTACATCTGAGATGACTGTCTATTCATTTCATTACAATGATCTAACTATCAATTGATACAACTGTTAAAAATGATAAGTAACTGTTGCATTACTCTTAATGGAGAGTTTTATGGAAACTGACAAACAATATTCCATGTTAAGATCATTAAAGTTTCAGGATAATGAGATCCACTGACACCAATTACCGTGGAACATAAACCAATTGGACCACATTATCTATGGATATTTCATCATCATTCTTTATCAAACACTGTTTCCATGGTCCCATGTACCACTTTTCCAGACCATGTTTTCAGATTTGACATTACTGTACACTCACCGGCAACTTTATTAGCTACATCTATCTAGTACTGGGTAGGACCCCCTTTTGCCTCCACAACAGCCTGAATTATTCACGGTGTTGTATGTTAAGAGATGCCCTTCTGCACACCACTGTTTTAAACGGCTGTTATTTGAGCATTTGTGGCCGTTCTGTCAGCTTGAATGAGACTGGACATTCTCCTCTGACCTCTCTCATTAACAAGGTGTTTTTGCCCACAGAACTGCCGCTCACTGAATGTGTTTTGTTTATCGCACCATTCTCTGTAAACTCTAGAGACTGTAGTGCGTAAAAATCCCAGGAGGGCAGCTGTTTCTGAGGTGCTGGAATCAACATGTGTGGCACCAACAATCATACCACGGTCAAACTTGCTTAGATTACGCATCTTGCCCGTTCTGTTAGGTCGAAAAACAACTAAAGCTCTCTACTCTATATACTGAGTTGCAGGCAGCCACATGATTCGCTGTTCGAAGGAGCAGGCTATTTGTGTTGACACGCAGGTGTACCTAATAAAGTGGCCAATAAAGTGGTTACTGATGATTGAATTCATATTGTGGTATGAATATATAGTGAAATGAGTGGTATCCACCTACAACAACATAGCAATAACACGGAGCCAGCAGGTGATCCAGGTCACAAGAGGTCAAGCAGTGGAAGGAGGAAGATGAGGAAGACGTGGCGGTCAAAGGAATGGCAGGGGACAAGCACCCCTTCTGAGAGGTGGTCGTGGGCCTCGTTTGAGAGGTGTGGGGGAATGTGATAGAGGACACGGACCAAGACAGCGGCAGCAACAGCAAAGAGTGTCCATTGAAATATTAATGAAATAATAGCAATATTTGTAGACCATGTTGTAAATCATGACATGACAATGACTGAGGCAGCTACAATGATTCAACCAAATTTCAGAAAATCAACCGTGACCTCAATCACCAGAACTTTCCGCAATGAGAACCGGTAAGTCTTCAGCAGGCACTAAACGTTAGGTTACTCTCAATTGTCAAATGACTGTATACTGCATGCCAATGTGTACCACAGAGTGTGTGATATGACTAAATGTGTTCTGACTGTAATTTTCCCAACAGAATTGAGAATAGGCCATTTAGGGGAGGCAGTTGCAAAATTCTGACTGACCAACAAGAGCGGGCTGTGGTCAATTTGGTTCGGTCCAGAAATGATATTTGCCTTACAGAAATTCGTCAGCACATCTTGGACAATGACGACAATGTTCAACAATGTGGAAGCCATAAGTTTGTCAACTATTGCACGCACACTGAAAAGGCACCAGGTGTCTCTAAAACAGCTATACCGTGTGCCTTTTGAAAGAAATGCAGACAGAGTGACGCAACTGAGGACTGAGTATGTTCAGGTATGTTCAGGTATGTTCAGTTTCAAGATGCCTGTTGTGAAAAATTCCCCAAAAATTCTACAACATTGTAATCAGTAATTCTCTTTTCAAAATGCATTTTTAGAGGGTGACGGAGCTGGATGCTGATGAAAACCAACACAAATTCCTCTTTTTGGATGAGGCAGGCTTCAACCTGGCCAAGACAAGGAGGTGAGGTCTGAATTTTATTGGCCAGTGGGAAACCATCCAAGTACCTGGACAACGTGGGGCCAACGTCACCATGTGTGCGGCTATATCAGAAGATGGTGTGGTGGGACGCAGACCTCGTATTGGATCATATAATGCAGCTCTCCTTGTAACCTTCCTTGATGAGCTAAATCAGATCTGTAGAGCTGATGGCGTGACCTATGTCATTGTGTGGGATAATGTCAGGTTCCACCATGCTCAAATGGTGCAAGCATGGTTTCAGGCCCATCCACATTTTGCCGCCCTGTACTTACCCCTATACTCTCCTTTCCTTAACCCGATTGAGGACTTTTTCTCCACACGGAGGTGGAATGTATATGATAGGCACCCTCACAAACAAGCCGCCCTTCTCCAGGCCATGGATGACGCATGCAATGACATCACGGCAGACCAGTTTCAGGCCTGGATTCGCCATGCCCGAAGATTCTTCCCAAGATGTTTGGCTAATGAAAACATCCATTGTGATATGGATGAGAACCTGTGGCCAAATCCACAAGACAAGGTTGATGGAAATATAGAAGTACAGTAATCAATCCTTTGTTTTGCTTTTTACAGTAAGCCAGGTGAGGAACACTGCAGTTGAGGTTTCACTGTAGTTTTTTTGTAGCTAGTTATTTTTGCTTTTATTCAAAGAAACCTGTTGTGATTTTATTGTAATTCATCAATAAATTTCAGATTTTGTTCAATGATTCCACTGTGTCTATAGTATTCTCTCTGCTAGTCCTTTTACAGTGATTTATTTACGTGTAGTACCATAATGAAACATTTATCACATACTACAATATTTAATGAATGTACGAACAACTACACAGTGAAACTATCGGTATCTTGTGTGTGGGTGATCTAAATTCATGTTTCTATGGTATTTCATAATAAAGGAGTTATTTGAACTAATGATTCTGCAAGTGCAAGGTTTCTTTAAATGAATGCACAATGCAATGTTTTGAACATTGGACAGGCTGTGTTACGAGTGATGACCATTTTGAGTTTTGTGTCTAGAGTTTTGAAAAATGACCACAAGGTTCTGAAATTAGTGCCAAAGTGATTGTAAAAAACTGTGTGACTTTATTCTGGTGAGCAAGGGTTTATTTAGTATTCTAGGGCAACATGTGACAGAAGTGAAGCTGCATGTATCTAATTGTAGGCTAACAAATAGTCTACCAAAATGTTGGAAATTATAAGCATAAATATATCTAAATCAGGCAAAAGAAAATTCCTCCACCCTCTGTCAAAAAATCTGACTGTAGCCTAGAGCGTTTTTCTATATTAAAGGGTTAAGGTCGAGTGACAGCCTCAGATCTTTATCACATATAGTCGGGCGGTTGCGGATGGGTTACTAGCAATTGCAGACGGGTGAACAAACAACTGACCAGCGCACCACTACCACCCCCTGCCCTCCCTCACCACACTCACCTCCCTGCAGCCCGCCACAGCCTTGCAGCTGCCGCACACGCTGCCAAAACCAGTGCTGGATGCTGGGGCCCCAGACAAACAGCCAGTCCCCCTGTACTGCAGCTGGGGACACCATGCGGGGTGGTGGGCTCCCAGGGTCAGAGAGGAGGGCGACATTCCCCACCCTGACTGAATAATCTAAGGTTTAGTAAAGCAGGAGGATTAGAGGGGCAAGTTCGCTAGCTAGCTAGAGAATAAAAGAACAACTGATTGAGGAAACCAAGTCGTCAGTGGTTATGGCATCTGTTATGGCTCTCGTGGACAGACACACGTAACATATCAATGGTATTAGCGTCTGTCAACAGACTGTGTGATGCGACAACTAACAAGGATCTTTGTTTAGGTATGCTGCTTTTTCATCACTGATCATTTGGACAAATCACGATTCCGCAGGTGCCTGCATCTTTCGAATTTTGGAAGGAGAGGGGGCATTTGGCCATAGAATTGCCTGAAATTTACAGAGTTTCCATTTAGGGGGGTTGATATTTTACAAGTCGCATTAGTATATTTATTTTAACATCTGCCCCCAGAATTTAATTGAGGATCCAACGCAAATACGCAAGATTCTCATACTGGGTTTCCAAGATTAGTCGTGGGCTAGCTTTCTATAGCTTTTGTTGTGTCTGTTGAATGAGCGGGTGGCCTTGGCTGTCTATCATCAAGATAATCTTTTAGCAGTCGACGCGCTGCTCTGACGAGGCAGTGGAAACAAGGGGTAGTGGAAATGCTGTGCTAGCCGACGAGGGGAGGACAGCTTATGTCGCAGCATTCCCCTTGTGTTAATCCATAATGCCGTCTTCCTCCTAGAGACTTCCTGATTAAGGGTGTACACACACGGAGGCCGAGCCGGTTAGAACGAGATGCTACACACTTCAATCTTAGCACTGGGCGAGCGGCTGCCTGGGAAAGAGTCATGGAGTAAGTAGTAATAATCCCAGCTAAAAATAGCAGCCTCATAGCAAAGAGTTAGCTCCTCTCACCTGAGGAGAGTGACTGAGATGCCACTTCTCCCTCCTAAAACCCAGAAGGGAGGATCTGCTTAGGTGCATGAAAACACAGAGGAAAATAACTATTTGCTACAGTATGAGAGACAGTAAGAATGTTTTAGAGTATGTCCTACAATTATGTGAATCAACAATTCTGAGTATCCCATCTTGTTACACTATTCATTGAGACAGGGTAGGATGTTTTGCATGATGTCTTGTGGCATTCCTCTCTTTCTAAAAGAGGACCAGTGGACTCACTTGGTGGTGAATGTTTTATGACTGTGTTGTTCTAAAATGTTAGCTTACTGGATGTCCAGAACAGAGGAAGTTGGTGGCAGCTTAATTGGGGAGGACAGGCTCATGGTAATGGCTTGAGCGGAATTAGTTGGTATCCATGTGTTTTATACCATTCCATTCGCTCCGTTACAGCCATTATTATGAGCCGTCCTCCCCTCAGCAGCCTCCTGTGGTCCAGAAAAACATATTTTTGCTCCACTACACTGCAAACAACCTGAGAGCATGAAAGTATCTCTCCATGTTCCATCTCTCCCTCTATGTCCTCTCTCCCTCCCTGCTCCATCCCTCTCTCCGTCGTCTCTCCCCCTCCTCCATCCCATGTCCTCTCTCCCCCTCCTCCATCCCATGTCCTCTCCCCCTCCTCCATCCCATGTCCTCTCTCCCCCTCCTCCATCCCATGTCCTCTCTCCCCCTCCTCCATCCCATGTCCTCTCTCCCCCTCCTCCATCCCATGTCCTCTCTCCCCCTCCTCCATCCCATGTCCTCTCTCCCCCTCCTCCATCCCATGTCCTCTCTCCCCCTCCTCCATCCCATGTCCTCTCCCCCCTCCTCCATCCCATGTCCTCTCTCCCCCTCCTCCATCCCATGTCCTCTCTCCCCCTCCTCCATCCCATGTCCTCTCTCCCCCTCCTTCATCCCAAGTCCTCTCTCCCCCTCCTCCATCCCATGTCCTCTCTCCCCCTCCTCCATCCCATGTCGTCTCTCCCCCTCCACCATCCCATGTCCTCTCTCCCCCTCCTCCATCCCATGTCCTCTCTCCCCCTCCTCCATCCCATGTCGTCTCTCCCCCTCCTCCATCCCATGTCCTCTCTCCCCCTCCTCCATCCCATGTCGTCTCTCCCCCTCCTCCATCCCATGTCCTCTCTCCCCCTCCTCCATCCCATGTCGTCTCTCCCCCTCCTCCATCCCATGACGTCTCTCCCCCTCCACCATCCCATGTCCTGTCTCCCCCTCCTCCATCCCATGTCGTCTCTCCCCCTCCTCCATCCCATGTCCTCTCTCCCCCTCCTCCATCCCATGTCGTCTCTCCCCCTCCTCCATCCCATGTCGTCTCTCCCCCTCCACCATCCCATGTCCTCTCTCCCCCTCCACCATCCCATGTCCTCTCTCCCCCTCCTCCATCCCATGTCCTCTCTCCCCCTCCTCCATCCCATGTCCTCTCTCCCCCTCCTCCATCCCGTCTCTCCCCCCTCCTCCATCCCGTCTCTCCCTGTCCTCTCTCCCCCTCCTCCATCCCATGTCGTCTCTCCCCCTCCTCCATCCCATGTCGTCTCTCCCCCTCCACCATCCCATGTCCTCTCTCCCCCTCCACCATCCCATGTCCTCTCTCCCCCTCCTCCATCCCATGTCCTCTCTCCCTCCTCCATCCCATGTCCTCTCTCCCCCTCCTCCATCCCATGTCGTCTCTCCCCCTCCTCCATCCCATGTCGTCTCTCCCCCTCCACCATCCCATGTCCTCTCTCCCCCTCCTCCATCCCATGTCGTCTCTCCCCCTCCTCCATCCCATGTCGTCTCTCCCCCCTCCTCCATCCCATGTCGTCTCTCCCCCTCCTCCATCCCATGTCGTCTCTCCCCCCTCCTCCATCCCGTCTCTCCCCCCTCCTCCATCCCGTCTCTCCCTGTCCTCTCTCCCTCCCTGCCCTCTCCCTGCTCCATCTCTCCCTCCCCGTCCTCCATCCACCCCTTTCTGTCCTCTCTCATTCACTGCTCTATCTCTCCCTGTCCTCTCTCCTTCCCTGCTCCATCTGTTCCTCCCTGTCCTCAGCCTATGACCCAACATGACCTCTGGCCTATAGAGGCTGTGACTAGGGTTGCTGTCCCTATCATGAAACTGTCTCCCTGACAAGCACAGCACAGAAACCAGAGAATATAGATCCGTTCTCGGCACAATGTCAGGAGAGAACAGAAACCTTATTGTACACTACACACTCCCTTAGATACTGTAGGGTACTACAGTACACATTTCTGTTTCTAAGCAGGGATTGTTTTATTTCACAGAAATAGGTGTTTGCAGCCAATATATATTCAAACCTATGTATGACATTAGAGACAACAACAACTTGAGATTAGAATGTCAGGTTCACTTACTGGCACAATACTGTTTATGAGGGCGATGAGAATCCATGAATTGATCCTTGTTTGAGTGCGGGTCAGGCCCTGCCAAAGCACCATAAATGAATGAGTCGAATGGCTTTGGCCATCACAAAAGAGTCAAGCCTGGCCAATAGACCAAATGTAATAAAAGGGACAAGCCAGGGCTGGGAGTGCTGCATTATGGGTGAGGGAACGAGTGGTGCTGGGAGACTGTGGGCAGAAGGCCCATCAGTGTCTGAGGAGAGGTATGATGATGAGAGGGCTGCTTACGGAGACATTATTAGTTCTGTCAGCCTTGCAGCCCAATGCACATATACCCAGCTACAGCTACAACTAGTTACAGCAGCCTGGGCCCTGTTGGTGGGCTGCTAGGACTAAAAATATATTGCCTGCCTGCCCTCTTGCCCTCAGACACTTCACAGTCTCTGTACATGACAATGTCACGCTATAGGAGGAAATATCAAAACATACAAATTGAGGCGGGGGGGGAGAGAGAGAGAGAGAGAGACCACATCTGGTGATTAACCTTGAGCAGAGAGGGCTGTGTGACAGGGAGTGACTGGCAGGGTAGGGCAGTAATAGAATAACCGTGTAACTGACGGTAATGGATGAATACTGTGATGAAAATAAAATAAACCGTCATAACCATTTAAATAGGCATACATTCATTTAAGGATTTTGTTTAATTTGTATTAACTTTATTTTCATGTAGATACTTTACATAATAGCGAGAGTGTTTAATTATTATAAGCTATTATTTTTCTAACTTAGTCTGTCTATTAAAATGTCTACATCTCCTCCTATTTCCAACTGTACTTTGATGCTCAAGCAGCTAATACCCTAGAGCATTATAGGATATGGTGTGAGGACTTTCTTTCAGATAATGCACATTTTCTTTGCTTGCTAGTAAATAAAAAGGTTGAATGTGTCTGACTATTCATGAATTATTCAACAGCAGTCGATAAGGTTGTTCTGGCCTATAATGCGCTAATGTTGTGTCAACCGGACAATGTGCCAATCCTATCCAACCTGACTTTGTATAATTTGATGCGGATTCTGTTTTGTTGTTTGACATGACAAGGAATGAAAATGCCAGGGAGGAGTAATTGTGAGTAGGAACCAAAATCTTGATAAGTGTTTCCTAGGGGACCCTATAATATTTGGTTACATTGAATCTTATACTACTACTACGCTAACATATTCATGCTTCATGTATTCTTCTTTGATTTAGAGGATAAACAAACAACATGCTGATTTAGGTCTACACCATCACTGGTATAATCAGGCTGTATAGCTCATTACGTTTGCTCCGACTCAGTACATTTATTAGCTACAGTTGAAGTTGGAAGTTTACATACACCTTAGCCAAATACATTTAAACTCAGTTTCACAATTCCTGACATTTAATCCTAGTAAAAATTCCCTGTCTTAGGTCAGTTAGGATCACCACTTTATTTTAAGAATATGAAATGTCAGAATAATAGTAGAGAGAATGACTTATTTCAGCTTTTATTCTTTCATCACATTCCCAGTGGTTCAGAAGTTTACATACACTTAATTAGTATTTAGTAGCATTGGCTTTACATTGCTTAACTTGGGTCAAACGTTTCAGGTAGCCTTCCAGAAGCTTCCCACAATAAGTTGGGTGAATTTTGGCCCATTTTGCCACAACTTCGGAAGTATGCTTGGGGTTGTTGTCCATTTGGAAGACCCATTTGCGACCAAGCTTTAACTTCCTGACTGATGCCAAGAGATGTTGCTTCAATATATCCACATAATTTTCCCTACTCATGAAGCTATCTATTTTGGTAAGTGCACCAGTCCCTCCTGCAGCAATGCACCCCCACAACATGATGCTGCCACCCCCATACTTCACGGTTGGGATGGTGTTCTTCGGCTTGCAAGACTCCCCCTTTTTCCTCCAAACATAACAATGGTCATTATGGCCAAACAGTTATTTTTTTGTTTCATCAGAACAGAGGAAATTTCTCCAAAACGTACAATCTTTGTCCCCATGTGCAGTTGCAAACCGTAGTCTGGATTTTTTATGGCGGTTTTGGAGCAGTGTCTTCCTTGCTGAGCGGCCTTTCAGGTTATGTCGATATAGGACTCGTTTTACTGTGGATATAGATAATTTTGTACCTGTTTCCTCCAGCATCTTCACAAGGGCCTTTGCTGTTGTTCTGGGATTAATTAGCACTTTTCGCACCAAAGTACATTCATCTCTAGGAGACAGATTTTCCCATCATGTCAAGCAAAGAGGCACTGAGTTTGAAGGTAGGCATTGAAATACATCCACAGGTACACCTCCAATTGACTCAAATTATGTCAATTAGCCTATCAGAAGCTTCTAAAGCCATGACATAATTTCCTGGAATTTTCCAAGCTGTTTAAAGGCACAGTCAACTTAGTGCATGTAAACTTCTGACCCACTGGAATTGTGATACAGTCAATTATAAGTGAAATAATCTGTCTAAACAATTGTTGGAAAAATGACTTGGGTCATTCACTTTTTTTTTTTGGGGGGGGGGGGGGTGGATCAGCTTAATATTGCGGAAAGAATGTTGCTTCCAATGTAATTGTCTGCATCATTTCCAATCCCCCATATTTTTTGGGGTAAATATATATATCCATTCACGTATGCATACATATACACATATATACATACACATACCTACATAGACATACATACTTTTTTTAAAGAGTATACCTTTATTTATTTATTATTTATTTATTATTTATTTATTATTTATTTATTATTTATTATTATTATTATTATTCCCCGCAAACCCTACCACCGATCCCCCAATTGGAGTAAACTGATAAACATTTCTGTTTTTACCTTCAATTTATACATCTTATACACATTTTACAGACACAGTCTACTTTATAATAGTTCTCTCTTGTTTGTTCTTAGTCCTTCCTCTATTTCTGTTGTCCATCCAGTTTGATTTCCACTTGTAACTGTGCTATTTCACAATAGCTCCGCACCTATACACATTTCACAGATCCCGTATGCCCTACATTGTTTATCTTGTTATTAGTCCCACCCTTCAGCTCCACTCAACCTTTCACATCTATCTTCCAACATCATCCATTTCGGATTTTAACTTGCCATATATTTTTCAACTGTGCTGTGATGCTTCACAAAAGATTTGAATCTTCCTATTCTCATAGCTTCCACGGATTGTAAATTAAAAATAAACATTTTTGCTAAAATAATTATTATATTATTGATTGATTGACTATGGCTTTTCAAATCCCCCAGTATTGCTATCTGTAGCGTTAGTTCTACGCAAATGTTGCAATTCTTCAACCATTCCTGGACCTGTGACCAAAAATGAGCTACATGCGGACAATACCAAAATAAATGGTCTAATGACTCTGCCTCCTCACAGCAGAATCTACAGAGCTGGGAAGATTGTATCCCCCATATATATAACATTCTATTAGTTGCAAGAATTTTGTACAATAATTGAAATTGAAAAATTCGAAGTTTTGAATCCGGCGTTGTTTTGCGTATCAATTCATAAACCATGTGCCATGGAATGGGTACATCGAAAATCTCTTCCCAACTATTTTGCAATTTATATGGCACAGCTGTAAGTTTTTTGGTCCTTAAATGAAATTGGTATATGTTTTTATTTATCACACTTTTCTTTAACCATTTATGTTCTTTAATATAAGGCCGACATACAAGTTCCTTACTTTTATCCCCTTCCACCTGCCTCTTCCATTTTTGTGCTAATGCTGCAATTAATTGGTTGTAATTTTGGGTAGAGCAGACATTTCCATATGTCTGTGTTAGCTGCATGTGTGACATTACTCCACCAGTCCTATTTATGATATCATTCACAAAAATTATACCTTTTTTAAAAATTTCTTCGATAAATACAATTTTTTTATCAATTACTATATTTGAATTTAACCACAAGATTTGTTGTACTATTTGTTCCGTCCTTTCAGGTGGATTAAACTGAAATTGCAACCAACTTTCTAAGGCTTGTTTAAAAAATAAAGATATTTTGGAGATTATTTCCTTTTCAAGCAACCGAAAGTGAGCAGGTGTAATCTGAATAAAGGGAAAAAGGCCCTTCTTGAACATAGGATGAGACATTCGTACCAATCTACTAGAGAACCAGTTTGGATTTAAGTATAACTTTTGTATGACTGATGCCTTTAGTGAGAGGTCTAATGCTTTAATATTTAATAATTTCTGCCCTCCGAATTCATATTCGTTATATAAATAGGCCCTTTTAATTTTATCTGGCTTGCCGTTCCAAATAAAATTGAATATTTTTTGTTCATATAATTTAAAAAGCAGGTCACTAGGTGTAGGCAAAACAATAAGCAAATAGGTAAACTGTGATATGATTAAAGAGTTAATCAGGGTGATTTTCCCACAAATAGACAGGTATTTTCCTTTCCATGGTAGCAAGATCTTATCTATTTTTGCTAACTTTCTATAAAAATGTATTGGAGTGAGATCATTTCTTTCTTTTGGGATTTGTATACCGAGTATGTCCACATCACCGTCAGACCATTTAATTGGTAAACTACATGGCAATGTAAAATGTGTATTTTTTAGTGATCCAATACGTAATATGGTACATTTATCATAATTTGTTTTTAATCCAGAGAGAATAGCAAATGTATCTAGATCCTCTAAGAGGCCGTGGAGAGATTCTAGTTGTGGTTTTAAAAGAAAACATGAATCATCAGCGTACAATGACACCTTAGTTTTTAGGCCCTGGATTTCTAATCCCTTAATATTAATGTTTGATCTAATTTTAACAGCTAACATTTCGATGGCAATAATAAATAGATATGCCGATAGTGGACAACCTTGATTTACTCCTCTAGATAGTTTAAAACTTTCTGAGATGTAGCCATTATTTACTATTTTACACCTAGGGTTACTATACATAATTTTTACCCATTTTATAAGAGATTCCCCAAAATTGAAATATTCTAGGCATTTATATATAAACTCCAGTCGTACTTTATCAAAAGCCTTTTCAAAATCAGCTATGAAAACCAGGCCTGGTGTCCCCGATATTTCATAGTGTTCTATTGTTTCCAGTACTTGCCTTATATTATCTCCAATGTATCGTCCATGTAAAAAACCTGTCTGATTAGGATGAATAATATCTGACAAAACTTTTTTTATTCTATGCGCCAAGCATTTTGCTAGGATTTTTGCATCACAACACTGAAGTGTAAGAGGTCTCCAATTTTTTAAATGGACTGGATCTTTATATATACCACTTGGGTCCTGTTTCAGTAATAATGATATCACACCTTCTTGTTGCGTGTCTGATAATCTATCATTTATATAGGAGTGGTTAAAACAAGCTAATAATGGTCCTTTGAGTATATCAAAAAAATGTTTGTATACTTCCACTGGTATGCCATCCAGTCCTGGAGTTTTCCCATCCTTAAAGGCCCCAATTGCATCAAGTAGTTCCTCCTCTGTAATTAGGCCTTCACATGAGTCTTTCTGTACAGATGTTAATTTTACATTATTATTAGGGAAAAAATCCATACAATTAGTTTCAGTTAGTGGAGATGGGGGAGCCTGAAACGAAAATATATTCTTAAAGTACTTTACTTCCTCTTTCAAAATATCATTTGGTGAATCATGCGTGACTCCATCATTTGTAACAAGTTTTAATACTTTTTTTTCGGTAGCATTTCTATATTGAAGATTGAAAAAGAATTTGGTGCATTTTTCCCCATATTCCATCCAGTTCGCTTTATTTTTGTAATATATTACACTGGATCTTTCTTGAATAAGTTCCTCCATTTCTTTTTGTTTTTCCTCTAACTTATTCTGTGCCTCTATGGTACCGTTTTTATTGTTATCTAACTGTACTGTTAGTCCTTCAATTTCCTTTGTTAATATGGACTCTTTTGATCGAAATTGCTTTTGTTTTATAGATGAGTGCTGAATTGCATGGCCTCTAAAGGCACACTTAAAAGTGTCCCATACAATATGGGGATCTGCTGTACCTATGTTATGTCTAAAAAAGTCAGTTATAAATTCTTCTGTCCTAGTTCTAAACAATTTGTCATCTAGTAGGCTTTGATTAAATTTCCAATATCCTCGCCCACGTGGAAATTCTGTAAGAGTAATATATATGCCAATTATGTGATGGTCCGACCGCATTCTGTCCCCTATCAAACACTTTTTAACTTTTGGTACCAGAGAGAATGATATAAGAAAGTAGTCAAGGCGACTAGCTTGATTAAGCCTCCGCCATGTATATCTCACTAGGTCAGGGTATTTAAGTCTCCATATATCCACTAATTCCAATATATCCATGACATTCCTGATTTCCTTAAGTGCCTGAGGGTGATAGCTTGTAGTGTGATTTCCTTTCCGGTCCATAGAGGTATTTAAGACCGTATTAAAATCTCCCACTATAATAATAGAGTCTAGTGTTGCTTGTAGAGTTGATACATTCTTATATATATTGTCAAAGAAGCTTGGATCATCATTATTCGGACCGTATAGGTTAATAAGCAATATATGTTTATTGTCCAATAACATATTTAAAATAATCCATCTACCTTGAGGATCTGTTTGGACAAGTTGCACATTTGGATCAAAGTTATTATTAATTAAAACCATCACCCCTTTTGAATTTCTTTGCCCATGGGAGAAATATATTTCGCCCCCCCAGTTCTTTTTCCACAAAACTTCATCTAAAACTGTCGAATGGGTTTCCTGTAAACAGTAGATATTATAATCCTTCTCTTTTAGCCAGGTAAATCTTATTATCTGCTAAGCCATTACAATTGTAACTGGCTATACTTATTTCACCACTTACCATAATGAGACACACCTTTCAATTATTTTTATCAAAATATATGTTTGTAAACGTCCTATTAAAAAGTAACATAATGATTGAGTGTCTTTATAGTTGTACCATGACATTTGCATCTCCACTAAGCAAATCTCCAATTGGTCCCCACTATTCCACCCGCCAAAAGCCCCCATCTCGAGTTGGGTTGTCATCCCAATGCCCGGCAGACCACCCCCGACCCCCCGCATTGCACAGCCCCGGACCGACTGGGATCCATCCTTCGATAAGTGCACACAGCACCATCCACCGAACCGAAGCAGATCCATTGCCAAATGCATTTCCATCGCCCTCACCTCGATTTTTATTACATATTGCTGTGAATCATCCTCTATAGTCCCTAACATCTTTTACTTCTTCCTTCGCAACAGTTGTGGGATACACACATACACCCACACACATTCAGCCCTTACCCCCACACAACCATAAGCTCACCCTCTCAACAATTGCACCATCCCAGAGCCCAACTCAAGATGGGTCATGATTTACAAATGTACTTGCAGTTGCAGCTGCATGAGAAGGCCTGCAAGACCGCGCAAAAAATGAGCATAAATGTAGAGATTTATTTACCATTGTCACATCCTAGATGATGGAGGTCAAATGTACACCTTCTTCCTGAAACACCCACAATACGGTCATCCATTTTGACCATGTTCCCAAGCATCTCCATGCAGTCCGATTGGTTTCGTGCCACCAGGGCCACAATAATATACCCCCTCTCTGAATGTCCGAGTGTGACCCCCTCCCCATGGGTTACTGCAGCTAGTGTTGCCAGCACTGCCACTGCCTGGGTGGGGGCACCCCACCGGAATCCCCACCGGCTAGGTACAAGGTCGTCAAGGTTCTCATTAGCAGCTTTGAGAATTTCCTTGTTTATTATGCTCTCCCTTTAGGGGGCTTTGGCTTTGCAGGACCAACCCTGCCAAGCAGGCTCAGAATCTTGAGGGGGCAGTGTTGCTCTTGGTCCCTGACCTCATTTGGCTGCATACAGACCGCTTACAGCATGCACATAAAACAGTTAGGGACTTCTCCTTAGTATCTGGGCCATTCATGTGGGTGTCTAGGGTATAGGGCCATGGACCGTACCATCAAAATAGGATAATAAATAATTAGATATAATTTATTTTAAAAATGTAGTTCCCCATGATAGGACAATAAATAAATAAGACATATAATTCATTATAAAAGTATATCCATCATCTGAACAACATTGAAAGCCCTCTCATACCCGGCCCACAGCAATACACTGGCTCTGGGATATGCAACTATATCATTACTCACTCACTCAACTTTCCAAACATAACAAATAAAAATAAACACACACCACACCATCCACACATACTGTGCCTTCTGTTTACTTAGTTTTTATCTTCACTATGTAGAAATAGTGCTTGTGTTCAATTAGTTATATGTAAAGATTTATAGAAAAACTATATTTTGTATTGTATTGTTACAATCAGTAACCGGGCTTGAATTGTGTTTATTTTCCTCATCTATGAGAACTTTGTAATTTTTAAAATAACCATGGAGTAATCTTTGTGTCTCTGAACAACTGGTTATCAATATATAGTTTATCAACGACGAGAGCTACTCGTTTCGCTTTTAATCTATTTTCTTTGAAAATTGGATACAGAACTTTTCGCCGTTCTGCAATTTCTTTCGGAAACTGATCATTCATGCCAATTTTGGTCCCAGCAAGTCTTTTACCCAGGCTTTTAACCATTATTTTATCTTTAAATGAAGCAAATTTGGCAACGATTGGGCGTTCGTACCTCTGCCCTCTCTGTCCGAGGCGGTGTACACGTTCAAGTTGGATCTTATCGATAGCTTCGCGTGGAATCTGAAGCGCTGCAAAAAGGAACTCTCTAACTACAGATTCAGGAACCTCTCCTTCTTTCTCTTGGATACCTGTAAGTACCAAATTCTCTCTCATGGATCTAGTTTGTATGTCCAGTAAGCATTCCTTCAGAACGTTGTTCTCCTTTTTAAATTCATTCATTTCGGTTTCAATCTTATTGACTGTCCCTTTTAGCGCGTGTTTCCTTCTCCAAAGCCGCAGCTTTTTCATCACTCATCTCTAGGCTTGCCTTCAACTCTTTTATATCTTTACTAACTAATTCAAGTATACCCAGTTTGTCATTTATTGATTTTAACAGATCGGTTTCGACCTTTACCATTGCTGGTGGTGAGAATATTAGATCATCAGTGTCGGTTGAGGAGTCACGTTTCCGTTTTTGAATCGGTTCCCCTGTCTTACTCTCCGTCATGTTTGAGTGTTGCTTGTTTTCGTAATATTTGTCGATAAATGTCTCTAGTCTTAGGATTTGTTTTGTGTTATTATCCAGATTGAAGGTTATCACCCACCAGATTATTTAGTGCTAATATTTTAGTCTAATTTAGCAGATATTTCGAATATTATGTTTTATCTTGAGGTGCTCTACATAACTTCGTTCAGTCCGCCATTACCTTTACGTTACCTTTACGTCCGCCGTTTTGGTCATTCACTTGCCAAAACTCTAGTTTGTTAACAAAAAATTTGTGGAGTGGTTGAAAAACGAGTTTTAATGACTCCAACCTAAGTGTATGTAAACTTCCGACTTCAACTGTAGCTAGCTAACTAGTGATTAGCGGCTAACATGATTTAGGCCCAACTTGCTAAGAAAACAAACGGATAGTGTAATTATAGGACGCTAGTGGATTTATATTAAGAAGCAAAGTGAAAACAGCATCGTTGTCATCAACATTGTTGCTTGTGCTGCATTGACCTGCATTGACCATGCAGACTGAACGCAAGTGTCTGGTGGTCAAGCAACAACAAATGCGCTCCTTGAGTGACAGAGGACGGGGCTAGGTCTGTGTGGAAATCGGCATGGAGAGTGGAGAGAGATGACTCAAGTAGCGGAGTAAACTATAGAAATGGACGTTACACGCGGCCTATCACATTTAACAAACTAAAAACATTACAATACCATTATAGAAGGTAAAGTAAAAACCCAAACCGGTCTGTGCATCAATACGTGTACATCGTAAAACACGGTATACCGCCCAGCCCTAATACAGTGTCGGCCCGCAATGCCCTTTTATGAATGCCCATGTGTTAGCCTACCATTTGTAAAACAGGCAATTTACAGTTAATCCCTTTCATTTGGTTACATTATATTTGGTTAATTGCATGTATTAATTACAGTACTTTGCCATTCTCATTCTCTTAGTAAATCAACCTCTTACACTTGTGAGAAACAAGTTTTGGTTTATTTCATACCATCATCTAGACCTACACACTCCATGTGAGCAATGAGCATGTGTCTGGTTTCTCTGTCCTGTTAAATGTTGACAAATAAACCATTCTGCTTAGAAGCTCCTGGCCTGCTTCGCAAATGTCAAATGTAGGAAGGTGCCCAGCTGGGCTTCTCAGTCATTTTTTGTTCACCTCAAACAGTAAGTCAACACATTTTTTATTTATTTTTTACATCCATTCAAATTATAATAGTTCCTCACAGTATTTGATAAAACATCCCCATCAATAATCAGCGTCGCTGATAAATAGGCTATGGACATGGTTTTGTGCGTATTTTAATAATTCTATTTCATCTTCATACGAAAACATAGCTGTCCCCTTCATACTTTCCTTGTCAATTCATTCTTTTATAGCCTACTTTCAGGAAAGCCTAAGGTAGGCCAAGATTTTTCAATATGTTTTAAGGAAAGGAGAAATATTTGCTCGTGTCTGACATAGACTGGTGGCCTTGATTGACGGGTGGTTTTACGGGCGTGTTCATTCAGAAAGTTTCCTAAATTAGACCGTCTGGACTCCATCTCTTTAATAAGAATCACATGTTAAGGTCATGATGTCATCTTGTAAAAGGTCTGTTTTCAGTAGCTTAGGCTACATTCCCTCATTACGCCGTTCTCTCTTTGAAGAACATATGTCAATGCCACTGCCATCGAATGACCGCAGCATTAGGGGTTTGTGACGTTATGCTCATATTTTGTGGAAACCCATCGGACTTCATTTGAATGGTTTTGTGTGTCGAAATAGGATCTGTATTGAATTGTTTTTTATGCGGAAAAAACATTCAAGGACAAGGTAGGCATATATCTTTATTTTGACTCCGTCAATGTGTCAATACAAAAATGGAACAAATGCTCTCCAACCTGGTATTTCTTAATTTGTTGATTTTATATTTATAAGTAATAACCTGAATAATCATGATGAAATGCCATGATAATAACCAAGTACAATGGCTTGTTTCAAGTAGGTTTTTATTAAGAAGCATATCCATGTAAACAAGCATCATTATGACCTCCCCCCTGAACAGTTATGTCAGTGACCATGTACATTGGCCCAGCCAATTACCGTAACCTCAAATTCCAAGACCGTCACAGCCCTACGGTGGAGGGAGTTTAATACTGTCGGGGGGCTACCTGACGCTGTGTGAGGGCCCACTACCTGCTGGGATGGAAACATGTTGCCTGGTCAGGGATAGTCAGTGTCAACGTTTCACTGTGCTATACTGCAAGCGCTGCAGGGTTAATATGCTGGGACTAGTAACTCAAATGGCAAGAGAGTGGTTGGTATTGGTTTACTGTTACTGTACTGGGGAATGGTTGGTGTCAGTGTTGAATCGAAGAAAAGCTCAATGTGATTGGCAAACGCTAGGCCTACTACTTTTCATTGTAAAATTAGCATAGGCCAATCCCCCCTAAACAAATGAATAGACTTCAATAAATGTGTGATGGAAGAAGACATGTGAGTTGAAGACGAATAGAGTTAGGCACAGTATACACTAGGAGACAGGTACAATCAAGGGAAAGCCTTTTTAGAAGAAAAACCCTAGCTTTACTTAGCCTGAAAATCAGTTATGTTACAGAAACGTAAAAGCAGTGTGGCAAACCTTACAATGGCTTTGTCTAGCGAGTAAACAAGAAAATACAAACATGCTGTCTAAATGCCAGACAAAGGAGCTGGGGAAAAAACATCCTCCACTCAAACAGACATAGTAAAATGTTTTTGAAAGCTTCCGTCTCATCTCCAGCAGCAAGGGGGAAAACAGTTTCCTGATAGCTTTCAGAATGAGTGCACTTCCTCCGTCTCTCTCTAGACGTCTCTCCTCTCTATCCCTCTCTCACACGCTTTCCTATCTCCCTCTCTCTCCCTCCCCCTCTCCCTCCCTCCCTCCACAGATGAGATGGCTTGAGTGCATTTCATTTCCTCTACATCTCTCTCACCCTCTCTCCCTCTGTCCAAGATATGAAATTGTTAGAGTGGTAGAGTGCAGGGAGGTGGGGCTCCCCAGAGCATCGTTCTGTGGGATGGATTTGGTGGTGGCCCTGTTGCCCTCTCTAGCTGCTTAATGGACCCGCTTCCTCCCGCTTCACCCCCTTTGACTAGGAATTTCTGGATTGTCTGAGGGGTGGCGGTAACCCGGCCAGGAGCTCCCTGTGCCCAAAAGCTATCAACAAACTAAAGACAATCCAATCGAATGACTTGTGTTCAATGAGGTGAAAGGTTCAAAACATACTGGCAATAGAGGGTGGGCCCATAAATATGTGCCACTGTCAATGTTGACAGTACTGGAAGTGGTTTTGGATACTATGTACAGTAGTTTCATGTCCTTTATGTACTGTCACTAAGGCTTAGAACACAAAGAGGGGTGTGGATAAGTCACACAGGGAACCACTGATGAACTACAGGTTGTCTGTAAAATGCTGCCTTGTTAAACGTTTTGCCAGACTGTATACCTAGTGACAGATTTCTGTGAGAAAGGGTGAGTGCCAGGTAGCTACTATTCTGAGGTCTCATTCACATTCAGGTGCCACTGCCTCTGCCGCAGCACTCCCATCCAGCGGTACAACAGCAGACGTGAGGATTGTTTTGTTTTCTGTCTGTGAAACACACCTCAATGACAATAACAATCCCAGCTAGGTCCCTGCTCGGCTACCAAGTGCCGTCTGTCTGGCTCTGAGGGGACTGGCAAGGGAAAGTCGTGCACGGTGCAGTCCGTGCCTCACGCCACCGTCCCCGCGCTGTGCTTCTGCCTCCCTCTGCCACTGACGCTGTCGACTCAGACTGGCTGGGGAATACAGCAGGGTGAATCCGGGACACGCCGCACCTCTTCTAGCTCACGCTACAGTGACAATCACCACCGCTGAGGCCTCATTTAGAACCGTTGTGTAAATTTCACACTAAATATCTGCCTGTGCCATTTCTGAAAAGAATATGTACTTCAGTGGCAGTCAGTGATGTTTAAGATTAGGGAGGACCAAAAAAAAATTCATGAGCATGGCCTTATTTCTATTACAGCATATTGGATGACTGTCAGTCATATTCCATTCCCCCAGTTCAATGTAACATCGATAGGTTTAGGCTATTACATTATACTCAAATTTTCCATATGCCCATCATGAGGTCGCTACAACCTAGCATATAAATGAAAGTTTACAACGTAGATGCACGGGTTGAGAGAAAAATTTGAGTAATCAAGGTGACAGACAGTGACATCAAGGTGACAAATACCACCTTGCACACCCTTGCACGCATCTAGCTGATCTAGGGTGTGATCATTAGTCCAACAATTGCAAACAAGAGTTTCTATTGGACAAATTCAGGTATGTTTATCCCTGTTTTCGTTCTGTTTGCCTCCATTTAAAAAAAGTTTCAACAGAACCGGAGGAATGAATACACCCCTGATCACTCGCACACACAGTTCACTTTCATAGTATGCACATACAAACAGCATGATCACTTTGCTCATTGTATAATTCCTTCTCACATCTATGCGCTCTCCTCCTCTCACCTTTTCCCTTTGCTTGTGGACTTCGGTGCACAACAACAGTTGTCTATGAACAGGCAAGCTAAACCTTCATACCATAACCGCTAACTGCTACAGACCGCCTACATCGTTGTCACCATATTAGCTTATGTTATAGTCCACACAGCTACTATAACTAACGAGTTAGTAAACTTCCTACAGTCATGGAGTACAGTGTACAGCAAGCAGTTCAGCAGTTACACCGGCGGGCCCTGGTGGTAATACTTTTATAAAACCATAAGCTTAACTTGACTTGGAAGAGTTCCAGTTTTGGATAGCCTTAACCAGATAGCTAACATAGCATCCCTCTTTGTTTGAGTAGGCTAAAATAGCTAGCTGCATTCGCTAGCTAAGTAAGTAAAAAAAAAAATACAATGAAATAAAACTAGCTCTCTCCCTCCCTCTCTTGCTCCTTCATTTAAGAAATGAATTTGTTCAAAACTGTTCAGCTATTTTCTTTCTCTCTCTGAGTCAACTACCCACCACATTTTATGCAATGCAATGCTAGCTAGCTGTAGCTTATGCTTTCAGTATAAGTTCATTCTCTGATCCTTTGATTGGGTGGACATAGGGCTGGGCGAAATGGACAAAATATCATATCACGATATTTTAACATTTTTGACGGAGTTACGGTATTTTATGTTTTTTAATTATAAAAGTTCTAAATGTTCATGACCCTATTATAAATAATTTCAATGGGGCTTTATCCACTTATACTGTTCAATCCAACTCCAAGCAAAAATCATCTTCACCATTTTCTGTATTTCCTGCACATGTATTACTATTTCCACACTGTGCCACACAGCATGATATGGGCAAAAAAAATATATAGGCTTAGTTAATTGATGAACTGTTGGAATCATGGAAATATAGCGAGTATCCTATTCTATAGTTGGAATATAGTGGGCAGCACCTTGAATACATTCTTGACATGACAGCGAATTAATAAACCAAGGAGGAATTATTGACAGGGTAGGAACCCAAGTGTTGGTCAGTGTTTCCAGGTGACACTAATTAGATGTTGCATTACATGTTTTCTTACTTCATATAGCTAGCTAGCTGGCCAACATATTCATGCTTTGCCTATTCCTCTCTGATAAGATACCGTTGCACAAACATGCTTATCTAGGCCTACGCCAGCACTGGTACCAGTCAGAATTAGCTAGCTAGCTATGTTTGCTTTGACTCTTAATACATTTAGCAAGGTAGCTAGCCATCTAACTAGCAATTAGCATTAGCAACACCTTGCTAAGTAAAGACAAACTACAGGATAGTAGTTTGCAGACAGTAAGATACACAAACTAATAGTGTATAGAAAGAACGCTTGTGGAAATCAGCATGTAACCAACATTGGAGCATCAACTGACCATGCAGAGTGAACGGCAAGAAAGTGCTTGTGACTCCGTGGTCGAGCAACTGCTTTCTCCTTGAGCGACAGCGGGCAGGGCTTGGTGTGGTTGTTGGCATGCAGCAGCAGGAGGAAAGTGAAATGACTTGAAATGACTCAAGTAGAAAACGGAGTGAACTATACAAAGTGACATCATACACGCCGGAGTTGCGGATCACATTTAACAAACCAAACATTGAAATAACATTATAGAAGGTAAAATAAAACAAACAGTTCCATGCATCAATATCAGTATATTGTAAAATATGGTATACCGCCCAGCCCTAGGTGGACAACATGTCAGATCATGCTGCAAGAGCTCTGATATGTTGGAGGACATCCTCTGGAAGTAGTTATTCTTACTTTGTAAGTCTATGGAACGGGGTGAGAACCATGAGCCTCCTAGGTTTTGTATTGAAGTCAATGTACCCAGAGGAGGATGGAAACTAGCTGCCCTCCATCAACACAATGGTGCTATCCCAGAGAGTGCTGTTGAGGCTACTGTAGACCTGTTTTAATCCATCATTTGGTGATGTGAATATATTTAGTTCAGTTTTATCTAAAAAGACTAACTTTTTAAATGTTTCACAGTTTTTATTTTTAGGAAATTCCTCTGAGGAGCCTCCACTAATGTACAGTACCAGTCAAACGTTTGGACACACCTAGAAAAACCTTGGAATGAGTAGGTGTGTCCAAACTACTGACTGGTACTGTACGTCTAAAAGGATTGAGATTTATAAACTTGGGACACGCCATACATGCATGTTTCCTGTTATAAATCCGACCTGAGGTAAAAATGCATGCCATATTTGGCGAAAGACTAACAGTTTCTGAATGAAAACAATGGCTAATTGTTGTGGACCTGTCAGCAGAATGTTTGAATTCAACAATGCTTTGCATTGACATTACCCCCAACCTTAATATATGCTGGACTGCTTGCAAGTTCTGAAACAATGTCTAGACTACTGAAAAACATTGACATTAGATTAGGATACTTACAGTAGTTTCATACATAACACAATGTAAAAGATGAACTGTCTGTTCACCTGTTAAATTTGGCTGTAAACTGCGCTGCCTATGGGTTCGTATGCACCAATTTGTAAGTCGCTCTGGATAAGAGCGTCTGCTAAATGACTTAAATGTAATGTAAATGTAAATGTATAGGCTATGTATTTCTTTTTTTCTCTTTTAAAAAAAATAAATTTTATCCCCCTTTCTCCCCAATTTTCGTGGTATCCAATCGCTAGTAATTACTATCTTGTCTCATCGCTACAACTCCCGTACGGGCTCGGGAGAGACGAAGGTCGAAAGCCATGCGTCCTCCGAAGCACAACCCAACCAAGCCGCACTGCTTCTTTAACACAGCGCGCCTCCAACCCGGAAGCCAGCCGCACCAATGTGTCGGAGGAAACACCGTGCACCTGGCCCCCTTGGTTAGCGCGCACTGCGCCCGGCCCGCCACAGGAGTCGCTGGAGCGCGATGAGACAAGGATATCCCTACCGGCCAAACCCTCCCTAACCCGGACGACGCTAGCCCAATTGTGCGTCGCCCCACGGATCTCCCGGTCGCGGCCGGCTGCGACAGAGCCTGGGCGCGAACCCAGAGACTCTGGTGGCGCAGTTAGCACTGCGATGCAGTGCAGGCTATGTATTTCAAGTTTTGCTGTAGCCCTATCTATTCACTAGGCCCCATTAAATAAATAATGAGCGTGGTCATTTGTTGTATGGCTACTTCAGGAAGGCATCACGGACAGAAAAGATGAGGAATTTATTCTGCAACGGAGGACAATCTCAATGGGTTTCCTCGACAACATCGTAAACTCAAATATACTCTCTAAAATAACTTGCATAAGTATGAAAGTACATGGATAATTAAATTGAAAGGGGAAATAAAGAAAATGTCTGTCTATGAAAAGACAGAACAAGATGTGAAGCACTCAAAGACGAGCACATACAATCCCTCTGTCTGTACAGAATAATTTGCCTTCATAATCAGCCATTCATTTTCATTAGCTAGGGCTTACTGGCCGAGGGAACAAATACAGGCTTTCCTGCCTTAACAGGAAGTGAAGAGTGACAGCCCTGCTCTCTCCTCCCCCTCTATTGTTGGCAGAGGGAGTAGTGTTCAGAACATTTCAGCATCACGGGCTAAGACAGTTAACACTGTCATTTCCTGGTCACATCCCAGCAGGAGACCGTCACTCCATTTCCCCTTGATACTGAATAATGTAAAGCATGTAATGTGATGCTGATACTGTGATACTATTAATGTACAGACCGGAGGAAGCTTCATCAGCAGTAATGTCACAGCGTTCCCCTTCTCTGATGGGTTTTGCAGGAGGGTGTGGGAATGGAGGGGAAGGCTAGCTGAGCTGAGGGGTGAGCTGGGTGAGGAAATGACACCTCAACGGAGGTGAGAAAGGTGTGGGGGAAACCCCTATTTTGTCTTAGCGGGAGGTGGGTCAGAGCTTGGTAGCCAGTTTAGTTTATTCTGATGCGACCAGCTTAAAACACAAAAGGCAATTTCTCTAAAGGTCAATCAAGACCCAATTTCACAGAGCATGAGACAGCCTTCACAACACCCAAGAACTGACTTACAATGACTGTAGGTAAACAACGATGGGGGGGGTTGTGATACACTGCCACACACTACAGTAATCTAGTAGTCTACATATTGCATAATGTTGTAGTGCAGGAAGGGATGTGAGGGTAAATATGTTGAACATAATGAGATCACATGTTCCCTTAAGGCTTACAGAGATGCAGGTGGCTATGCTCTAGGCCGGGTTATGGCTGTAAAGCATGTCACTGACAGCTGTAACTCCTGTCCAGCAGCACTTCTACACAGAGGAGACAGAACTAAAATCCATAGTTGCTACATCCATCTTTTGATAAATTAATGATATACATCCATTTATTCTTGAATAATATAACGTATAAATGCCTTAGGAGCTTAGTTCAACTGCCGTACCCCATCAGAACTCAAAATATAAGCTTGTTTGAATGGTTTCTTAATGTAAACAATGTACATGTAAACAAACACTGTATAGCCTCAAAACATGGTTGAATCTATCATTTTGATATCACAGTCCTTATATTTGATATAACAGCCCTTGCATCCATAGCTTGGTCTCGGAATTTAAGAGTGGTTACATTTCTCCAGGCTTTCTCCTCAGCTTTTCACCAAAACATAGGCGGGGTGTCCACTTTGTTATTGTTTCAATTGAGGACTCTAGCTTCAACATCCCTGGGTTGTATATCGGGTCCCTTTATGGATTCTCCAAACAAGCTAGTCAGTTGACAACACTGTCAGACAACACTGAAACACCCTCTTTGCAGCTTTCAGTATACTGGGAGAAACAAAGAAATGTAACCAACAAAGTATTACCAAGGAAGTGTTTACTTTGTACATTGGCTATAAAGGCAAAGCTTGATGACATTGCACCAATGCAGTTTGTGTGAATACCAGTCATGTCCAAGGTCCCCATTCCCCTTCATACTTCAGGTGACGATTGGCTGAGGAAACATGAGAAAACATCCCTATTTTGACAGGTGCTTCCATCCTAGGTGACCCTGAGAGATCTCCAAACAACCCCCCACCAGGCCTGACTGATGATGTATGGCAGACCTGTGTGTGTGTGTGTGTGTGTGTGTGTGTGTGTGTGTGTGTGTGTGTGTGTGTGTGTGTGTGTGTGTGTGTGTGTGTGTGTGTGTGTGTGTGTGTGTGTGTGTGTGTGTGTGTGTGTGTGTGTGTGTGTACATGTAGCGTCCATGTGTACGCGTGCATGTGTGTGCCTGCCTGCTAGACTCCCAGTGTTTTCCCGTCACGTTAAAGCAGCAGTGGTCTCAGCCCAGCCAGCCCAGCCAGTCCTTTTGCTTCTGGTCATCAGTTCAGCTTGTGCGTAAACAAGTTGACAGGCCCGCTGGTTGGTGGTGGTGGGGCGCGTATCCAGCCCTACACTCTCCCCATTCCTCCCATCTCGTCTCCTCTGTCCTCCCACCCTCCCCGGCAGCCACTTCCACCACTGTCTCGCTCATCCACCCTTCCAGCCAGCAGCGAGCCGAGCAGCACCATCAATCGATGTGCCCCACCACTGTCTGCATGCTGATGACGACGGCCGGGCCAGCCTGTCCCTCTCTGTCGCCCTTTAAAAAGAGAGGCCTTCCCTGCTGCTTTTATGGAGCACTAACCTTTTAGAGCACCCGCCATGTAGATTTAATGCCAGAGGCTGATACAGGAGAGAGAGAGACCAGCAGGAATACAGTGACCTGAATCCTCCATTGTCGTTAAAGGGATGACACTTAATGTCAGCCAGTTGTAGGCCTTTTTCTCCCACAGTGTATTATGATTGTTCAATTCTACATACGGTCAAGAACAATATCTAAGTTCTATTACCAGTTAGTAGGAGAGAAGAGGGGGCTAAACATTATTTAGTGTGGCTGGTGGCATGATGACAGAGGCAACATGGCTTGTGGAAGCTGTGACTGAAACGTCTGGAGTGGCTGGAAGCTGTGCTGCGTCGGCAGGGCTGGGGATGGGCTGCAGGGAGAAAGCTTGTCTTGCGTAAAGCACACACACAGTGTAAGCAGCCTCAATAACGTCACAATCTTAGATTACTAGCCCTGAGCTCCACATAATCACATTAACATCCTGGGCTCTGTGGCCTTTAGGAACATTAACTAGGTAATGAGGGATTCGGCTACTTTACTGCCACATGCACTGACTGTATAAGGTTAAAACTTTTTTTTTTTTAATATGTTTTATTGTCACATACACCAGATAGGTGCGGTGAATTGTGTTGTTTTACAGGGTCAGACATAGTAGTACGGCGCCCTGGAGCAAATTAGGGTTAAGTGCCTTGTTCAAGGGCATATCAACAGATGTTTCACCTTCTCGGCTCAGGTATTCGAACCAGCGACCTTTAGGTTACTGGCCCAAAGCTGTAACCGCTAGGTTACCTGGTTTCCTACCTACATACCTCCGCTAGATGTACCTGAGAGAGCATCACCTCTGGAAAGGAGCTGGTGAAAGGATGATTAAAAATGCTGTGTAGAAAAAAAACAGGGAACAACAAGGGGATCAGTCAAAAGGAGCTTTCTAAAGCAGCTGCTGCTGAAGTGGATGGAAGGTGGTCATCACGTCACCAGTAGGCAGTCCCTTCGGCCTGTCAGGGCTTTAGGTCTAAGCTTTGCCCTTTTGACATATTAGAAAGAGTTTGTGAGGGTTGTAAAGATGCAGCTTAAAATGCACATTAAGTGTGGTTCAGAATGTGTCCCTAACCACCACAGACAGCATAGAGGTAGTTTCAGCACCCAGAACCAAATCTTCAGAACGTACTGGCCAGGAACTCAATTTACCGTAACATTTGAATGTAGGTCTGTCACAAGGGCCTACATAGATGGGTATGGGCCTTGTTGTGATTGTCACAGATAGAAGAATAAAACATTATGTTGGTGACTGCCTCCACACAGTTGGAAGTGAGTGAGTCACTGCTCAACAATGTACACAGTTTGTTAAACCGCACTGTATCCCTTCCTCCGGATGTGAGTGTGGATGTCATTCACTACAAAAGCCCCCAGTGTCTGTCAGTGTGGTTGGCGCAAGCTGGCTGTGTGTGGTTGTGAGTGTGCATGTTTATCACTGTTGTATGTAAATGAGAGAGGAAGAGAATAAAAGAGAGATGCAAAAGAAGAAAGGGAGGACGAAAGTCAGAGAGGTACGGAAAGAGGAGAAAGAGACTAGTGTTTTGACTGTCTACTCTGTGCTGCAGTCGAGAGGGAGAGAAATGGGCGACACAAAGACAGCGGCGGCGGGTGATTGATATCAGAGCGGTCTGGCACTGCCACCTGATCCACTCGGCTCCAGCAGCACTGAACTCACTGAACTCACCGAGCCAAGATGGCCGTCCAGCTGGAAGCAAGGGGATGGGTGCACAGCAGCCCAATGCCCACTCGCTCATCACTGATGTCTCAACCCTGCTGAGGGGTTTGTACTGACAGGCAAGCACAGTGGCATTCCCATGCATAGACACACCCACCCACACATCCATTTATTCTACACATGCTACAGTGCATCTTCTGGCCATGATTAAAGAGAACTATGGATCATCATTTTGGTTTATGTATTTTAACATCCTACTGCCTCTCATTATAGCATGTCTTAGAGACATCGATAATATGCATCTAGGATTTCCTTTTCTGAGATACTAGGCCTACACAGTTTAGAACTCTGTGTAGCCTAAGTGCTAATGTGGGAAAGTGTGGATGTGACCTTCGACAGAAAGGACTACTTTCACACAGAAAGGACTACTTTCACACAGAAAGGACTACTTTCACACAGAAAGGACTACCTTCACACAGAAAGGACTACCTTCACACAGAAAGGACTACCTTCACACAGAAAGGACTACCTTCACACAGAAAGGACTACCTTCACACAGAAAGGACTACCTTCACAAAGAAAGGACTACTTTCACACAAAAAGGACTACTTTCACACAAAAAGGACTACTTTCACACAAAAAGGACTACCTTCACACCTTCTTCCTCATATGACATCCGCTGAAGACTTAGGTGACTTTGCATATTCTCATTGGGCTGTTAGCAGCACAGCTTGCCTGCCTATTCTAATGTAGTCCAGCATCATACTGTAGCCAGATGACTGCCATGTATGTAGCACATCTGACAGCCTAACTATGATGAATGTGAGTGAGGGCCAAGGCCCCATGGTCCCAACCAAGGCCCCAGGGTTACGTAATAGAAGCACACTTTGAAAACAACTATCGGCCATCTTGGATGCTGTATCCAGTTCAAATACTGAACAAAAATAGACTACTATACTATAACTATTCTAAAATAGATTGTCTGTAAAATCTGTATAATATGTATAAACTGAAGGTAGAAGCCTAAGTGTTATTGTTTCTTAGTTTACTCCAATTGGGGGAGGGGTGGTAGGGTTTGCGGGGAATAATAAAGGTATATTAAAAATAAATAAATATTGGAGGGTGAGGGGCCTCCCGGGTGGCGCAGTGGTCTAGGGCACTGCATCGCAGCGCTAGCTGTGCCACCAGAGATTCTGGGTTCGCGCCCAGGCTCGCATGGCTTTCGACCTTCGTCTCTCCCGAGCCCGTACGGGAGTTGTAGCGATGAGACAAGATAGTAACTACTAACAATTGGGGAGAAAAAGGGGGGAGGGATTTAAAAAAACCATAATAATAATAAATAATTGGAGGGTAGGTAGGTAGGTAGGTAGGTAGGGTTGAAGTCAGAAGTTTACATACACTTAGGTTGGAGTCATTAAAACTTGTTTTTCAACCACTCCACTAACTTCTTGTTAACAAACCATAGTTTTGGCAAGTCGGTTAGGACATCTATTTTGTGCATGACACAAATTTTCCCAACAATTGTTTACAGACAGATTATTTCACTTATAATTCAACGTATCACAATTCCAGTGGGTCAGAAGTTCACATACAGTAAGTAGACTGTGCCTGCCCCTATGGAACCCTGACCTGTTCACCGGACGTCCTACCTGTCCCAGACCTGCTGTTTTCAACTCTCTAGAGACAGCAGGAGTGGTAGAGATACTCTTAATGATCGGCTATGAAAAGCCAACTGACATTTACTCCTGAGGTGCTGACTTGCTGCACCCTCAACAACTACTGTGATTATTATTATTTGACCCTGCTGGTCATTCATGAACATTTAAACATCTTGACCATGTTCTGTTATAATCTCCACCAGGCACAGCCAGAAGAGGACTGGCCACCCCTCATAGCCTGGTTCCTCTAGGTTTCTTCCTAGGTTTTGGCCTTTCTAGGGAGATTTTCCTAGCCACCGTGCTTCTACACCTGCATTGCTTGCTGTTTGGGGTTTTAGGCTGGGTTTCTGTACAGCACTTTGAGCTATCAGCTGATGTAAGAAGGGCTATATAAATACATTTGATTTGATTTAAACAGCTTGGAAAATTCCAGAAAATGATGTCATGGCTTTAGAAGCTTCTGATAGGCTAATTTACAGTATTTTAGTAAATTGTAAGTGTACCTGTGGATGTATTTCAAGGCCTACCTACAAACTCACTGACTCTTTGCTTGACATCATGGGAAAATCAAAAGAAAATCTGCCAAATACATCAGATTTTTTGGGGGGGGACCTGCACAAGTTTGGTTCATCCTTGGAAACAATTTCCAAACGCCTGAAGGTACCATGTTCATCTGTACAAACAATAGTATGCAAGTATAAACACCATGGAACCACGCAGCTGTCATACCTATCAGGAAGGAGACATGTTCTGTCTCCTAGAATGGAACGTACGTTGGTGTGAAAAGTGCAAATCAATCCCAGAACAACACCAAAGGACCTTGTGAAGATGCTAGAAGAAACAGGTACAAAAATATCTATATCCACAGTAAGACGAGTCCTATATAGACATAACCTGAAAGGCTGCTCAGCAAGGAAGAAGCCACTGCTTCAGAACCGCTACAAAAAAGCCAGCCTACGGTTTGCAACTGCACATGGGGACAAAGATTGTACGTTTTGGAGAAATTTCCTCTGGTAAGATGAAACAAAAATGTAACTGTTTGGCCATAATGACCATCGTTATGTTTGGAGGAAAAGGTGGAGGCTTGCAAGCCGAAGAACACCATCCCAACTGTGAAGCACGGGGGTGGCAGCATCATGTTGTGGGGGTGCTTTGCTGCAGGAGGGACTGGTCCACTTCACAAAATAGATGCCATCATGAGGTAGGAAAATTATGTGGATATATTGAAGCAACATCTCAAGACATCAGTCAGGAAGTTAAAGTTTCGTCGCAAATTGGTCATCCAAATGGACAATGACCCCAAGCATACTTCCAAAGTTGTGGAAAATGGCTTAAGGACAACAAAGTCAAGGTATTGGAGTGGCCATCACAAAGCCTTGACCTCAACCCTATAGAAAATTTGTGGGCAGAACTGAAAAAGCGTGTGCGAGCAAGGAGGCCTACAAACCTGACTCGATTACACCAGCTCTGTCAGGAGGAATGGGCCAAAATTCACCCAACTTATTGTGGGTAGCTTGTGGAAGGCTACCCGAAACGTTTGACCAAAGTTGAGCAATGTTAAGGCAATGATACCAAATACTAATTGAATGTATGTAAACTTCTACCCACTGGGAATGTGATGAAAGAAATAAAACCTGAAATAAATCACTCTCTACACTATAATTCTGACATTTCACATTCTTAAAATAAAGTGATGATCCTAACTGACCTAAGACAGGGAATTTTTACCAGGATTAAATGTCAGGAACTGTGAAAAACTGAGTTTAAATGTATTTGGCTAAGGTGTATGTAAACTTCCGACTTCAACTGTAGGTAGGTAGGATGTATGTAAACTCAGCAAAAAAAGAAACGTCCTCTCACTGTCAACTGCGTTTATTTT
The DNA here is from genome assembly GCF_029448725.1 of Salvelinus fontinalis. Lineage (NCBI taxonomy): Eukaryota > Metazoa > Chordata > Actinopteri > Salmoniformes > Salmonidae > Salvelinus > Salvelinus fontinalis. The sequence goes on from NC_074694.1 coordinate 22,328,051, forward strand.
TAGCAAACTTAGCATGTGTAAATATTTATATGAACATAAGATTCAACAACAGACATAGACTGAACAAGTTCCACAGACATGTGACTAACAGAAATGGAATAATGTGTCCCTGAACAAAGGGGGGGGGGGGGGGGGAATCAAAAGTAATAGTCAGTATCTGGTGTGGCCACCAGCTGCATTAAGTACTGCAGTGCATCTCCTCCTCATGGACTGCACCAGATTTGCCTGTTCTTGCTGTGGAGATGTTACCCCACTCTTCCATCAAGGCACCTGCAAGTTCACAGACATTTTTGGGGGGGAATGGCCCTAGCCCTCACCCTCCATTCCAACAGGTCCCAGATGTGCGAGATCCGGGCTTGTCGCTGGCCATGGCAGAACACTGACATTCCTGTCTTGCAGGAAATCACGCACAGAACAAGCAGTATGGCTGGTGGCATTGTCATGCAGGAGGGTCATGTCAGGATGAGCCTGCAGGAAGGGTACCACATGAGGGAGGAGGATGTCTTCCCTGTAACACACAGAATTGAGACTGCCTGTAATGACAACAAGCTCAGTCCGATGATGCTGTGACACACCACCCCAGACCATGACGGACCCTCCACCTCCAAATCGATCCCGCTCCAGAGTACAGGCCTCAGTGTAACGCTCATTCCTTCGACGATAAACGCAAATCCGACCATCACCCCTGGTGAGACAAAACCGCGACTCGTCAATGAAAATAACTTTTTGCCAGTCCTGTCTGGTCCAGCAACGGTGGGTTTGTGCCCATAGGCGATGTTGTTTCTGGTGATGTCTGTTGAGGACCTGCCTTACAACAGACCTACAAGCCCTCAGTCCAGCCTCTCTCAGTCTATTGCGGATAGTCTGAGCACTGATGGAGGGATTGTGCGTTCCTGGTGAAACGCGGGCAGTTGTTGTTGCCATCCTGTACCTGTCCCGCAGGTGTGATGTTCGGACGTACCAATCCTATGCAGGTGTTGTTACACGTGGCCTGCCACTGCGAAGACGATCAGCTGTCCATCCTGTCTCCCTGTAGCGCTGTCTTAGGCGTCTCACAGCACGGACATTGCAATTTATTGCCCTGGCCACATCTGCAGTCCTCATGTCTCCTTGCAGCATGCCTAAGGCACGTTCACGCAAATGAGCAGGGACCCTGGGTATCATTCTTTGTGTTTTTCAGAATAAGTAGAAAGGCTTCTTTAGTGTCCTAAGTTTTCATAACTGTGACCTTAATTGCCTACCGTCTGTAAGCTGTTAGTGTCTTAACGACCGCTCTAAAGGGGCATGTTCATTAATTGTTTATGGTTCATTGAACAAGCATGGGAAACAGTGTTTAAACCCTTTACAATAAAGATCTGTTAAGGTATTTGGATTTTTACAAACTATCTTTGAAAGACAGGGTCCTGAAAAAGGGACATTTATCTTTTTGCTGAGTTTATATATGTGTATGTATGTACAGTCGGGGCCAAAAGTTTTGAGAATGACTCAAATATTAATTTTCACAAAGTCTGCTGCCTCAGTTTGTATGATGGCAATTTGTATATACTCCAGAATGTTATGAAGAATGATCAGATGAATTGCAATTAATTGCAAAGTCCCTCTTTGCAATGCAAATGAACTGAATCCCCAAAAAACATTTCCACTGCTTTACAGCCCTGCCACAAATGTACCAGCTGACATGTCAGTGATTCTCTCGTTAATACAGGTGTGAGTGTTGACGAGGACAAGGCTGGAGATCACTCTGTCATGCTGATTGAGTTCAAATAACAGACTGGAAGCTTCAAAAGGAGGGTGGTGCTTGGAATCATTGTTCTTCCTCTGTCAGCCATGTTTACTTGCAAGGAAACACGTGCCGTCATCATTGCTTTGCACAAAAAGTGCTTCACAGGCAAGGATATTGCTGCCAGTAAGATTGCAACTAAATCAACCATTTATCGGATCTTCAAGAACTTCAAGAAGAGCGGTTCAATTGTTGTGAAGAAGGCTTCAGGGCGCCCAAGAAAGTCCAGCAAGCACCAGGACCGTCTCCTAAAGTTGATTCAGCTGCGGGATCGGGGCACCACCAGTACAGAGCTTGCTCAGGAATGGCAGCTGGCAGGTGTGAGTGCATCTGCACGCACAGTGAGGTGAAGACTTTTGGAGGATGGCCTGGTGTCAAGAAGGGCAGCAAAGAAGCCAATTCTCTCCAGGAAAAACATCACTAATGTTCACTAATTAACTACACATGGTTGATGATATTACTAGTTTATCTAGCTTGTCCTGCGTTGCATAAAATCGATGCGGTGCCTGTTAAGTTGTCATTGAAACACAGCCTACTTCGCCAAATGGGTGATTTAACAAGCGCATTCACGAAAAAAGCACTGTCGTTGCACCAATGTTTACCTAACCATAAACATCAATGCCTTTCTTAAAATCAATACACAAGTATATATTTTTAAACCTGCATATTTAGTTCAAATAAATTCATGTTAGCAGGCAATATTAAACTTGGGAAGTTTTGTCACTTCTCTTGCGTTCATTGCTCGCAGAGTCAGGGCATATGCAACAGTTTGGGCCACCTGGCTCGTTGCGAACTAATTTGCCAGAATTATACGTAAAAATGACATAACATTGAAGGTTGTGCAATGTAACAGCAATATTTAGACTTATGGATGCCACCCGTTAGATAAAATACGGAACAATTCCATATTTCACTGAAAGAATAAACGTTTTGTTTTCTAAATAATAGTTTCCGGATTTGACCATATTAATGACCTTAAGGCTTGTATTTCTGTGTGTTATTATATTATAATGAAGTCTATGATTTGATAGAGCAGTCTGATTGAGCGGTGGTAGGCAGCAGCAGGCTCCTAAGCATTCATTCAAACAGCACTCCACTGCGTTTGCCAGCAGCTCTTCGCAATGCTTCAAGCATTGCGCTGTTCATGACTTTAAGCCTATCAACTCGCCGAGATTAGGCTGGCAATACTAAAGTACCTATTAGAACATCCAACAGTCAAAGGTATATGAAATACAAATGGTATAGAGAGAAATAGTCCTATAATAACTACAACCTAAAACTTCTTAGCTGGGAATATTGAAGACTCATGTTAAAAGGAACCACCAGCTTTCATATGTTCTCATGTTCTGAGCAAGGAACTTAAACGTTAGATTTTTTACATGGCACATATTGCACTTTTACTTTCTTCTCCAACACTTTGTTTTTGCGTGGTGTCCAATCGCTAGTAATTACTACCTTGTCTCATCGCTACAACTCCCGTACGGGCTCGGGAGAGACGAAGGTCGAAAGCCATGCGTCCTCCGAAGCACAACCCAACCAGCCGTACTGCTTCTTAACACAGCGCGCCTCCAACCCGGAAGTCAGCCGCACCAATGTGTCGGAGGAAACACCGTGTACCTGGCCCCCTTGGCTGGCGCGCACTGCGCCCGGCCCGCCACAGGAGTCGCTAGAGCGCGATGAGACAAGGATATCCCTACCGGACAAACCCTCCCTACCCCGGACGACGCTATGCCAATTGTGCGTCGCCCCACGGACCTCCCGGTCGCGGCCGGCTGCAACAGAGCCTGGGCGAGAACCCAGAGACTCTGGTGGCGCAGTTAGCACTGCGATGCAGTGCCCTAGACCACTGCGCCACCCGGGAGGCCCTCGTAATTGCCATTATTACAAATATATATATATATAAAAATCGTCCGATTAATCGGTATCGGCTTTCTTTGGTCCTCCAATAATCGGTATCGGCGTTAAAAAAATCATAATCGGTCAACCTCTAATCACAATCACACCATGAAACATACAGCCCTGCCCTTCTTCTTCCCGGAGAGATATGCATTCCTGTCTGCACGATGAACTGAGAACCCAACTGGCTGAACGGACTCAGACAGTATATCCCGAGAGAGCCATGTTTCCGTGAAATAGAGTATGTTACAATCCCTGATATCTATCTGGAAGGAAATCCTCGCTCTGAGCTCGTCAACTTTATTATCCAGAGACTGAACATTAGCGAGTAATATGCTCAGATCGGTAGGTGGTGTGCGCACCTCCTGAGTCAGACTAAAAGTCCACTCCGAGTACCTCTTTTCCACCGGCGGTGTTTTGGAACAGCCTCTGGAATCAGTTAAATTGCACTGGAGGGTACGAACAAAGGATCCGATTCGGGAAATTCCTGGTCGTAATGCTGGTGAGTTACCGCCGCTCTGATATCCAAGAGTTCTTCCGGGCTGTATGTAATAACATGAAACATTTCCTGGGCTAATAATGTAAGAAATTACACATTAAAAAAACAAAATACTACAACGTTTCCTAAGAGCTAGAAGCACGGCAGCACTGTCCGTCGGGCCCTTTTTTTAAGCCGCCTCCAATTTGGCAATACGTCCAACCGGCCTCACAACCGCAGACCACATGTAACTAGGGCTGTTACGGTGACCGTATTACCGCAAAACACCGGTGGTCACGAAGGCAGTCAAATTCCACGTGATCAATCAGGTTTCTCCAAGCTCTGATGCTGCTGTTGGTCATTAGTAGCCTACCAAACTTGCTAACTGCCTGGTACTCAGCACTCTATTGTCCCTCTAACCACTCTGACATCAATGCAAACGTAATCGAAAATCTCATGAAACACTTCATGAGAGCCCATAAACTCATGTTGTGCAACATTTCTATAGGCTAGGCAATTGCGTGAGAAAACAGTGGTGGCCTCTATTAAAAAAAGAGGAGGATCCCATCAGCTTTCTATAAGCTAGGCCTACAATATTTATTTCTCAACTTTCCTAATATTAAGCACATTGCTTCTCTTTACAACAGGAGTAAAGCCTACCTGGCTGGCATAAAGAAATGTACCATGGGAAAAGCATCCTCCATTAGCTATTTACGTGCATAGATGACGTGTATTTTTCCCCCTAACCCTGTTTCGAGACAGGTGCCTGATAATGGTCCATTCTAAATCTAAACAAATTTCGCACATATACTAAATAATATATGCAAAGACAAGATTAAATCAAGAATAGTCTGATTGGTGACAATATTAGCCTATCACTTGTGAATTATATATTGTCCCTTGTGAATGATGCCCAGCGTAAGGCAAGAAACAATGCCTTTTTTGTGTGACTTTTTCAAATCATAGTCGCACACCTCATGTAGCCTAGCCCATAGGCCTATATGTTTTGATAAGGTTTGTATCACAACTAAAGCCGCCAAATAACGTCTTAAAATGAAGCACATTAATCCCCTTTACAAGGGGTGTAGAGCCTAACTGGCATACATAAGCAGTGGGTGAGTTTCATGTTTGGGGAAGGTAATTTTCACCATAAAAATAAAAGCATTACATGCATAATCACATTTGCGGTCACTTTTGATAATAGTGTTTTCCCGCTAATGGAACATTCACGCTTCTAGCCTACTGCCGTGTGCTCACTGTTGCCCTTATAATGTGAAGAAATAGCCTAATAGTTTATCAGCATTTTAAGCAAAACGTTCTGATCTGGTGCGTCAGCCTCATTGCGTAAAACAGGTTGTATTGTGGTTGTATTAATTTGGGATCTATCGCATTCCACAACTGTCCCAGACTATGTTTGACATTTTTATTTCTTGCACACAATAGGTCAACTTTTATACTATGGGGGATAGTAGATTAATGTAGGCTAGTGCTTTTGCTGTTCGTTAGGCCTACTCATCTTGTTGGCTGACAAAGTAAATGTGGACAGTTCTTCCAATATCTTCAATATGCACCTCAGAATTGGATAAGGATGCACGCAGTTGCGTTCCCAATGTGTCGGTCTGCACTTGTAGCCTGTGAGAAAGACCCGATCACGTGATGGAGAGCCATATGAGTGAGAGGTGCTTTGGAGCATGCAGCACTCAGGGGGAAGTGAATTATAATTATTATATTCAGCCCAAGGGCACAACAGCCACTGGCAGCAAAAGACATGGATTTTTTTTTAAGGGGCATTATGGCCACACAAAAGGGGATGACGCCAGAAAATTTGAGGCATTATCAAGTGCTTGTCAAATTGTGAATGAGAGGCTGATGAAGTGTGTAAAGCCTGCACAAAAACCAATAGAGCTCATGCCTTTCATGAGACTTTTTTCAAATCATTATTAGAGTCGTATCATGCAGCCTTAGAATGTATTAAAAATCAAAACATATAGGCCAACGTTTGTAGAACAACTAAAGTTTGATTAATAACTCTAAATTAAGCATATAGGAGTACCTGTTTCTTTGTTACCCGCTCAACACAGAATAGCTGCATGTGCGCACTCCCTCAAATCGTTAGGAGAAAACATCCTTTCTATTTTATTCAGCTTTGTTCAATTGTATTCTTCATACTATAAAATTACATAAAATAATGCACGGGAATTGCAAGCAAATCTTGTCTGCTAAATGAACTAGCGTAGCCAACAGCCTGATGAGGACCTAACATTAGGACAACCCAGAGTTTGCTATTCTGTTCTTCTGAAATAGACTCCATTTTCTTCATATCATGCTTCTTTAGACCTGTCTAAATTCTGGATTTATTGTGAAAGTGTAGGTTATATTACATGGATTTATTAGACTTTTGAAAATGTAGATGTTCCAAAGGTCTGCGTCAGTGGCTTGAAATGCTGAATGTGTTTATGTTAATTAACGGTAAATTACCGTGAGAGCAGCAGTTATTTGCTTGGCAATCACTGACTGACAAAATTTCATGACCGCCACAGCCCTACGTGTAAACACGCCAGCCCAGGACCTCCACATCCGGCTTCTTTACCTGCGGGATCGTCTGAGACCAGCCACCCGGGCAGCTGATGAAACTGAGGAGTACTTCTGTCTATAATAAAGCCCTTTTGTGGGGAAAAACGCATTCTGATTGGCTGGGCCTGGCTCCCCAGTGGGTGGACCTATGCCCTCCCAGGCCCACCTATGGCTGCGCCCCTGCCCAGTCATATGAAATCCATAGATCTGGGCCTAATGAATTTATTTCAATTGACTGATTTCTTTATATGAACTTTAACAAAGTAAAATAGTTGAAATTGTTGCATGTTGTGTTTATATTTTTATTCAGTATACTGTATATACATTCCTGAACCAACCACTGCTCCTCACAGAACAGCATGCACACGCCTGTGCTTGACTCTTCCATACTAATGCCGGAGTGGAACACTTTCCCATGAAAGATTAATTGAACACTTAATGAAAAGTGAGCGTATAGTTTGGATGTTCCATTGCTAAAGGCAAACGCGTCATCACCACGACTGATCAGTATCTGTTACCTAAGCTGATAGTTCAGGCCAGCAGATACTGCATGCGTGTGTGGCATCAACCATGAAGACTTCTGTCATGGTATCCCAATTTTCCTAATGGCTCACAGCTGATTACATATTTATGAGCATGGCCAATATATACTCGGATTAAAAACAAAGGAGGTCCTACACACACACCCTCACAACCCCGAGTGCGTCTACAACACAACAGCTCTGATTGGCTAGTCAGGGATAGGCTTATGGAAAAGGCCATACGTATGTCAATGCAGCATAGACCGGCAGAGTCCAAATACTCGGCCCTAAATCTGGTGTCCTTTGACAGCTCTTTGGTCTTGGCCATAGTGGAGTTTGAAGTGTGACTGTTTGAGGTTGTGGACAGGTGTCTTTTATACTGATAACAAGTTCAAACAGGTGCCATTAATACAGGTAACGAGTGGAGGACAGAGGAGCCTCTTAAAGAAGAAGTTACAGGTCTGTGAGAGCCAGAAATCTTGCTTGTTTGTAGGTGACCAAATATTATTTTCCACCATAATTTGCAAATAAATTCATTAAAAATCCTACAATGTGATTTTCTGGATTTCTTTTCTCATTTTGTCTGTCATAGTTGAAGTGTACCTATGATGAAAATTACAGGCCTCTCTCATCTTTTTAAAGTGGGAGAACTATCCCACAATTGGTGGCTGACTAAATACTTTTTTGTACCACTGTATTGACTTTTACTTTCTTCTCCATCACTTTGTTTTTGCATTATTTAAACCAAATTGAACATGTTTCATTATTTATTTGAGGCTAAATTCATTTTATTGATGTATTATATTAAGTTAAAATAAGTGTTCATTCAGTATTGTTGTAATTGTCATTATTCCGATTAATCGGTATCGGCTGTTTTTGGTCCTCCAATAATCGTTATTGGTATCGGCGTTGAAAAATCATAAATCGGTCGACCTCTAATGGCTATGTTAATTTCCCAAAAACAACTCAACGCAATCACTTCTCCTTTTAATCATTTTAATATAGATATTTTTTTAGATATTTTTTTTTTACCCCCTTTTTCTCCCCAATTTCGTGGTATCCAATTGTTAGTAGTTACTGTCTTTTCTCATCGCTACAACTCCCGTACGGGCTCGGGAGAGACGAAGGTCGAGAGCCATGCGTCCTCCGAAACACAACCTAACCAAGCCGCACTGCTTCTTAACACAGCGCGCATCCAACCCGGAAGCCAGCCAGCTGGAAGCAAGCACCAATGTGTCGGATGAAACACCGTACACCTAGCGACCTGGTCAGCGCGACCTGGTCAGCGCGCACTGCGCCCGGTCCGCCACAGGAGTCGCTAGTGCGCGATGAGACAAGGATATACAGAGCCTGGGCTCGAACCCAGAGTCTCTGGTGGCACAGCTAGACCACTGCCCCACCCGGGAGGCCTATTTTAAGCATATTTTAACACAGGCTGACAGTGGTACGTTGTTGAAGAACAGTAAAAAAACATTCCCTCTCTGCTTCAGTAAACTGTTTCCTACAGGTTTACTCATGGTTCCATTTAAAGTCATTGAGCTTTGTGTAAAAGGCAGTTTCAAGCAAGAGACCCGTTCCGGGGTATAACGCGCTCTCTCAGATCGACACCCATTAGACGCCCATGAGTTTAGCCAAAGCCAATCAATACCAAGAGTGTTCCTCAGAGGTTGAACCAAAAAAGTAACAACATCTTGAGTCAAACCAGCCTCCATCCCTACAGCTCGCCTCTAAGCCTTGCCCCCCAGACCCAGGATCAGCCTATCAGCCCATAGGTATGGGCCACCGCCTGCTCCTTTTCCCCTTCAATGGCACCATTCAGGCGGGTGGCAGCTGACACGGTCACACTAGCCAAGATGTCCGTCCCTGATAAGACCCTGAACAGAGGTCCTGTCCTGTCTGCCCCCGAAACCTGAGCACTGGACGGGGAAAGAGCACAGACAGACATGGCTGAGTGGTCTCTCTCCCCCTCTCACTCCTTCTCTTTGCGGTATCCATCCTCCTGACTCATCAGACTCTTGACATTGAGCTCATCATTACAGTAGTGAACTCTATGATCCTGCAACTCTTCACACCAAACACCAAGTTTGAGCCAGCGTATGAGCAGAGAAACACGGGCCTGGTAATATGTACCAATGGAAACCTATAGAACAGGGCTGTCCAATCCTCTTCCTGGAGATCTACTTTCCTGTAGGTTTTTAGTCCAACCCTAATGTAGCATATCTGATTCAGCTAGTTAAGATCTTGTTGAGCAGCTAATTAGTATAATCAGGTGTGTTAAATTAGGGTTGGACTGAAAACCCACAGGACGGTTGGTCTCCAGGAAGACTGTTGGGCAGCCCTGCTATAGAACATCCCTGCTGAAAAAAACAGCATAGACCAGAATAGGCTGATTATGCTGGTCACCTGCCTTCACTGTGTTTTTGCTGGTGCCTTCATTATGGTGTTTTTGCTGGTGCCTTCATTGTGGTGTTTTTGCTGGTGCCTTCATTGTGGTGTTTTTGCTGGTGCCTTCATTGTGGTGTTTTTGCTGGTGCCTTCATTGTGGTGTTTTTGCTGGTGCCTTCATTGTGGTGTTTTTGCTGGTGCCTTCATTGTGGTGTTTTTGCTGGTGCCTTCATTGTGGTGTTTTTGCTGGTGCCTTCATTGTGGTGTTTTTGCTGGTGCCTTCATTGTGGTGTTTTTGCTGGTGCCTTCGATGGGTTTTGGACATTGGTGACCAGCATCAAAGTGCTTTATTATTTAAAGACAGTACATGACATATATCATAAGGCCTTCATTTGAGGGCTTAGTTTTTCCCTAATACAGTGGCCAAAACAGGCCTGCAAGTCACATTCTGCTGGCTTGCAAAGTGATGTTTTATTCCTATTAAATGTTGGTATCCAATAATTTAAACTTTTATTCGACCACAATCTGAAGGAAAAAGGAAACCGCACACTTCTCTTGATAGTATCACTGATATTTAATAAGCTTACGTATCGGCCTCACGGCCTTCATCAGAGCTTTTATGATTTTTTTAAATTTGCACCCTTATGTAGACCTGGCCCCACCCACATCCGTTCTACACATCGAAGGGGGTTGGAGGCAAAGGAAAAACAAATAAGTGCTACCAAATATAACAATATGCATTTCATAAATATTACAAAGGTGTATAAATTCGCCCACAATCTACATTGAGAATGACTGCCAGGGTTAGAAAGAGGAGTAAATAAGACTACCTAAACCATCTAAATGGGAACAACCATTTCAGTAACGTGTGCAATAAGTCCAACTAATAAGTGCACCAAAATGTGTTATTTATCTTTGTGTAGAATAAGATTACTTCATCAAATCAATGTACATGCAAAAACACAACAATTCAAAAAGATATTGAAACAAACAATTTTAAAAATCTCACTGCAATAGAGCATGCTGTAAAATATGATAATAGGTGTGGTTTTGCCAGACCAGCTTGACCAGCTAGACCTGGGATGGGTAACTGGCAGCCCCCCTTTTGTAGGCCCGCGGAACAAAAGGGAACTCAGTCTTGCTCTCAACTTACTGTTAAGAGTTAGAATAGTAGGATACACAAGGCACAATTTCAAAATGTGTTTGTGCATCAACAGTTACGTTATGTCAGTCACTGACTGTCACTCAATTAGCCCATTAAAGCAAAACATTTTTAGATTGGTATGTTAGCTGGCCACTAGACCATATCCATTTGTAGTAATCATGGTCAAATGGGGGGGGGGACAAAATGTTGCTTAGGGCCCCCAAAAGGCTAGGGCCGGTTCTGACTGCATGTGTGGGTATGGATGCGGGTTTTCACACACGTGAGCCACTGCGGCCCCTGCGGCCCCCCATCAAAGTTACCCATCCCTGAGCTAGACCATGTTGGACCAACATAGACCAGCTTGGTCAACAGCATACCAGCATAAACTGGTCAACAGCATACTAGCATCAACAGCATCCAGTACCAGCATAAGCTGGTCACAAGCTTGGTTGCTCAGCTAGCCAGGCCATGTTGGTCCCACCAGCATGACCAGCATAGACCAGCATGTACCATCTTAAAATTTAAGCTGGTCTATGCTGTGAATGTTAGCCTTGCAGGGGGATACTGGATCTAGAGAATGAGTGAGAAGACTCTCTGGATGGTAGGACGGAAGGCAGAAGATGATTGAGTGCCAGCGATGATAGCAAGCAGACAGAACATTCCAGGAATGTTGAATGAGGGAAAGGAATGTTCTGATGAAGTCATTTAAGCCGCTCGAAGCGCCCCTGTTGTTGTTCTGATAAATGTGTTGACTGCAGACATTGAAATATGGCTTCAGTGAGAGTTAAAGTCTCATTCAGAGAAAGGAGATAATGGGAAAATATGTTGACTATCAAGATGAAAACAACCATTTGCTAATTAAAAAGTAGAGTGTTTCTCTGAAAAAAACAACTTTGAGGCTCCTTTTGGGAGGAATGCTGTTTTACTTATCTAGTGTATGGCCAGTAATAACTCTTCCATTATCATTAGACTGTCATAACTAATAAAGCCAACTTTATCAAAGCATGCTTTTCATTCAGTAAGCCTTAATCAAATCAAAAATCTAAATTTTATTTGTCACATGCGCCGAATACAACAGGAATACAACCTTACCTTGAAATGCTTACAAGCCCTTAACCCTTAACCAACAATGCAGTTCAAGAAATAGAGTTAAGAAAAATATTTACTTAATAAACTAAAGTGATTTTTATTTTTAAAGTAACATAAGAAAATTACATAACAATAACGAGGCTATATACAAGGGGTGCCGGTACCGAGTCAATGTGCGGGGGTACAGGTTAGTCGAGGTAAAATGACTATGCATAGATACACAACAGCGAGTAGCAGCAGTGTAAAAACAAAGGGGTGCGGTGGGGTCAAAGTAAATAGTCCGGTGGCCATTTGATTAATTGTTCAGCAGTCTTATGGCTTGAGGGTAGAAGCGTTAAGGGGCCTTTTGGTCCTAGACTTGGCGCTCCGGTACCGCTTGCCGTGCGGTAGCAGAGACAACAGTCTATGACTTGGGTGATTGTGGAGTCTGACAATTTTTTCGTCATTCCTCTGACACTGCCTGGTATATAGATCCTGGATGTCAGGAAGCTTGGCCCCAGTGATGTACTGGGCCGTACGCACTACCCTCTGTAGCGCCTTGCGGTCAGATGCCGAGCAGTTGCCATACCAGGCAGTGATGCAACCAGTCAAGATGCTCTCGATAGTGCAACTTTTTGAGGATCTGGGGACCCATGCCAAATCTTTTTAGTCTCCTGAGGGGGAAAAGGTATTGTCGTGCCCTCTTCACAACTGGCTTGGTGTGTTTGAACCATGATAGGTTGAAACTTCTATCCACTCCACTTCAGCCCCGTCGATGTTAATGGGGGCCTGTTTGGCCCCCCTTTTCCTGTAGTCCACGATTATCTCCTTTGTCTTGCTCACATTGAGGGAGAGGTTGTTGGTCTGGACACACTTCCAGTTCTCCGACCTCCTCCCTATAGGCTGTCGCATCGTTTTCGGTGATTAGGCCTACCCCTGTTGTGTCGTCAGCAAACTTAATGATGGTGTTGGAGTCGTGCTTGGTCACGCAGTCGTGGGTGAACAGGGAGTACAGGAGGAGACTAAGTACGCACCCCTGAGGGGCCCCCGTGTTGAGGATAGTACCACTTGGGGGTCCACGGGTCACAAGTACCACTTGGGGGCGGCCCGTCAAGAAGTCCTGGATCCAGTCGCAGGGGTAGGTGTTTAGTCCCAGGATCCTTAGCTTAGTGATGAGCTTTGTGGACATTATGGTGTTGAACGCTGAGCTGTAGTCAATGAACAGCATTCTCACATAGCTGTTCCTTTTGCCCAGGTGGGAAAGTGCAGTGTGGAGTGCGATTGAGATCGCGTCCTCTGTGGATCTGTTGGGGCGGTATCTGAAGCGGAGTGGGTCTAGGGCTTCCGGCATGATGGTGTTGATCTGAGCCATGACCAGGCTTTCAAAGCACTTCATGGCTACCGACGTGAGTGCAACGGGCGGCAATCATTTAGGCAGGTTACCTTCGCTTTCTTGGGCACAGGGACTATGGTGGTCTGTTTGAAACATGTAGCCTACAGACATTAAATTACATGTCATATGGATATCGATCCTGTCCTATACATTTCCTGCTACAGGTTACAAGTACGAGTAAACACATGCTGGACATTTTCATCACATTTGGTAAAGATCAAGCACTTTAACCCTCAACACAGACATGGCAATAGCATTTAGAGTCTAAATGCATCACACCCCAACCTTCCTAGTCCTCCTCTCTCCTGCTCAGACAGGGCTCAACACACAGACAAGACACGCAGCAGACGTTTACACACACAGAATGCAGTTTGGACTGAGGGATGGATGAGAGTAGAGCAACATGAAGAGCACTGAGTCTAGTACTATGCGATCCACTATCTGAGGATCAGAACACATGGACCACATCAGTCAGCAGGCTGATGACTAATAATAATGCAGCACAATCATCAGAGAAGGCCGGCCCTGGGCCATCCACACACACACACACACACACACACACACACACACACACACACACACACACACACACACACACACACACACACACACACAAGTCATGGTTCTGGATTGGGCCATGAGTCAGCAGTACCCTAACCCTGTTCCTCTGGCCTGCACCCCTCCCTGGACAGCAGCAAACAAGACCTCTCCCAGCCAGCTAGTCAGACAGACAGCCAGCAAAACCTCACCCAGCCAGCCAGCTAGTCAGACAGACAGACAGCAGCAAGACCTCTCCCAGTCAGCCAGCAAGTAAGACCACTCCCAGACAGCCACCCAGACAGCCAGCCAGAAAGACAGTGAGCAAGCAAGACCTCTCCCAGCCAGCCAGCCAGAAAGACAGTGAGCAAGCAAGATCTCTCCCAGCCAGCTAGTCACGTACAAGACTGCCAGCAAGCCACCCAGCCAGTCAGCAAGCAAGACCTCTCCCAGCCAGACAGACAGCCAGCTAGCTAGAGAGACAGCCAGCCAGACAGACAATTTTCTGTGTATACAGTAAGTCTGTCTGTGTGCGTGTGTGTCCTTGATGCATCACGCAGGAAAGGCTGAGTCGTGACTGTGGAGGCTGCACTCCTCCACTTAATATGCGTAGATGGAACGCGCTACCAGGCAGGCAGACGCACGCTGGGGCCCATCATGAGGAGAAGACTGGAGGCAGACAGGTCTAATAGTAGTGAAGCCACACTGTATTATCTACTAGTGCTCTTGGAGAGGGGAGGAGCAGCTAGACATGTACCATAAGTGTGATAAGTTGATAGCAAATTATGGAAACAGACCAGATGGGTCACATCACATTGGCTGCTGTCTGTGTCTCACTTTCTTCTGAGTCATGGAGGAGATTTCCAGGGAGTTCCCACTAGCAGCCACCCCCCCCACCCCACCCCCCACCACACCATGAGGCCTGGGCGGAGGGGGAGAGAGGGGAGCCATAGGAGTGGTGCAATGGCCACTGAAGTGTTGCTCTGTGTGGGATCAGATGGGTTCTCCCTGCCAGAGGTGACTGAAGGTACAGCGCAGTCAGCAGAGCTGGTACCACCAAGGTCAGAGTCAGAGAGAGAGAGAGTGCGCGAGAGAGAGCTTCATTCATGCCTCCGCACAGCTTCCACCCCCTCCCAACCCCACTCCCCTTTTTCCCCAGTCATAACCCCTGCAGTACACAGTGTTCCATCACTGTTCTGACTGAGACCGCAACAGAGCAGCCATGTGATCCCAGCAGCCCCAGAGCACTCATTATGCACACACACACACACACACACACACACACACACACACACACACACAACACACACAGGGAGGTCTGCTCTTAACCAGAGATGATGACACAGACACGCCATCCAGAACCAATCCAAGGGGGCCATGTGGGATGCTTATCTGAACGGTGCAGATGCCATCCATTTCCCTCTGTGCTTCACCATATGCTAGAGAGAATCCATGTAGATCTGTGAGGGAGATATCTAGGAGATCCACACTGCAAAAGTCATCGAATTATATTAATACATGTCTTTAAGTGAGCCCCAGAAGCAGTTGGACTTATTCCATCAAACCCAGTGACCGGATTTCAGGAAGTAGCTGAAAACAATTCACTTTGGGTTGTAATAATACACACATGGAAGAATGCTGCTTTTGATTGAACCGGGAAACCCGTTTACAGATTTGGACTGAATAGAGCCTAGTAGTGTATTGTTCTATCTTCGTCTCCGATCTGCTGCTTCCAGGGGATGAGGACATCATTGGCCCAGAGTTCAATCAGCACTTAGTGAATTGAGTGTGAGAGCATGGATGGATGGAGGGATGTAATGCAGGGAGGAGGACAGAGGAGCTGGTCAATCATCCTCTCTTCAGCTGGCCCCCTCTCAGAGAGACCCATTCAGCTGGTCCGTAAACAGGAAATTATGTCACCGCCAGACGCCCCCCTTTCCCCTTGTATCACAGCTCTGTTTTCACAAACTCACCCAGTAGACACAGCCTGTGTCAGTCCAGGGACAAAATAACTTTACTGCAGCAAGGGAAACACAAGCAGGAAGGCAGGCGGTTAGAATGGAGCGGGACAGAGCGCGGAGGGAAAATAGATGAGCGAAGGATGGAGAGAGGAGAGGGAGGGGCAGAGAAAGAGAGGGTGAACAAGGTCATGTTGGCCTGAGTCCAAGCCCAACAAAACGTGCTCTGTTTCCCAGGCAGCTTATGGCCGAGGCTCCTCTCGTCTCCCCATCTGCAGGCTGCATGGCTGGAGGAAGGCGTGGCCCCTCCCCTCCTGAGGAGGGAGGGAGGGAAGTTTGAACGGATCCCCCAGATTCCCACATGGCTTTATATGGGATGGAATGGACAGCTCTGGAGCATGTGCACATCTGGGAGGCTCCGAGAAGTTGACACACACACGCGGTGTGATTATGTTAATCTTACTAGTGTGTTCAGACGGTGTGTGTCATACACTGCATTCTTTTTCACTCACCTACCCGTGTGATTTGCATTGAAACCGATGCAACGGCTGCACACTCACATGACCTCTGCACTGCTAGTATCATAAAGCTCTAAGGTTCAGACATTTCCCAGATAACTCAACAGCACTCTTGCTCCTACCCGTGCCCCACCCCTAACTCCCCCCACCCCAATGCATTTCACTGGAATCCCTTGCAGAGCTTAAAGCCTTGATTCAATCATGTCTGATGAAAAACAAGCTTTGTCCTTAAGCTAATTTCTTGGTTTAGGCTAATTCTGCTTTGGGTGGATCAATACTTCAATACCATCAAATAGCACTTAAACTGCAAGCCTTGACACTGTGTAAGACCACAAAAGCATTGGAATAATGGTTCTGTACTATGGCCTGGAAAATTGCATGCAGACGCCTCCTAAAAAGCTGCATTCCATTTTGATAGACAGACATGAGCTCTGGGAGCTTTAGAGACAGAACACAATGTGACTGTGCTGCAGGCCTAAAACCCCAGAACAGACTGTGGCTCATCACATCTAGAATAGATGCCATTTAGCAGACGCTTTTATCCATACAGGTGTTCCCGGGAATCGAACTCACTATCCTTGCGGTGCAAGTGCCATGCTCTACCAACTTAGCTACAGAGGACCAAGACAGCTAGAGATCCTATTATAATAAGTCTGTAGCAGAACCCCTGGGGATCAGAAACCCCACAAATCACATCAGACATTAAGGTCCACTGACCATCCACTTCACCACTTGTATTTTGTCCATAAAAATCTATTTAGGCAGCAGCTCAATGAGAGAGCAGGAGCTGGAGGAGTGTACCTGGAGTCTTCTAAATCAACTCAAGTATGTCAGACATGGACTAGGGGCTCATAATTCAACCAAATGGGGTGGCAAGAGTGACTGGAGCCAGCCAGTGCCATCGCTGCTCACATGCTTGGACACACACACAAACTAAGGATGTAAGGCAAACTAAGGCTGTCTCTAATTTAGTGCAGCACTGAGAATTTTTAGGTGGTTCGAGAAAAATGTTGAACAATCTGTCAGAGAGAGTACCCACCCAGGGCACAGACTGAGGGGGAATAGAAGGCCATCAAACAGACAGAGACCAAGACAGACAGAGTGAGCAAGGCACCAAGACCAGGGTTGATGTCTTGTCCGTCTTCATCAAAAGATCTCAACAGACTCAGAGAAACCGGCCAGTGACCCACGACCCTGTGATGACATGCTCCTCACATGTCAGAGCTGTTGTGCAACAGGCCAAGTGCATAACATCAAATCAAGCTTTATTTATACAGCACATTTCAGACATGGAATACACCGCAATGTGCTTTACAGGAAAAAGATAATAAAAAACAATGAAAATAAAAGCTGAAATATTACAAATGAAAATAAAATCTAACACAAACTTTATTAAATTAACTGACAAATTACACAAATCTTAAAGAAAAATCTTAATTCTCTCTCTTCAGGGTTTATGTCAGATTCAGCACAGCACCCTTGAAGGACTAGGACCAGAAAGGGACACTAGCATTGAGTCAGGGACAAGGGAGGTTGTTTCATGTTTAGTAGAAGCAGAAGCCGGCAGCAGACAACAGCTTAAGGCAAATACAATTCTGTCTCTATTCCACACACAGTAGGGGAGACCAAGTCAAATCGGAGTAAAACAGCCTTGCAACATCAACACTGGGGCACTCCTTCCCCTTCATTAAGCAACAGCAGCCAAACACGCAAGCACACACACGCACGCACACACACACACACACACACACATGCACGCACGCAACCTCCACAAGCTAATCTCAGACAGACACTCAGAAAACCATGTACATACTACAGGCACATGCTGTGTGCTCCCCCTTCCCCTCCTCTCCTCTCATACACCCACACACACTGTTCTCTTCAGACACAATCAGAATGAAGCCATGCCCTGGCGTAAAGCAGCCAGCCAACCATAATAAAGAGACTTGTCCCTGGGGAGACACACAGAATAATCACCCATCCATGTGTTTACTCATTTTCTCTCTCACTCTCAAGCACACATCTCCATGTTCTCTCTCTCTCTCTCACACTCACTCATCCCAGTCGGTTACAAAACAGCCCATAAGAGGAGAGGTACTACTAACCCCTTTTTTGCACCCAGCCTTCTTTGACGATGGTGACATCGCTCATGGTGCCTCCCAGCCTCGATGCCGGCGGTGTTTCTCGCCCTCCCTTACTCGCGCTCTCCCGGCAGCTCGCTCAGTTGCTCTCGCTCTCTCTCTCACACACTCACATACAAGTGGTGTGTCGCGTCTTCTCTTCCTCTCGTGGTTGTTTCTTCTCTCCCTCCCCTCCCCTCTCTCTCTCTCTCGTTCTTTCTCTCCAGACCTTCCCACTCTCCAGTGGTGACTCAGCCTGGAAGGAAGTAACAGGGGAAAAAATAATACATAGATTATTTTCTCTCTCTCCTTGTCGTTCCCCCTTCATTCTTACACAATCTGACATGACAAACAACAGGTCATTGTGAAGCCAAATAACATCCCTCCATTCCTCCACTCCATTTCCACTTTTCCCTTGATGCATTGTTTTCCCCTCAGCAGTTGGACTCTCCTGTTGATACTTCCTATTCATCCCTGAACCACAATCCTATGCTGTTTATTAAATAGCTATATTGCAATGTTCCTGTCTTTATTGGTATTTTTATATCCTTATATTCTTTCAAAACAGGATAAAAGAAAGTGACAAACATCTAACCTAAATGTTTCCTCCAGTCTAAATGGCCAATAAGATAAAACAGAAAGTCAATCAAGCATCAAAAAAGGTATTGATTATGCTATTAGTCCCATAGAGTCGATGTCCGCGCCCCTGCAGAAATATAATTGGTATAATAAAAAAATCCCCATCAAAATCCATCAGTTTAAGCTAGAGATATCAGTTGTTTTGCCTGGGCTGCATCTCAATCCACTGTGTTTGTCAGACCATGATACAAATGTTAAAAAGTTATTCTCAAGGAAACATCTGTAGCAAAACGTTTTTGCCAACAAACTATTATGACCTCTGTCACCCCTCTAATGAAAGATGAGACTCTCAAGAACACAATCTGAAGGTAACCAGTTAAAAAAATATATGGAAGTACAAGGGGTTAAATATATGTAATAAATAAAGAAAGAAAAAACTGTTTTCTGATCTTTCTTATCTCTCAGGTATAGGACAGACACTTCAGAACAAACTTACTTTTGATAATTTTTTGGACTTTCTATTTATCCATGTAGGAAGCTGTTATTCACTGTGTTTCTATGGGCTAATAGCAGTAAGGCCAAATTCAATATGTTTCCTCCCAAAAAATGTTATATATAAATGTTTTATACCTTAAGGGGGTCCTACAATTCAAAATCAAATAGCTAAATGATCCTTGGTATGACTATCTTAAATCCCCCCCTCACTCGGCTTAGACTCTCAAGGATTAACAGGGTGAAGATCAAGCTGACCCCGGATTTGATGAAACAGACAAACAGGAAAGAAAAACAAAGTGTCTCTTCTCACCTATGCTATCTAATATAATACCTTGCTGACATTACTCCACTAATGACTAGACTAGTAAGCACACTCAGAGGAAACATTCTTCCTTAGAGGTCAAACCCCCCAGCACCTTAACTAGAGGGCTAAATGAAGAACCTGAGTAAAACAGTACGACACTCAGTTACTTCCTCTCTCATCTGATCTGAGCTAAGGCCTGAGGATTCATTCATAAACGGTGGTAGTATTGGAGATGGTGGTGGGTGGGCAGCTGGAGCCTCTGGTGAGAAGCCAGGAGAACCGGATGGAGGCTGTAGCGGCCTGGAAGAGGCTTGTGTGGGCTGTGGGGGCACATCACTGACCTGAAACTCTAGGATACAATACGCCATTCCTAAAAATAACACTGTTGTCAATGACCCTATGCTACCTTTCAAAACTTCCATCGAAAAGGCTGTTGTGAGCCTCTTCTTCAAGTCTCCGGCTGGAGACTCAAGTCTGATTTATCTAAGCTATCATCTAATCGAAAAGGAACTTAGATTTGTGAGCCAATGCTAACTAGGGTTAGCAGAATGACTTGAAGTCTAGCATGCTAGCAGTTGCCATAGACTTCCAGTCATTGTGCTAACACTAGTTAGCAATTACGCTAATACTAGTTAGCAACTTCCTTCAAACTGCATGTAGAGACATATAAATTATATCCATGAGTTCATCTGACTGTGGAGAAGTAAAGGGCTTCATTGCCAAATTCCTGAAGTATCCCTTTAACTAGGCTATGTGTTTAATGTTCAACAGCAGGAGTTGATTTCCCAAGACCACTAGAGCAGTATTGATTTTGCCAGAGTGGTTACTTACTTACTACTTCTGAAAACAACATGTTCTCAAAACATTACAGACCCACTAAATTGTTCAATCAAATTTGTTAGACACCGAGGAGTTCAAAGCGCCAGTTAACCTATCGACCTAATGACCAGCTACAACAGAAACCTCAGAGGGTCATGTGACGGTCTCTAGTACTGCTACAGTAGTATGCCTCGTCTTCACTGGAGGCGCAACATAACCATTGTTCCAAACAGTATTAGAAGCAGTGGTCACTCTGACGTTCACAAATTCAGAAGTGTCTGACCAGTAGACAATATTAATTCATTGGATTACTGTACTGTAAACGTAGGCTACATGATATACAGGACAGTATGTCATAGCCTTAATCTATACACGCATGCTATTTTATATGTTTGTCATAACTAGGGTTGCAAAGGGTCGGAAACTTTCCGGTAAATTCCCGGAATTCTTCTGGAAATTTTCCATGGGAATTTAAGCCTGGGAATTTGGGGAATTTTGCTTAAATTCATCAAAAAAAGTTAGCTTATAACAGTGAACCTTTTTGGTGGGATACACAAGGCAATTCTAGGTCTTGTGGCATATTTTTGTTAAACTATCCCCAATTTAATGGAATTGCAACGCTCTGCATGCACAGTGCATTCTTCCATCACATGTGCAGTGCACTCCATCACATGTACAGCTGATTCTCAAGATCTTGCATACTAATGAGATGCTATTGAGCCCACACTACTACACTGTCTGAGCCAAGGACTACATGCTTTACGGTAAATTTTCATTACAATACTGGGTGGAGTGAATATATTTTATATGACATTCATGATTTTTTGTAATTAGTAGCCTACAGCAAAGTGTGTTTAAATCATTTTGAACTTGTTAACAATTTCTGCTAGTTAGTTTTTGCTACCATGAGGGTTTTAGCATTCTTTAGCCTGCTAATGGAGGAATGTTAATTCACCCGTTTCCATACATGTATCATTTTAAAACATTTATCTTACAAAGGAGTTGTTTAATCGAACTACTTAACTATTTGTACATGGAATTGTATTTGTTTGTTTATTTATTTATTTTCCTAATCTTTACAGGAAAATGCCACGGGCACTATCTGATGTGTGGAGACATTTCACAGCAGCTAATGTAGAAGTTAAGGGTGTGTACATTTGCAAGTACTGTGCCAAATCATATGTAAAGAATGCAACAAATATGCAGAATCATCTGGCCAAGTGCATAAAGTTCCCTCAACGCTCACAACAAGCAACCTCTGACAAAAGTCCCTCCACTTCTATTCGAGGTGAAAATTATGGATCAGACACCTTATCCAAAGCAACAGCTCATGGTTCTTCTGAAATCAGAAGTTTTTTTGACACAATGGTGGAACGTAGTCAGAGAAATGCTGATGAATGTCTTGCTCGAGCTGTGTATGCAACTGGTTCACCCCTGATGCTCACAGGCAATGTGTATTGGAAGAGATTTCTGAATGTTCTTCACCCAGCACACACCCCTCCAACCAGACATGCTTCATCTACTCATTTGCTGGATGCAGCGTTCAACAGAGTTCAAGTGAATGTCAAGCAAATCATAGAAAAAGCAGACTGTATTGCAATCATCTCTGATGGGTGGTCGAATGTTCGTGGGCAAGGAATAATTAACTACATCATCTCCACCCCTCAACCAGTATTCTACAAGAGCACAGACACAAGGGACAACAGACACACCGGTCTCTACAGTGCAGATGAGCTGAAGGCAGTCATCAATGACCTTGGATCACAGAAGGTATTTGCACTAGTGACAGACAATGCTGCGAACATGAAGGCTGCTTGGTCTTAAGTGGAGGAGTCCTACCCTCATATCACACCAATTGGCTGTGCTGCTCATGCATTAAATCTGCTCCTCAAGGACATCATAGCACTGAAAACACTCTACAAGAGTGTCAAGGAAATGGTTAGGTATGTGAAGGGTCATCAAGTTATAGCAGCAATCTACCTCACCAAGCAAAGTGAGAAGAATAAGAGCACCACAATTGAAGCTGCCCAGCAACACCCGCTGGGGTGGTGTTGTCATCATGTTTGACAGTCTCCTGAAGGGGAAGGTGTCTCTCCAAGAAATGACCATATCACAGTCTGCCGATATGGACAGCCCCATCAAGAGGATCCTCCTGGATGATGTATTTTGGGAAAGAGTGGTAAGCCTGAAACCTATTGCAGTGGCCATTGCACGAATTGAGGGAGACAATACCATCCTGTCTGATGTTCAGACTCTGCTTGCAGATGTAAGAGAAGAAAGCCGCACTGCCCTGCCCACTTCACTGTTGCTCCAAGCAGAGGAAACTGCAGTTCTGAAATATATCAAAAAGTGTGAAGACTTCTGCCTGAAGCCCATACACGCCGCAGCGTACATGTTGGACCCCAAGTATGCTGGCAAGAGCATCCTGTCTGGTGCAGAGATCAACAAGGTCTATGGTGTCATAACTACTGTGTCTCGCCACCTTGGCCTGGATGAGGGCCAGGTTCTTGGCAGTCTGGCGAAGTACACTTCCAAGCAAGGGATTTGGGATGGAGATGCAATATGGCAGTCGTGCCAACATAACTCATCAGCCACCTGGTGGAAGGGACAATGTGGATCTGAGGCTTTTTCCTCTGTTGTCACCATCAAACTCCAAATCCCACCAACATCAGCCGCCTCAGAGCGCAACTGGTCCTTGTTTGGGAACACACACATCAAAGCACGCAACAGGCTGACCAATACAAGGGTTGAAAAATTGGTGGCCAACCGGGCAAATTTGAGGCTTTTTGAGCCTGACAACGAGCCATCCTCAACAAGGTTGGAAAGTGACAGTGAAGATGAGGCCTCACAGTCTGATGTTCAAGAGGTGGACATTGAGGAGGTCCAGGGAGAAGACATGGAAGCCTGAAAGGAAGACAACCAAAGCTTTAGTTTCTAGACTATCATTTTACAGACATATGTTGAAAACGTTTTTGGGAGATGAGATGGATCATTGGGGATCATTCAATATTCCCTTTCTTTTGTTGTTCAGTGAAATCATCCCATGTGAAGAGTCAAAAACAAAAACAAAAATCTATTATGTCTACTTATGATAAGGTAAAAGGTTTATGTTTATGTCTCCATATGATATGGTAAATGTATCCAATATAAAAAAAACATCTACATTTAAATGGTATTAATATTAATTTGTATACATTTCCGTTAATTCCCATATATTCCTGTTAATTCCCACGGAAAGTTTCCACCTCTGAATATTCCCCAAAATGTGCAACAATGTATCAATGTATCATGGTCGCCTGTTACTTCCTGTTTACTTATTTTGCGAAGAAAGGATTTGTCAGACAATAGTTTTGTGAATGTTACTTCAAGGACCAGAAGAGTACTGTGAAATGTACAAGGAATTCAACCAAATCTGATAGCCAGTCCAGAGAGAATCAAACCTGCAAGCATTTCAATTGTGGTGCCATAGAACCTTGCATTGCCATAATGTACTGTGTAAAGACTCACCATAGGCTAGCTTAATAAATCAAAGTTAGTGTATTCCACTGTGGAGCTCTGCCTAGCATCAGTATTCAGATCAGACCTGCTGACACATCTAAGAAAAGCCTTGTCATATCAGGCTGGGGAATAAATGACACACAACTCCACAAAAGTGCCAGTTATCAGCAGTGCTTGACTTGAGTAGGAGCTCACCCGAGCTGAGTACCGGCACCTAAAAATGTTCTACTGCTTGAGCTCCTGTTCCTCTTATAGAATATAAGCTCAAAAAGTATTGTGGAGTTCCTGCACCTAAATGTAAACAGTACCGGCACCCAAAATGAGCACCGGAACCTATTTCAGTCCAAGTCAAGCAATGGTTTTTAGAGCAAATCTCCTTTCGGCAGTTTGTGGTGAACACTCGGAAGACCCACAGTCATTTATTAAGCTAGCACCGCATCAACATGATCCACCGAGTGTCTACCACAGAGCCGGTGTATGCACAATCCACCCAATACTCTCTCTCCCACAACTGACTGTCTGTCACGGTAGAGTAACTCACCCCTTTACTACATTGCAAAATCACACAGGATTACTGACACATGCTACAGGAAACATTAGAGCTAAACTGTTTGGTAGAATGCCTCTGCAGATGCATTTGCGATTTGTTTTGGCTCTCGTTTTCTTCAGTGACATTTTTAGATGTACAGTCAGTCACACAACAGGTCTTTAGGTATCTAGTTAAGTCAATTTGACCAAAGATGCCCATTGAGAGAGCTACCGTGGTGTTGGCAGTGCAAATGATGCTAACTTAATGAAATGGCACCCTGGTTACCAAGGTTCTGTAGCCTATATAACGCGATATGCATCTATAATGCAGAATACTTTGCCGACTAACAATTACAGTCTCTTTAAAACTACGGAAGCCACCAAGTACATTACAATTTAGCCTAACATTTGACCTGGAAGTGTGTGTACGAAACAGTCTACAGCAGCATGAGTAACATACACATTATGTAGTCCTCAAAGTGAACACTGCCTGGAGTGGAGATATGCAGGCCTCGGGTTATCACAAGTACTGGCATGATTTAATATTTATTTGATCTATTTCACCTTTATTTAACCAGGTAGGCAAGTTGAGAACAAGTTCTCATTTACAATTGCGACCTGGCCAAGATAAAGCAAAGCAGTTCGACACATACAACAACACAGAGTTACACATGGAGTAAAACAAACATACAGTCAATAATACAGTAGAAAAAATATGTATATACAATGTGAGCAAATGAGGTGAGATAAGGGAGGTAAAGGCAAAAAAAGGCCATGGTGGCAAAGTAAATACAATATAGCAAGTAAAACACTGGAATGGTAGATTTGCAGTGAAAGAATGTGCAAAGTAAAGATAGAAATAATGGGGTGCAATGGAGCAAAATAAATAAATAAATAAATACCGTAGGGGGAGAGGTAGTTGTTTGGGCTAAATTATAGATGGGCTATGTACAGGTGCAGTAATCTGTGAGCTGCTCTGACAGCTAGTGCTTAGAGCTAGTGAGGGAGATAAGTGTTTCCAGTTTCCGAGGTTTTTGTAGTTCATTCCAGTCATTGGCAGCAGAGAACTGGAAGGAGAGGCGCCCAAAGGAAGAATTTGTTTTGGGGGTGACCAGAGAGATATACCTGCTGGAGCGCGTGCTGCAGGTGGGTGCTGCTATGGTGACCAGCAAGCTGAGATAAGGGGAGACTTTACCTAGCAGGGTCTTGTAGATGACCTGGAGCCAGTGGGTTTGGCGACGAGTATGAAGCGAGGGCCAGCCAACGAGAGCGTACAGGTCGCAGTGGTGGGTAGTATATGGGGCTTTGGTGACAAAACGGATGGCACTGTGATAGACTGCATCCAATTTATTGAGTAGGGTATTGGAGGCTATTTTGTAAATGACATCGCCGAAGTTGAGGATCGGTAGGATGGTCAGTTTTACAAGGGTATGTTTGGCAGCATGAGTGAAGGATGCTTTGTTGCGAAATAGGAAGCCAATTCTAGATTTAACTTTGGATTGGAGATGTTTGATGTGAGTCTGGAAGGAGAGTTTACAGTCTAACCAGACACCTAGGTATTTGTAGTTGTCCACATATTCTAAGTCAGAACCGTCCAGAGTAGTGATGTTGGACGGCCGGGCAGGTGCAGGCAGCGATCGATTGAAGAGCATGCATTTAGTTTTACTTGTATTTAAGAGCAATTGGAGGCCATAGAAGGAGAGTTGTATGGCATTGAAGCTCGTCTGGAGGGTTGTTAACACAGTGTCCAAAGAAGGGCCAGAAGTATACAGAATGGTGTCGTCTGCGTAGAGGTGGATCAGAGACTCACCAGCAGCATGAGCGACATCATTGATGTATACAGAGAAGAGAGTCGGTCCAAGAATTGAACCCTGTGGCACCCCCATAGAGACTGCCAGAGGCCCGGACAACAGGCCCTCCGATTTGACACACCGAACTCTATCAGAGAAGTAGTTGGTGAACCAGACGAGACAATAATTTGAGAAACCAAGGCTATCGAGTCTGCCGATGAGGATGTGGTGATTGACAGAGTCAAAAGCCTTGGCCAGGTCAATGAATACGGCTGCACAGTATTGTTTCTTATCGATGGCGGTTAGGATATCGTTTAGGACCTTGAGCGTGGCTGAGGTGCACCCATGACCAGCTCTGAAACCAGATTGCATAGCAGAGAAGGTATGGTGAGAATATACTGTCCCCTTTCTTGTGTTCTTGGCACTGTATGTTCTAAGACCCAGGCCAGCACTTCCCTTGAACGTCCCTTTTTTCTTGGAAAACCAAACTGGACAAACCAGATAGCAAATGTCTTGTATCTGACTTTGTGCCTTACTAAAAGGTGCTTTTGACCCCAATTGTATGAATGAACCCGACTAATTGAGTGGACAATGAGTTGACGAGGTGAGTGAAATTAACCTCCTTATTGAATACAATGTACAGTACATGCAGGGTGTTATAATCATTAGTGAGTGCCCTGCTCACCTCGTCCAGATATTTGCGTTATTATCCTGTTGATATGGTCCAGATTCTGGCTGAGTGCTGAAGGGACAGGCAAGGGAGGGGAGGCATCAATGAAGATAGCCCTTTACCTTTAGAATGTCAGTCATTAGTAAAGATACTGTGTACTAGGCTAACAGGGTCAGCGCAGTACTAACGTTAGCCGCTTGGCAGTAGCTGTTGGTTGACAGAATCTGTTACAGGTGAAAATCCCACAGGTAACTTTATACTGTACTTGTTACAGATGGTGAGAGTGCGAGAACAAATGTGAGAGACTCTGAACTGAAACCTTGTGATCAGAGTGTTGGAATCCTACTGTAGCGCCATACTGTAGCACCATACTGTAGCGCCATACTGTAGTGCCATACTGTAGCGCCATACTGTAGCACCATACTGTAGCACCATACTGTAGTGCCACACTGTAGCGCCACACTGTAGCGCCACACTGTAGCGCCACACTGTAGCGCCACACTGTAGCGCCATACTGTAGCGCCACACTGCAGCGCCACACTGTAGCGCCATACTGTAGCGCCATACTGTAGCGCCATACTGTAGCGCCATACTGTAGCAACATACTGTAGCGCCATACTGTAGCGCCATACTGTAGCGCCATACTGTAGCACCATACTGTAACACCATGCAACCAGAGTACTGTATCCTTAGAGTACTTTACAACTGCCAACATCCTCCACCAAAACATATCATAAGAAAATGTTCAGTGAGGTGCAGCAAGGCATGCATGCCTCATTTCAAATTCCTAGGTGGTACAACAGAATCTATTATCCTGAGATCAATATCAAATAATGCCTCCTTATAATAATCAAAGGGGCCGTAGAGGCTCTTTAATCCATGAAAATGTATAGATTGCATTTCAAGACAATAGATCATATTTCAATTTCATTGTCTCCGAATTGCTGTGCTGAATACTTGAAGTAATAGCCTATTGCTTAGGGAACGTTTGTTAGCATCGTAATGAGTGAGGTTAGAATTCTAAATGTATTTTGGACTGAGCTGTGAAAGCAGCACACCAGATAACAGCAGTCCTATAGGGAGAAAAACAGATCAAATTGTGTGCCATGTTTTATAAAAGATGAACCCACCCTGGCATCACCCAAACATAAAAGTGAACTTGGAGATGGAGTCTCCCAGAAAGATCTGTTATTGGCTGGCTGTGTAGCACATTGAAGCCTATAAAATCACTGGGGTGTACACAATGGGTATATGATGGGGCTGGAGGGGGTTTCAGCCACAGCCTTATGGGCTACGGAGCTTCCCAATCATTGCCTTGCACAGAACGCTGCTGGATTTCATATGACTGTCAATGAATGACTATAAAGGACAGAGCACATAAAATAATAAAAGGAGTCATAGAGGATGTGGTGACTCAGCCGGTCTGATAGACTAGTACTACACAGACTTGAGCTATAGTAGTAGAGGGGCGGAAAAAGGACAGAGAGCTGACTGTCGATATCTTGCCTGGCTCTTCATGTGTGGCAGAGGCAGCAGTCTGCTGCTGGCCGCCATTCCACTATGTTCCCCTGCACCCTCCCTCCGCCTCAGACAGATTGAGTGACAGACACGGTGGCGAGCTGAGATCCAGTGTGACGAAGCCCCAGCCCTGCTGTTGTAAGCCTGTCACCGCAGAGCAGTCTTCAGCTGTGCTAAAACCAACAACGCTGAACTCAATGTCTTTATGTAGTCAGAGGGAGAACGAGATAGATAGTAATTTCATTTCACACACGGGGATGGAGAGTAGTGATGGTGTACCTGTACCAAAACTCCAGTATTTTTCCTTCATAGCTTGTTCTCCATCTTCTTTGTAAATAGTGAGCCAACATCTTTTCAGCACTTTATTTTCCATGACTGATCAAAACTCGTTTTCTCATGGCTCTCGTCTCTCTGCAGCAGACATATAGAGAGCAATATGTTTGGAACGTCGAATCGCAATAAAATCTCAGTATCGAATCACAACATCTATAGAATCGTGATTATATTGTATTGTGAGGTCCCTGCCAATTCGCAGCCCTAGTGGAGAGGGGAGCGGAGGGAGGGTCCAGAAAGAGCCAACCAAATCAACTCAAATCCAATTGCATTTGTCATATGCGCCGAATACGAGTGTAGACTTTACCGTGAAATGCTCGCTTATAAGCCCTTCCCAACAATGCAGAGTAAAATAAAATAAAAAATAGTAACAAGAGGAATAAAATACTTAAGAATGGCACTACATCAAACAGTTTTTGAAGGGAGTATCAGTACCTGATCAATGTGCAGTGGTATGAGGTACCAGCCAGCCATACACCATTAATCAGTCTCGCCATGTCAGGGAACAGCCCTGAATCAAAATGAACAGCACACCACATTAGGGAAATTCACTGAACTCCAGTTGATTGTGATCACTCTCCAATGGGCAATACTGTACTGTCACCCACTAGACTACTCCATACCTAGCCTATCTTTATAGGCAACACTCACACTACAGATACCATCCACTGAAGAAAACAAAGGAATCAGCGAATGAGTGAGATGACAGCAAAATCAACTCATGAAGCACATGCCTGCAGAGCATGCAGCAAGCATCAAATAAGGCCAGTGTGAACTACTAGACACACTTGCCACAAGGGAATCAAACAGACATTATGCACCATGAATAACTATCAATGCTTATCCTAAGGAACAGGCCAGTTTGCAGACATGGTGATAGCAGACGGAAGACATTTGATTTCCTAGAGATTCTGTAGACATATAGGCCCAGAGTCTCTAGAAGTACAGTATATTATTATTATTATTATTACAGGCTGCAGGGTGCCCTGTACTAGTAAATAAATAACTTGAATTATCTTCACAAGGCACCGAACACATGGAGCAATACACATGGAGCCATACCAGGTTTTAAACCAATAGTGACTATGTAACCTCCAACACTGGGTTGTACTTAGTTCCCATAGCGATATGAAAGGCCAATTAGTGCCCACTGCCCATCAACACATTTACAAATAAAACACTTTCAAATCACAACAACTAAGTAAACTATAGAGTGAGAGGCTGACCTGACTCACACTGTGGGGGTGGACCCAGAGGATACAAGCAGAAAAAGAATCTGAAACGCCTCATTCCATTCAAAAATACACCATGAAGCATTTACAATTCCCTCAGCCCTGGAGACTGGAGCACACAGCAGCAAGAATATAGGCTAGGTACACATAAATTAATTCACAGCTGCTGAAATTTAGGAAATAAAGAATACCTAGAATGATACAAGCACCCGAGCATTTCTGGACAAAAACCACTTATTTGGCTAATGCCTGGCTTGATTCCATTTTGGGGGATTTACAACAACATTGAATTTACTCAAATGTTTTCTTTCTCTAAACTAGATAGATAGTGTGCAAAAACATAATGCTTCATCATGCAAACACTGTGACTAGTGTTGCAAAATTCTGGGAATTCCCTGGTTTTCCCGAAATCCCAGCTGGGGATTTCCTGCCTATTCCCTCCTGATTCCGGG
This sequence comes from Salvelinus fontinalis, assembly GCF_029448725.1. Taxonomy (NCBI): domain Eukaryota; kingdom Metazoa; phylum Chordata; class Actinopteri; order Salmoniformes; family Salmonidae; genus Salvelinus; species Salvelinus fontinalis. The sequence continues at coordinate 22,358,641 of NC_074694.1, forward strand.
AATCCTCCAAGCAGGATTTCGGGAAAACCAGGAAATGTATTGAACATTCACAGAATTTTGCAACCCTAACTATGACAGGCCTTGTTCCCCCAAGAATCACTACAGAAGGATTAAGTAGCCTAAATCTATTTCAGGAGCCAAATGGGCAATTGCACAGTAGCAGAGTGATGCTGAGACTCACTTTAAAATATATGTCAAACAAAAAACAATGATTGCAAAGTTAAACTTTATTCACAAGGACTACTTTTAACAATTTCCACAGAAAATTTTACAAAAACACATTTAGCCTACCTGAAGAACACTGCAAATGCAAAGTTGGGTAATAGAATGATGGGTTGTGCTGTTTGTACAGTCATTTTGTTACCAAATTTTGCATCTGCACTGTCTCAGCTAGAGGTCGACCGATTACGATTTTTCAACGCCGATACCGATACCGATTATTGGCGGACAAAAACCCGATACCGATTAATCGGACGATTTATTTTATTTCTTTTTTAAATATACATATATATATATATATATATATATATATATATATATATATGTATATTTAAAAAAGAAATAAAATAAATTTATTTTAAAAAAATTTATTTTATTTTATTTTATACGATTTATTTTATTTCTTTTTTAAATATACATATATATATATATATATATATATATATATATATATATATGTATATTTAAAAAAGAAATAAAATAAATCGTCCGATTAATCGGTATCGGGTTTTTGTCCGCCAATAATCGGTATCGGTATCGGCGTTGAAAAATCGTAATCGGTATATATATATATATATATTATTCCGTCTTATATATATATATATATATATCATACACACACACACACACATTTTTGTAATAATGACAACTGCAACAATACTGAATGAACAATGAACACTTTTATTTTAACTTAATATAATACATAAATACACACACACAGCTCTGAAGTGACAATGATACATAAGAGTCAGCTTAGGAGACAAATACTCTCAACTGTTTGAATAAAAATAGAGTTTACGTTACTTGTGATGAATGTTGAAAACATTGTAACCTGGAACTGATCAATATTGGCTAAATATAAGCGAAGATAAGTTTTTTGTAGAGTGGATTTATGAAAATATGTTGACAAACGTTACCTTATCTTAGTGAGATTTACACGGGTATCAAAACGTCGAGGCGGTTTAAGCCTGCACGAAACACAGACCTTATTTGAAGTAGATCAAGACATTCTCTATGGAAGACATGAACGGTAAAATAACGAAGGAACCCCTGTCAAGTTCAGCCGCAAGTTATTACAGGAATTATAACGCGTCGACTATTTCTCTCTAAACCATATACCTTTGACTAATCCGGAAACTATCACCTCAAAAACAAAACGTTTATTCCATTCCGTATTTTATCTAACGGGTGGCATCCATGAGTCTAAATATTCCTGTTACATTACACAATCTTCAATGTTGTCATAATTACGTAAAATTCTGGCAAATTAGTTCGCAAAGAGCCAAGCGGCCCAAACTGTTGCATATACCCTGACTCTGCGTGCAATGAACGCAAGAGAAATGACACAATTTCACCTGGTTAATATTGCCTGCTAACCTGGATTTCATATAGCTAAATATGCAGGTTTAAAAATATATACTTGTGTATTGATTTTAAGAAAGGCATTGATGTTTATGGTTAAGTACATATTGGAGCAATGACAGTCATTGATTGATTGTTTTTTATAAGATAAGTTTAATGCTAGCTAGCAATTTACCTTAGCTTACTGCATTCGCGGCACAGGCAGGCTCCTCGTGGAGTGCAATGTAATCAGGGTTAGAGCATTGGACTAGTTAACTGTAAGGTTGCAAGATTGGATCCCCCGAGCTGACAAGGTTAAAAATCTGTCGTTCTGCCCCTGAACGAGGCAGAACGTTCCTAGGCCGTCATTGAAAATAAGAATGTGTTCTTAACTGACTTGCCTAGTTAAATAAAGATTAAATAAAGGTGTAAAAAAAATATGTATATATGTTTAAATATCGGTAAATCGGCGCCCAAAAATTCCGATTTCCGATTGTTATGAAAACTTGAAATCGGCCCCGATTAATCGGTCGACCTCTAGTCTCAGCATCACTCTGTTACAGTGGAATTGCCCGCAGCCTCCTCCCATTGAGAGCCTATTTAGCAAATAGCCTACTATCCCAGACAGACCATCCACATTCCCATAGCCTACACAAGAGAAAAGTCATGGTGTTATATAGGGCTGGAAATTGCCAGTGACCTCACGATACAATAATATCACAATACTTTGGTGCCGATACAATATGTATTGCGCTTCGACGTTCCAAAACATATTGCTCACCATATGTCTGCTGCAGAGGGACAAGAGAGAGCCAGGAGAAAAATGTTTTAATCAGTCGTGGAAATAAAAGCCCTGAAAACAAATTGACTCCATATCTAAAAATTAGATGGAGAACAAGCTATGAAGGAGAAATACTGGAGTTTTGGTGCAGGTACAGCTAACTAGCGCACAAATAATATTGTGATATTGTCAAAACTATAGGATATATCATCCCCAACAATATCCCGATATGTAACTGTATACATTTTTCCTCATCACTAATGTAAATACAGAACATGACAGACAGCTGAAATAATAGAAAGATGCAAATTGCTGACCTATGTCTAAAAGCCTTGATTAGAATTATTGTATTCTGTAGACAGTATAGTCTAAACAAACAGTATGCACATGCCCTGGCTGGCATGTTTTTCATTTGTTTATCAACAAATGTAGACAGCATAAGCTCCTTAAGATGCATCAAATAGTTTTTGAAGTGGTTCTGAAACGCATTTAAATGACGCTCCCATTTGTGCCTAATGAACAAGACCCTGGTCAAGGGTACAAGTGATTCCTTAGCGGAGGGATATCATGTTGCTCTACACGACTCCTGCAGCGCACTTAAGAATCCAGATAAAAACTAGGCCTACTGCTCTGTAACCCAAGATGGCTTCTGGAAGCACTTAGTACATTAAGCCTAGCCACACACTTCCTAACTTCCACTTCCTTTAGCATCAAACATCTTAGAACAAACCCAGGACAGCAGCTGTTGTCCAAAGGCATTTACCCTCCTAAGAAACTCTGGAGAGAAAAAAACTGATATGGAAGTAAAGCCATGTCCAAATGAGTTGTCTATCAAATACAAATCTATTGCCATTATCATCTGCACAGACTAGCCCACAAGACTAAACATACTTTTTTATTTTGTGCCTTTTGAATTAGACATGGATTAGGATAATACCAAAGGAGCAGAACAGTGCCTGAACGAAGAATGAAAATTCATAAGGATCACACAGAGAGTAACAAGAGAGAGCGAGACCAGTGTTTTGGTTTGAAATTAAGGAAATGAAAAGGTGTGATTGAACGCTGGCGGATACTGATGTCTGATGGATCCCAGGAGTTCCTCTTATCTTGTCAGATACTGAATTACCTCAGTATCACTTGTCAACTCTTATAGCCTACTGTATGATTTACATGGAGGCTGCATTAGAATCCTAGTTGTCATAAAATGACAAAGCCTATCACTGTACCAGTGGTTATGGGCAGCGGCAGGGGTGTATGAGGGCTCTAGGGGAAGCCATCTTCACTCCAAATGTTAAAAGAGGAGCAGGCAGCAGTGTTAGTCCTCATTATAAAGTGACAGTGTCACATAGTTGAGTGGGTCAAGACATCCTGAATTATATCAGTCTGAATTATTATAGAGTGCTGCAGAAATGCAGACATAAACAAACAAAAGCTTTAGTAAACATTGTTGGTACACAAAGTATCAAACTGACAGAGGGTTCAAAGGGTTTATGGAAACAATGTTGCTGCTTTTTGAAAATTAGCATGTTCCAGTTGTTAGGCTGATGCAGCCCACTGTAGACGTAAGTCGATGAGTGATGTCGGGGAAGGTGCATCTGCGACAGTGGAAAGTCGGACACTGTTGTGGTTTTCCTACAGCAAGGCTCAGATGCATGGCAGTGTCAACATAGTTCTCAAAATAAACATGTCTCTAACCCCCATATCACACACTCAAACTGAAATCATATGTCTGTACAATCAATTGGTGAGAGGTCTCAAATATTATTTATTTGTATATATCCACTGTATATATGAATCACAGAAAAGTTTGTTCCTGTTTCGTCACTGGCTCAAACAAAAACACCATAACGATTGGTTGAAAATAGATCCTCCTACAACGCAGGCGATTGCTGCAGGTTGAAGTTGGTGAGGAGCGCAATGCAGTCAACATGTAGACGCAAGTCAGACAATTTGTATCCCCATAATGCAACACACTTTGAAAGGCGGTGACACCAACTTCCCAAAAGTATCTCCTTGAACGCGCCCAATGATAGCCTGCCAGCACAACAGTAGCAACTGCATAATCTCACCTCAAGAGCTGTCAAGCAAACGCATGCCGCCAATAGCTTGCTAGTAGATGAGCTAAAGAATTAAGAATCGACTTTACAGGCATGCATAAATTATTCCAAACTATTCAGATACTTGACTGTATATAATATTTAATGCCTGACTTAAACAATTTATTGACGTAAACAATTTATATTTTTTTTTAAAGGGAGGGGGGGGGGGGGGGGGGGGCAGAAAGCAATGCTGAGAACACGCACACACACTAGGCCAGATCCCGACTCAGACCACTCCACCTCCCTCCTGTCTACTGTCTCGCACTCCCAGCCTCGTTGCAGCATCAGCATCATCTTCACGTAGCAAGCACTACAAACACTCTCTGGCTAACGTTAGCTGTCAGTGGACATAGCTTCCACCATTCTTGAATACTACAAACTTCACATAAACACAGTATCAGAAGTATATTTTCAACCGTTTTGCAGGTTGTTGTCATAATTATATTACCTGGCTGGCGCGGGAAGTCGTGGGGAGAGCAATGGGTTCCCCTATCGTGCCTGTACTTTTTTAAGCTCGCGCTTTTCTTGTGCGCATGTGAATAAATGAGAGAGAAGCAACCTTGGCCGGAAACACAACGAGAGGATGAACTGTGTCGCTTCTGGAATGGCTTCAAACAATACAGAGAGGTTGTGGTGGCTGAAAAAAGCGACAGCAACTCCTCTTACCCCAGGAACCGCCCACTGGGAACCGCCGCTGGCAGGTTCTGATGCTGCAGGTTGTTGTTGACGTTCAGAAAACTCGTGACGTCACGCCCAGCCACTTCTCGGACGGCTTTCCTGGCTCTGTCTATCCCTGTCCCCGTCTGCTCTGTACGCCAGGCAGGCTGGGTGGTTGTCTGTTCCTTATTTTGCTCTCTCCTCCGTGTTTCTCTCTGCTAAGCCAACCCTCGCGAGAATCAGGTACTTTGATAAGAGCCGCATCCTTCTGTATATTTACAACACAGCCCATATCACACACACATAATGAGTTATTTATTTTCCTTTTACTATGATGCAGAGTAATCCCCAACATTTCATACAGGATTATGCAATTCCACCATTCCTGAGAGACATGTAATGTGTCGTTTAGCCTAAGGTGCATATGTTAAGTGAAAGAATATGTGAAATCATGAATGATGATCATTGCTTTGCCTGAAATATAATGTAATGTTAATATGCATTGTTAATATGCATCTGACACTCACTTGTTGGACGTAGTTAGAAAGTTGGACACATGGTTTTCACAAAGTGCGACAAAATCTGCAATTGCCATAAGTAATATAATAATATAATAGAATATTACTATAGAGCTATTATATTATATTTATCTCTGCTGTTTCTGTAGTGGAGGTTTCAGTGCCTGCATGTGAGGAGACATCATAGAGGAAGTGAAAAGAACATAATCTGATCTGATTCACATTAACAGACGATCAATCTGTTTCACCTTAACATCTGGAAATAGCTCTGTTGAAGTTCTACATTGTGTTGCACCGACAGCTGAAAACTGCTGTGTGGTTGTCTCTTTTGGTCTATTTTGCTATAGTTTACCATTGTAGCTTGTGGGGCTATTTCTAAGGTTAGAAGAGTAGTAACTATAGCTTATAGCTGATTCATTCATTCATTTATATACCAGTTTTTTATTTATTATTATTTTCTTGAAGAAGTACATTGGTTTTTGTTTTCTGTCTTTTTGTTTCATATTTAACATGTACAATAACATATTTTTCATTTGGATGTAATCCCTATTGCTGTTCTGTCTCAGTTTCATCATGATATTATAACCTTAGCTGCCTGCAGTTCATATCTGATTTCTCTCTAATACAATTCTATTCAGATTAGTGCAAACTAGTACACCAGCCACCCATGTGGTGAAAGATTGAACTGCACCCTGTTTAGAGTTAAAGTGCCAATATGTAATTTTTTGTGTGGCCCCACTAAATTCACATAGAAATGTGGGTTATAGATCTATCACTCTACTAGAAAGCAAGTTTAAGATGCGGTAGATCTGTTCTATCTGCATTATTTGTATGATTCCCATTCTTAAGTTTTGTTTTGGCTTCTTTTACGTTCGGGGTTGTACACCAGCTTCAAACAGCTAAAACAACATATTTTTGGTTATGGAAAATATATATTTCACAGCGGTTTTGATGGTACAATGTTTCTCTACACTATACCAGCTTATTTTGTCACATAACTGAAATTAGGCAAACTATTAGAATTTTAGCAACCAGGAAATGGTGGAGCGATTTCTACACAGTGCAACTTTAAGGAACACTATACATTAAGTTGCCCCTATTACTATGTAACTACACATTAATTACTGTAGTAACAACATATTAGTTACATATATATTACTATGTAAATACGTGTAAGATGGTTTAGCGGGATCAGTTATTACACAATTGAAACAAGGACTGTGTAATTCCACATCCACTTGATGAAAGTTATTCCACATGTGTAATTACTAATGTTACTGCATATTTTCTTGTTCCACTATGTAACTTATGTTTAGTAATTACACGTTTGAAAGTCACCTGTGAATTACTATGTTAGTAACACCAACCAAATTGTGACTATGTTTCATGTAATTACATTACTTTAGTAATTCCACATGTGTAATTACCTTCAGCAAGTGGATGTGGAATTACACAGTCCTTGTTCCAATTGTGTAATAACTGATACCGCTAAACCATTTACCATGTCATTACATAGTACTACTATATTGTTACTACAGTTACTACTGTGTAGAAAGTGTTACCGAGTTTAGTGATGTGTCATGCCTAAATTAGTGCCTATTATTCTGTAATAGTATGAAGGCTTGATTTAATTCATAGAGGGGATCTATAGAAAACTAAGTTAACTTAGATGATATTGTAGGTGCGTAATCTCTCATTCAATGTTTTATCAGTCTGTAATTATTTTCTCTCCTGACATTTTTCATCCATTAATAGCAATGATTCATAGATGAATAGTTACTGTCAAAAAATGTAATATATTTATATTTACAATCCACACTTGCTTGTCTTATTGGTATATTCTAAATATTTTTATTCAAACAAAGTTTCTGCTCAATCTCCTACGTAGATGAGACAGTGTAAGTTGAATGATTTGGTCCAACAATTTTGTTTTCAGGTGGTGATGATGAGCTTGATATAGGCTACAGACAGCAGCTGCTCTAGAACTCGTGTCCCAGTCAGGTACGCTAGAGGAAGCCTTGTGGGCATTGGCTCCCAGAGGCTGACTCCATCCCCTCACAACTCCACGTGAGGCCTGGGGTGTGGGGGGTCAGACTGTGGCTTAGGCCCAGGCTCCCTGACTGACCCAGATGGCAGAGGGAAGGACACAGAGGTAGTATAGGGGGCAGAGGCCTGCTGGGGCTCTGCTGTTACACAGGTGGAGCTGGAGGCGAGCGTGCCACACTGTATTGTGTGTTCACAGGGCTATGGGCTCAACAGACGCCCTCCCTCTGCCATCCGTCTGCTCAGGGGGGAGCTCAACCTGACCACCACACAGGGGCTAAGGGTGTTCCTCCCTGCACACACTTACACACAAACAGACGTGTGATGTGAACACACACACACGCACATGCACACACATGAAAATGCTGACACACACACACATACACAAACATGTTTACACACATAAATTCATAATACCTCATCCACTCAAAAGGGAATATTTTTCACACAAACACACAAATTACACCAAATTGTAAATTCTTGTTGACCTGAGATTAGTGCGTAAATGAAACATAATTCTGTTTTTATACACTTTTCTCTCTGTGCATATAGAAAGACGTTGTGCAATATTTTGGGACATGTAGCATATTTGAATTGGAGTAGAATTAGAGTATTATTGTTCAACCCTATTTGTACACTTTTTTTCCACTTTCCAATATTTTATGGATTGAACTTGAGTATGAAAACTTTCAGGAAGAATCAAACCAATGTATTTTTTTTTTCATCAATATGTTTTGTGCGAAAAGGCTCTCCAAACAACTTTTTTTCATACATACTTTCCTAACCCTAAAATGTGCTTAAATAATCTACAAGATCAGAGTATTTTTAAATCTACCAGTTGGTGCTGAAACTGAGAGGAATATACATAGAGGGCTTTCTTTCATTGATCCCTGTAACGGGTGTCTAGATCTTCCTCCTCCTCGGACGAGGAGAGGAGAGAAGGATCGGAGGACCAAAATGCAGCGGGTTGTGAATACATAATGATTTATTTACAGACGAAGACGAAACACGAAGAACACTTGAAAGGATTACAAAATAACAAAAACGAAAACGTAGACAGACCTGAACTCTGAGAACTTACATGTAACACGAAGAACGCACGAACAGGTACAGACTACAACAAACGAACGAACAAACAAACCGAAACAGTCCCGTGTGGTGCATAGACACAGACACGGAAGACAATCACCCACAAACAAACAGTGTGAACAGCCAACCTATATATGATTCTCAAACAGAGGAAAAGTCAAACACCTGTCTCTGATTGAGAACCATATAAGGCTAATTACACCTGACCTAAACATAGAAACACAAAACATAGAATGCCCACCCCAACTCACGCCCTGACCAACTAAACACATACAAAATAAACATAAAACAGGTCAGGAACGTGACAATCCCTATATTCTGACCCTGTTCTCTTAATCTATTCTATTGTGTCTGACAACAAAATTCTAATTAAAGGTACACTATATTTAAAGGGATAAATGTACTGAAGATAAATGTACTGAAAAACTCCACGGAAAATCTGTTGGCCAGCAAGTGGGAAGGTTTTCAGGGGTTGAATGACATTTATTCAAAGCGCACAATGTAGCCACACCTGCAGAGCGTGTTATGTGACTGAAAAATTTAAATCTGAATACCAAATACTGAGAAAGGAGTGCGTAAGAAAAGGAATATATTCCTAAATCGGGGATCAGGCCCTTTGTGATTAATCTGGAGTTGGAATATGTAGGCTGGAAAAGGGCATTTCCATGCAAAAGGACCCATGAACATCAACATGTGAAGTTCATAGGAGCATATCAAATGTAGTGTCAAATAAAAGCTAAGACTCTGTTTTTGAATTTTTTATTAAGACAATAAATGTTTCAACCATTTTCTATCCTAAATATTAGGAATAAGCAAATACTTTGATTTCTATTCAAACAGATGGAAATCTATGAGAAGAAGTCTTAAAAGTTATTAGAAAAACATCAGAACACTATAATGTAAAGATCCCTGCCAACTAATACTGTATCTTTAAGACATTTTCTAATTTCTCTCCCTCATGAGAAGGGAGGATAACTTCACAGAAGTAACAAGTAAAGGTAGACATACCAATTAGTTCTAGTGTTTTTGCTGGTATCTATTTAATTTTATGAGTTATTAAGTTATTCAAACATGAAATTATGTTACGATATTGGTAATAGAATTTCAGAAAAATCATTAATGGAATTATTCTAATTCAATTGGCTACAATTAGTCACAAAACACAGTTGGGTCACCTGCTAAAGTCCTCCCTTCCACTGCCAAACTGTTATGTTCAGCTCATAGGGTCACCTGCTACTGTCCTCCCTGGCATACTGTTATGTTCTGCTCATAACTGTTTTCTTTCTCTTTCTGTCATCTGGTGGTCAAAGCCCTCCCTCTCTTTCTATGCCTCTCTCTCTCCTCTCTCTCCAGTAAATGTCACCTTTCCAGGCTCTTATTGACCTGCCCATGAGCCCCCTCACTTTCCATTTCCTGTAACCAGCATCCTTACCCACTGAGCACCGACCGACACCGGACGTCCATGGACGTTGAAAAGTAGTTGAAATATGGTAATTTCGCCCTGGCCTTGATTTCAACGTCCCACAGACATCGTTTTTTGGTACGGTCCGGACTTAATTTCAATGTCCACAGATGTTTGGCCCGGACCGAATCTGAACCAATCATAGACATCTATGTTTCACAAGTTTGGAGAGCATGGTACAGTACAGTAGAGCATAGTACAGCAAAGTAAAGTTTTAACAAGTTGCGTAGAGTGTTGCTCAGTACAGTAAAGTACAGTCCTGTAATGTACTGTAGACAGTGGTGTAAAGTACTTGAGTAAAAATACTTGAAAGTACTACTTAATGAGCGGTGCTTATTAAAATAATAGCCAGGGTGTAGAATAATTCCCAAATATGCAAAGGAGGATATTGCATATTTCTACCTTTGTGCACCTTTTTAAGATACATCACCATGAAGAAAATTACATTCATATGCATAATTATGCATTTCTGTGTAGTATAGATCAGGGATCGCAATTCAGTTACCGGGTGTAAATCCACTTCACATATTGTAATTCAATAACCAAAATAGATGTTTTCAAAGTCAAGATGTCATGTCATAGCTGACAGCCAGTTATTTCAGCAGACATCTTAGAATTTTAGAGCAGATATTTTTGGAAAACGTGGTCACATAAAAAACTGAGGGAGATTTTACTAAAACTCTGTTACCAAATTTTGCATTGGCAAAGTTCTTCCAGTAAATGTGTTTTTGTAAAATAAAAACATGTTAAAGTAGTCCTTGTGCATAGAGTTGCATGGTTTGTTAAACTTTAAAATCTGTGTTTTTTGTTTGGGATACAGTACATATTAAAGTGGAAAATGTTAGTCTCAGCGCAATTACGTTTTCGTAGAATTGCCCAACACTTTATTTAGATTTTCATCTTGTCCTCTATCACTCTGGGGCCACATTTATCACTTGAATGCTGTTGTTAGCTGACCCAGAATGGACAATTCCGACCATATTTTCTCCCCTCTGAGAAAGCTCTCCTGCTGCACACCTTTAACTGTGGCTACAGCTGCTCTGCTCCCTCTGCCTGTCTGTCTGCAGCTGTCCCCCTTCTCACCGGGTCCCTCCCTCCCTCTATCCAGGGCCACATGGGCCCCAGTGACCCCTCTCTTGGACAGACATGAAAGGGCAGAGAGATAAAGCTTCTCTGGGCATGGCTGGACTGGGGCCCCTTGGCTGGCAGATCGCCTGAGCTCTATCTCTGCTGTTGTTGTGGAATGTTGAGGGGTTCAGCTGGCAGAGTGCCCTCCCACCCACAGGGAAACGGGGGTCCAGGTTGGTGAGAGCAAAGTGGGCACAGTGGGCCATAGGTCGACGTTGGGCATCGTCCCGGTGGGCCATGGCATTGGCGTGGTAATGGGACAGCAGAGTGTGTGTGTTAGAGTTTAATATTTTCCCGAGAGTCTACCAATTTTCCTTCCTGAGGAAATTGCATGAAATTACCGGGCATCCCGGTATTCCCGTTCAAACCAGAAGTGCTATTTAAAAGCATACAATACCAGCAAAAACATTTGAACATTATAATATTGTAAGTGGAGAAATATACACATGAATCTATCTTTTTATTTTTGTATTCGTTGCAATTTAATCAACTCAAAGTTCTCTCAAATTCACCACACTATTTTGTTGTTGCCCAAAGGCCGGCAGATGGTGATATTGAGCCGTTTAATCTTACCGTCCAAAGGGAACGTATGGAGCCAGCTATGCACTCGTATACCCCCTGGACCGGTTCATACATTAAACATTCTCCATTCAGACTGCAAAGGCGTCGATTACCTCCTTAACTCGATTTATTGTCGATAAAGCGGGGAAAAAACTGGAAAATATGCGTACTTTCTTTATGGAACATCATTTTCCACCACCCAATTGCTAGTCATGGATGTGGCTGTTCGTGTTCAGCCAATCAGGTTGCAGCAGTCTGTTGTTTACCCTTGGTCTGAACTTTGTATGCAATATCATGAGGTAGCATTAGCCACCCTAGCATGGTGGTGGAACATTTCGTTTTTTCCCTCCTTTTCAACATTAAATCGAGTTAAGGAGGAAATCGACGCCTTTGCAGCCTGAATGGAGAATGTTTTATGTACGAACCGGTCAACGGGGGAAACTAGTATATAGTCTGCTGCATATATTTCCTTTGGACAGTAAGATGAAATGACTCAATATTGACATCTGCTGGCCTTTGGGCTAATTTTGTTCATGTAGCGTAGATAGCCTAGGCCTATGAAACACTGTTGGCCGACTGGTAAAATATTATGAAGTCTAGTGAAAATTTGTTTTAGTCTACCTTGGACTGAAAGATGTCAGGCAGCTTGTTGGCCCTTTTCTCTCCATTTGCACCTGGTTATTGGGGGAATTTGGGAAGGTTGTGGCTGTTTTTACTTCATGATAACCCGCTTATTATGGTGACTGTCACAGGGAACATCAGATTCTCTGCTAAACAAACAAGCCTAGGTTAGCGGAGATTCAGCAGTTGATCAATTGCCCATGAATCTGACCAGTATCCCAGCGTGCTCTCGCTTTGTTAGCATAATATCATGAAACAATATTGCGAATGTCTATTTCCTGAAGCAATTTTTTGTGGGCACAGTGTATCAGCCATTTTGTGATTAGAAACAGTTCATATTTGAGCCACTGTCAGTGCCACATAATACACATTAGTGGAGATTTGAATGTGAGATGGAAATTGAGATTGGACATTGTCTACCATAACTGTGTTGAGAGGTTGTGTGTAGCCTGCACATATAGTGCCTTCGGAAAGTATTCAGACCCCTTGATTTTTCCCATGTTTTGTTACGTTACAGCCTTAGTCTAAAATGATTTAAAAATCTCATCAATCTACACACAATACCCCATCATGACAAAGCAAAAACAGGTTTTTGGATGTTTAGCAAATGTATTAAAAATAAAGAACAGAAATACCTTAAGTATTCAGATCCTTCGCTATGAGACTCGAAATTGAGCTCAGGTGCATCCTGTTTCCATGGATCCTCCTTGAAATATTTCTACAACTTGATTGGAGTCCACCTGTGGTAAATTTAATTGATTGGACATGATTTAGAAAGGCACACACCTGTCTACATAAGGTCCCACAGTTGACAGTGCATGTCAGAAAAGAAACCAAGCCATGAGGTCGAACAATTTGTCCGTAGAGCTCCGAGACAGGATTATGTTGAGGCACAGATCTGGGGGAAGGGTACCAAAACATTTCTGCAGCTTGAAGGTCCCCAAGAACACATTGGCTTCCATCATTCTTAAATGGAAGAAGTTTGGAATCACCAAGACCCTTCCTAAAGCTGGCCGCCCAGCCAAACTGATTAATCAGGGGAGAAGGGCCTTAGTCATGGAGGTGACCATGAACCCGATGGTCACTCTGACAGAGCTCCATAGATCCTCTGTGGAGATGGGAGAACCTTCCAGAAGGACAACCATCTCTGCAGCACTCCACCAATCAGGCCTTTATGTTACAGTGACCAGACGGAAGCCACTCCTCAGTAAAAGGCACATGACAGCCCTCTTGGAGTTTGCCAAAAGGCACCTAAAGACTCTCAGATCATGAGAAACAAGATTCTCTAGTCTGATGAAACCAAGATTGAACTCTTTGGCCTGACTGCCAAGCTTCACGTCTGGAGGAAACCTGCACCATCCCTACAGTGAAGCATGGTGGTGGCAGCATCATGCTGTGGGGATGTTTTTCAGGACTAGGGACTGGGAGACTAGTCAGGATTGAGGGAAATATTTGTGTTTGTGTTTGTATTTATTTTGGATCCCCATAGCTACTCTTCCTGGGGTCCAGCAAAATTAGTGCAATTTTAAAAACCTTACAATATATTCACTGTGCCCTCAGACCCCTACTCCACCACTACCACATATCTACAATACAAAATGAATGTGTACACGTGTGTATATTGCGTATGTTGTTGTGTGTGTGTGTATGCATGTGTCTGTTTTTTAAATCAAATTTTACTGCTTGCATCAGTTTCTTGATATGGAATAAAGTTCCATATAGTCATGGCTCTATGTAGTACTGTGTGCCTCCCATAGTCTGTTCTGGACTTGGGGACTGTGAAGAGACCTCTTGTGGCATGTCTTGTGGGGTATGCATGGGTGTCCGAGCTGTGCGCCAGTAGTTCAAACAGACAGCTCAGTGCATTCAACATGTCAATACCTCTCATAAATACAAGTAATGATGAAGTCAATCTCTCCTCCACTTTAAGCCAGGAGAGATTGACATGCATATTATTAATGTTAGCTCTCTGTGTACATCCAAGGGCCAGCCGTGCTGCCCAGTTCTGAGCCAATTGCAATTTTCCTAAGTCCCTTTTTATGGAACCTGACCACATGACTGAACAGTAGTCCAGGTGCGACAAAACTAGGGCCTGTAGGACCTGCCTTGTTGATAGTGCTGTTAAGAAGGTAGAGCAGTGCGTTATTATGGACAGACTACTCCCCATCTTACCTACTGTTGTATCAATATGTTTTGACCATGACAACTTGCTCAATTTCCACATTATTTATTACAATATTTAGTTGAGGTTTAGGGTTTAGTGAATGATTTGTCCCAAATACAATGCTTTTAGTTTTAGAAATATTTAGGACAAGTGGCGACCCATCTTTTAGGGCAGGTGGTGCAGTTTTGCCTGTTTTGCATATTATTTTGGCATGGGGAACACCACGTCACCGCCAAGTCTAAGAGTAGAGCTAGAAAGTTCTAGCCCCTTGGGTGCTGTCATAGAGTTACATTAGAAGTGCCCATCCAAGAAGGCTCAAGGTCATTGGCCACAGATAAAATTATGTTGAATCACGTTATACAGTATGTACAGTAGCTTTGATTGTCAACATCATACTTGGGCCTCCCGGGTGGCGCAGTGGTCTAGGGCACTGCATCGCAGTGCTAACTGCGCCACCAGAGTCTCTGGGTTCGCGCCCAGGCTCTGTTGCAGCCGGCCGCGACCGGGAGGTCCGTGGGGCGGCGCACAATTGGCATAGCGTCGTCCGGGGTAGGGAGGGTTTGGCCGGTAGGGATATCCTTGTCTCATCGCGCTCCAGCGACTCCTGTGGCGGGCCGGGCGCAGTGCGCGCCAGCCAAGGGGGCCAGGTACACGGTGTTTCCTCCGACACATTGGTGCGGCTGGCTTCCGGGTTGGAGGCGCGCTGTGTTAAGAAGCAGTACGGCTGGTTGGGTTGTGCTTCGGAGGACGCATGGCTTTCGCCCTTCGTCTCTCCCGAGCCCTTACAGGAGTGGTAGCGATGAGACAAGGTAGTAATTACTAGCGATTGGATACCACGAAAATTGGGAGAAAATGGGATAAAAATTAAAAATAATTTTTTTTTAAAATAAATAAAAAAAACATCATACTTTCAAAATCTGAGCTAGCAGTCATCATTATCAATCAAGTCGACAATCTACTGGCAAATCCTTTTTAATCCTTGTCATATGAAGAGAAATAATGAAGAGAAATTATAGATAAAACCTATCGGTGCTCATCGTCCATTGGACATAAACATTACACAACAAGTTGGAAATCGCAAATTCAACAATGAGTGGTTTGGAAGAAATCAGTGACAGTGGCAACTGCAATGCAAGCATTGCATAGCAATCACTAGCCTGCTATTCAGTGGAGTGGCTGTGTGGTCCCAAATCTGTGCTTAAGGGGCTCTTTTCCAAGTTTAAAATGATAAACATTCAACTGTTAACTCGGAACTGCGAAAACTTGACATCAGTGAGTTCAAGACAACTGGAAAGTCGGGAATAAATGAGCTCCGACTTGGAAAATACGTTTTGAATGGTCATCCAACTTGGAATTATAAATCCGGCCTCTTTCTAGAGCTACGACCTGAAGATCAATGATGTCATCATGATTCAACCTTGTTTTTTTCTGAGTTCCCAGTTGTCTTGAAACCACCATAAATCCAGAGAATGTCAGACTTTGATGACAGAATTTGCCCACGAAGGACCGACGTACCACCTTCCTGTTCAAGTGAGCACAGCACAACAAGGTGAGTCCAAAAATGTATTGTATAATAATATACCAGGGAGATATGTATACTGTAGCTAAGAAAGTAATACTAAGTGTATGTTGTGTAGTAAGATGTTAGTAGCCCATGTGCCTCACCCTAATAATTTGGTATATTTACCCCACTTAATTTCGCCTACTGTTCTGACTTGGTGGTGCCCATGTAGCCTATAACCTGTTTTAGAGAAATATAATCATCAAATATTGTCAGAGCTTTCATTGTCTGCTTATATGCCCCCTTTATTTATACTAAGCTACTGACTTGGCTTTACTTAAAGCTAGTTGTATGTCGTTAGTAAAGATTGAAAAAAGTAAGTAGCCTTGACAGCTGCCCTGGAGAATACCCAATTCTACCTGGATTATGTTGGAGAGGCTTCCATTAAAGAACACCCTCTATGTTCTGTTAGACAGGTAACTCTTTATTCACAATATAGCAGGGGGTGTAGAGCCATAACACATACGTTTTTCCAGCAGCAGACTATGATTGATAATGTCAAAAGCCGCACTGAACTCTAACAAAAATCCCCCCCTAATCTTTTTATCATCAATTTCTCTCAGCCAATCATCATTCATTTGTGTAAGTGCTGTGCTTGTTGAATGTCCTTCCCTATAAGCGTAATGAAAGTCTGTTGTCAAGTTGTTGACTGTAAAATAGCATTGTATCTGGTCAAACACAATTATTTCCAAAAGTTTACTAAGTATTGGTAAACAGGCTGATTGGTCGGCTATTTGAGCCAGTAAAAAGGGCTTTACTATTCTTAGGTAGCGGAATTACTTTTTCTTCCCTCCAGGCCTGGGGGCACACACTTTCTAGTAAGCTTACATTGAAAATATGGCAAATAGGAATGGCAATATTGTCCGCTATTATCCTCAGTAATTTCCCATCAAAGTTGTCAGACCGCGGTGGCTTGTCATTGTAGATAGACAACAATATTTGTTTCACCTCTTCCAAACTCACTTTACGGAATTCCAAATTACAACGCTTGTCTTTCATAATTTGGTCAGATATACTTGGATATGTAGTGTCAGCATTTGTTGCTGGCATGTCATGCCAAAGTTTGCTAATCTTGTCAATGAAAAAGTAATTAAAGTAGTCAGTCAGTTTTGTTATGAATGAGCCATCTGATTAAATTAATGATGGGGCTGCGTTTGCCTTTTTTCCCAAAATATAATTTAAGGTGCTACAAAGCTTTTTTTTACCATCATTCTTTATGTTATTTATCTTCGTTTCATAGTGTAGATTTTTATTTATTTTTATTCAGTTTAGTCACATGATTTCTCAATTTGCAATATGCTTGCCAATCGGTTGTGCAGCCAGACTTATTTGCCATTCCTTTTGCCTCATCTCTCTCAACCATACAATTTTTAAATTCCTCATCAATCCATGGGGATTTAACCGTTTTTACAGTCATGTTCTTAATGGGTGCATACTTAATAGTAACTGGAAAAAGCAATTTCATAAATGTGTCAAGTAAAGTGTCTGTTTGCTCCTCATTACATACCAACAAATATTCTTTACGTCAACTACATAGAAATCACAAGAAAACCTTTAGTTTTCCTAGATATGGCTGCTATATTGTGATCACTACATCCGATGGATCTGGATACTGCTTTCAAGCTAAATTCTCCACCATTAGTAAATATGTGATCAATACATGTTGATGATTTCATTCATGTGCTGTTTGTAACTACCCTGGAAGGTTGACTGATAACCTGAACCAGGTTGCAGGCACTGGTTACAGTTTAAAGCTTTTTCATGAGTGGGCAGCTTGATGAAAGCCAGTCAATATTTAAAGCATCCAGAAAATGTACCTCTCGGTTAATATCACATACATTATCAAGCATTTCACACATTTCACACATATTATCCAGATACTGATTGTTAGCACTTGGTGGTCTATAGTGGAGAAAGGTACAGAGAGATCCTTGATAAAAAACCTGCTCCAGAGCGCTCAGGACCTCAGACTGGGGCGAAGGTTCACCTTCCAACGACAACAACCCTAAGCACATAGCCAAGACAATGCAGGAGTGGCTTCGGGACAAGTCTCTGAATGTCCTTGAGTGGCCCAGCCAGAGCCCGGACTTGAACCCAATCAAACATCTCTGGAGAGACCTGAAAATAGCTGTGCAGCAACGCTCCCTATCCAACCTGACAGAGCTTGAGAGGATCTGCAGAGAAGAATGGGAGAAACTCCCCAAATACAGGTGTGCAAAGCTTGTAGCGTCACACCCAAGAAGACTCGAGGCTGTAATCGCTGCCAAAGATGCTTCAATAAAGTACTGAGTAAAGGGTCTGAACACGTATGTAAATGTGATATTTCATTTTTTAAATTTTGAACGCACTTGCAAACATTTCTGAAAATCTGTTTTTTCTTTGTCATTATGGGGTATTGTGTGTAGATTGATGAGGGGAAAAAACTATTTCATCCATTTTAGAATAAGGCTGTAACGTAACAAAATGTGGAAAAAGTCAGGGGGTCTGAATACTTTCTGAATGCACTGTATAGTAAGCAATTACATTTATAGAAGCCATGCACGTAGCCTAAGGGATGTTTTCTATAGGGGACTTTATGTTGAATAAATGTTAGACTGCTAGCGCTGTGATGCCTGCTCTAATGTTTGAATCTATAGCTAGAGGACTCCTGATATCTCCAGGAGTAATAAGAATCATTTTTGTCTTATTCTGTTGTTGTCTAGTACTGTCTTTTTGCTAGCTAGGGCCAGCTACTTGAAATGCTGTCTCTCTTCCTGGTCCTGGTGTGTGAATTTCTGAGTGCTCATAACTTGCAGTTGATTGTTGGGACATCAACCAGGATTAAGGGGCAGGGCAATTTGTGACTGTTGTTGTTTAGTAATCATTGGCTGTTTTGGAGGGAGAGTGTGGAAGGTGTGCTCTCAACCTTTGCTAGGAAATGAGCAATTAGTATTAGTACTTCAGTCTCCCCTGTTTTCTCAGCGGCAGCAGTGTCAGCAGCAGTTTCGTCTTCAAAATTAAGACTATCGCCGAAACAAAGACGGTTCTGCCGAGATGTTCTGCCGAGTTATTCAAGGAAGCAAAGAGAGGAAGGCTCAACACCACTGTCTCACTTGAGTATCTTACCTAGTAATTTTCAGATGATCTCGTTTTGCTCTTTTGTAGCTTTGTCAACTATGTGTTTTCTATAACTGTTCGCTCCTCTCCCTGTAAGCTTTACAGACACTCAACATCCCTTGGCTGCAACCCTTCTAATTTAGTGTGCCCTGCTCGTACAACCCATGTGGAATTCCTGGTCTCTGTCAGCGTTTGGAACTGCCAATACGGGGTCAAGAGCGCCAAGTTCATCTCAGCCTATGCTGCCCTTCAGTCCCTATAGTTTTTGGCCCTGGCGGAGACATGGATCACTCCAGAGATCACTGCTACTCCAGCTCCTCTCTCTTCATCTGACTACGTGTTCTCTCATAGTCAGAGAGCATCTGGTCGTCATGGTGGTGGCACAGGGCTACTCATTTCTCCTAAGTGTTGTCATCTATCGCCCACCTGGTGCCCTTAAAGAGTTTCTCAATGAGCTTGACACGTTGATAAGCTCATTTCCTGACGATGGCTCACCGCTCTTTGTACTGGGCGACTTCCACTTCCCCACGTCTGACTTAGATTAATTTCCTTCCAACTCTTTCTTTCCCCTCCTTGCCTCTTGACCTCACCCTTTCCCAGTCCCCTCCCACTCACAAGGCAGGCAATTGTTACCTTTTCTGTCTCCCTCTCCTCCAACCCTACCCACTCAGCCCCTACCCAGATGTTAATGCGCCGTCGCAATCTTCACTACTCTCTCCTCTTATATCCTATAATCTCTCCCTTCTGCTAAATCCTTCTCCCAATTCTGCCTTCTTCCACCTTACTCTCCTCCTTTTCCGCATCCTATGACTCGCACTGTCCCCTTTCCTCCCGGCCGGCTTTCCCCTCTTGCTCCATGGTTGTGTGACCCATTGTGAGCTCACAGAATAGGACTGCAGGCAGCTGAGTGAAAATGGAGGAAATCTAAACTTCCGGAGGACCTATCATCCTTTCACTCCCTCCTCTTCCTCTGTAACCACTGCTAAAGCCACTTTCTATCACTCTAAATTTCAAGCCTTTGCCTCTAACAATAGGAAACTCTTTTCCACCTTATTTTAAAACATTTAATCATGAACTATTTAAAAATGATTTGGCTGCTGTACCCTGGGAGCTGATTTATCTAGAGGATGATTTAAATCACGCTACAGAATGTTTTATTGATTTGCTGACTGAGGTAATGGACCATCATGCCCCAGTAAGAAAGAGTACAGTTGGTGCCTGTCCATCTCCATGGATTGATGATGAACTGGGTGAGACTTTGTCTCAAAGAAATATGCCAAAAGTCTTAGCAGCCAAATCAGAACTAGAAATTGATGAACAGAATTATAGAACACTACGTAATTATGCAGTTAAATTAAATCATAAGAAAAATACGTTATTTTACAACAACAAAAAATATTCTAAAAGTTATGGAATACAGTTAAGGGCTTACTTGGTACATCTATTTCATCATACCCATCTAGTGTGGAGGTTGGCAGGAGAACAATAACAAAACCAGCTGATATTGCCAATCATTTTGCTGATTTTTTTGCAAAGCAAATTAATTTACTGAGCGATAATGTAAACACCCATTCTTCCAGATAAGCTGTTGTCAAATGGATTGATGATCATATTATTGCAAAAAAGCTACTCTTTTAGTCTACAAACGGTGTCAGTGGAGGAGGTGTTAAACCTATTGAAGTCATTACCTGATGAAAAATCTACAGGTTATGGTCTTATGGACAATTTTTTGCTTCGCTGTGCTGCTCCCCAGATTGCAGTTCCACTGAAATACATATTTAATTGGTCACTGGAAAAGGGGATGTTTGCAAATGTATGGAAGCATGCGAAACTGTGTCCAATCCAGAAAGACAGCAAAGAACCCATTACTCCTGCCAATAGTTGAACAATTAGTCTATTCTCTTCACTCAGTAAGATATTGGAGGGTATTGTGAGTAGACATATATGGGAGTACATGGAAAATAATCAGCATGCTTATTGCAAAAACCATTCCATTACATTGTTTTTTTTAGCTAGGCAAGTCAGTTAACAACAAATTCTTATTTACAATGACAGCCTACCAGGGAACAGTGGATTAACTGCCTTGTTCAGGGGCAGAACAACAGATTTTTACCTTGTCAGCTTGGGGATTTCGATCTAGCAACCTTTCGGTTACTGGCCCAACACTCTAACCACTGGGCTACCTGCCACCCCATAAATGTGGAAACTTCACTACGGCACAAGCCGACATGGTATCACCGCACGGGAGTTTTCCTACTGCCAGTAAACGTTTGTAGCAGGCGGGTCTAACGGCTGCTACAGGAACATTTCATTGGAAGTTGCGTACTGTGTAGCCTGCCGATTGGAGCAATGTCCTGGGGTTTGGCTGTGCAGGAAATGCCACATTTTATTTAGACAGACAAAAGGCTCTCAAGTCATCTAAAATAGCAATAGTCTATTCATATAGACATTCAAATACATTTCATATAGTTTTACATAGGCCTATAGACTCGACAAAATGAAAAATGGTCGGGATAGGATTAGCCCACATTTTCCTGATCTTCATTTTAAGTCAACGACATGTCGTTATATGCCACCTCCTTAAAGCCATAATGCAATCATTTTTGAATTGGGTGCAGTCATATCTAACTGACAGGAAAGAGTCCACCTATATCAATGGTTCATTTTCTTTCCTTTGTGCTTTAAACTGTCAAATACCGCAGGGCAGCTGCCTTGGGCCACTTCTTTAGAGGTTAATATATACCAACGACCTTCCCTATGCCTTAGCTGAAACTCAAACTACTATTTTTGCAGATGATACTACAATTTATACAGCAATACAATTGGTTCAACAGGTACAGTAGGCTTTACAAGGAGATTTGGAAAATATCAGGGAGTGGGTTGGCCGGAACAAACTTGTTTTAAACACCAAGAAAACCAAAGTTATGTTGGTCTGTTCCACCAGGAAAAGGCCAACACAACATGGGATACAATTAAGTATGGGGGGAGTACAAATTGAGGAAGTGGCAGAAACCAAACAACTAGGAGTGCAGCTAGACACCTGCTTATCATGGTCGTCTCAAATAACTAATCGATGTAAAAGAATATATATATTAAAACGGCATGCATGATCAGAAGGATAGCTAAATATTTACCGGGAAAGATTCTTAAGCAAATAACCCAAGCATTATTAGTCAGGTGAACTACTGTTCTGTGGTCTGGGGAAATACATCAGCAAGTGAAATTAGGAGGTTGCAGATTGAATAGAACAAAGCAGCAAGGATTGTTTTAAGGTGGAGATATGGTTCTTCTGTTGTAGTCATGCTCAATGCTCTTGGTTGGTCATCAATCAACAAGATAATTGAAAAAAACATGCTTATTTTATTTCATAATATACACCATTTAAAACGGCCAAACTCTATTCACAACAGTATTCAGTTGGTAAGAGACAGACATTCAGTAAATACTAGGAATGGATTGTCCAACCGTCTATGTGTTATTCAGACAGAAAAGAGAAATAGGCAAAAGAACATTTTGATTTAGAGCAATAAAGAAATTTAATAATTTATTTGAGCAAACCAGAAACCTTTCAAAATATAAATTCAAACAATACTTGAAAACCATTTAAATATAATACATAGGAAAGTTGTGCTGGACTATGGTAGATGAGGAATCAATCTATCTTTTTAGACTGTTAGAGTATTTATCTGGTCAATATGTCAGTGTATTATGTCTGTTTGTAACAATGTGTTTTATGTGAAAATGTGATCGTATTATAAATTGTATTTTAATGTTTAAGGACTCTTGGAAGATTAGTCCAAATGAGGACTAAAAGAGATCCTAATAAAATCAAATCAAATCCTACTCCTCAATCCTCCACCCCCACCCTCCTCCCTCTCTCGGAGGACTTTGTCAACCACTTTGAAAAGAAGGTTGACAACATCCGCTTCTCATTCACTCAACCTATTGAGTCGACTGGTCCCACTTACACAGAACTACCCTACACCTTGACTTTTACTCCCCTCTCTCTCCAGATTAAAACCTGTGACTAGTAAAGACCGGCCACCCGACAACCTGCCCGCTCGACCCCATACCCTCCTCCCTTCTCCAGACCATTTCTAAAAACATTCTCCCATTCCTTACCTCCCTCGTAACCTCATCCCTGACCACTGGCTGCATCCCCACTGACTACAAAATGGCCAGAGTTGCTCCCCTCCTCAATAAAACAACACGACCCCTCTGACATCAAAAACTACAGACCAATATCCCTTCTTTCTTTCCTTTCCAAAACACTTGAGCGTGCTGTCTCTAACCAACTCTCTCGCTATCTCTCTCAGAACGATCTTCTTGACCCTAACCAGACAGCCTTCAAAACGTGTCACTCAACTGAGACTGCTCTTCTCTGTGTCATGGAGGCTCTCCGCACTACCAAAACTAACTCTCTCTTCTCTGTTCTCATCCTCATAGATCTAACCACTGCTTTTGACACCGTGAACCATTAGATCCTCCTCTCCACCCTCTCAGGGCTGGGCGTCTCAGGCTCTACACATTCTTGGATTGCGTCCTACCTGGCAGGCTGCTCCTACCAGGTGACGTGGAGAGGAGCTGTGTCTGCACCACGTACTCTCACTACTGGTGTCCCCCAGGGCTTTCTATACACCAATGCAGTCGGCTCCGTCATATCCTCACATGGTCTCTCCTTTCATTGCTATGCAGATGATACTCACTACCTTTCTCCTTCTCCCTTCTGACACCCAGGTGGCGACATGCATCTCTGCGTGCCTAGCAGATATCTCAGTTTGGATGTCGACCCACCACCTCAAGCTCAACCTCAATAAGACGGAGCTGCTCTTCCTCCCTCCCAAGACCTCTTCATCACATTTGACAACGCCACGGTGTCCCCCTCCCAGAGTGCAAAGAACCTTGGCGTGACACTGGTTAACACCCTGTAGTTCTCTGCAAACATTGCAGTGACTCGCTCATGCAGGTTCATGATCTACAACATCCGTAGAGTACGACCCTACCTCACACAGGAAACAGCGCAGGTCCTTCAAAGAGTATCTTAAATAACCTCACAGCACCCCCCTCGCACCTCCTCACCCCTCATCCTATAACAAAAGAAGCTCTTTGTGTACTAACACTTTTTCCCCCCTTACTAGCACTGACTTTGTTGATAGCTACTTTATTGAGGTAAAATGTACTTACTATGACTGAGATGTGGTTGTCCCACCTAGCTATCTTAAGATGAATGCACTAACTGTAAGTCGTTCTGGAAAAGAGCTTCTGCTAAATGACTAAAATGTCAAGGTAAATGACTGAAGCCAGATAGTTGCTATGTTGCACGTGCATATTTTGTATTTTTACCTCTCGGCTAATTTACCGTTCTCTTTCTCGGCATATCTTACCAGTTGTGATATGTTTAAGGGATTGTTGAGAAGGGCCATCTTTCTGAGCACTGATCTGTATAGACAGTTCCATTTCCCGTCACACTGTTCATTGAAATAATTTATCAGCCTATAATTTACCAGTTTCTCGCCATTATTTATCCCGGGAAACGAGAATGGGTTTGGGCGGGAAATCTCTGTAAATCTCTGTAAATCCAGTTACCCAGTTACCCAGTAACCCAGTTCCCGCTATTAAACCCTACCCAGCTAGCACATAACGTTCTGAGAACCATATGTTTCTTGGGGGGAATTTCAGTACTTTTTTTTTACAGGTTTCCTCATGGTTCTATTTAAAGTCATATTTCCAGAACGTTCAGAGAACTTTAAGAAACAACATTCTGTGGAATTTCAGTACTTCAGCATAACGTTTTCTGCAGGCTTCTTCATGATTCTATTTAAAGTCACGTTCTCAGAACATTAAGAATAAAACTTTCCATAAAAACCATTAGAAAACATTTGTAACGTTCAAAGAACAGCATCAACAAAACTCTCTCTATCCTCTATCTTGTGTTCAGGTATGTTGGCTGTGCCCACTAATTGGCCACACCTGATCTTAATTAACGCTTGTTTCCTTTGAAATGGGGTCTGTTTGAATAGACTAAAATGAACAGCTTTCTATGAGTAAAAAAAATTACATGGCATGCTTGCTCCATTCTGGTGGCGCAGTGGACTAATTCCATGTATAGAGAAAACAACATAATCTGTTTTACCAGTCAGGAAACTTATGGCTTCGTTCCCAGAACCAATGGGAAACCAAAAACATAAGTTCTCACAACTTCCAAGGAACCAAATGTGCTAGCTGGGTAGTGTGTGTGTGTATGTTTGTGTCATGGCTGGGTTGGAGGTAGAGATAAGGACCATGTGGGACACGTTTGACAGCATGCTTTAATGAACAGACAGCACCTGGAGAATTCCACTTCAACATGTTTTCCTAACATGTTTTCTCTCATAGAATATGGAATGTAGCTTATAGCTTTCATTACTTTAAAATGGTCAACTAGTTGGTTATTGTCTGAAACATGAAGTACTTCACTCAGAATACCAGCCCTTGAGGTTCTTTTGAGGTGTTTTGATTCCGACCTATGATGCAAATACATATAGGTAAAGAGGGGATGTGATTCTTTCCACTTGTGACAATTCAAGTACACGTTGTAATTAACTCTTGTATATTGTTTTAAAATGCAGTAGCTGCCCAGGGTTGTTTATTGGTACAGGTAAGAACAAGCCAACCTCCTTAGACATTAAATCCCCCTTGAACTCCAGACCTGAGTATTCGGGCCGTGAGATCCCTTTTAAAGGCATTAATTAAGACTAATGATTGTCCAAGATACTTATTAATCAGAAAGCTCAGATCCAGCTAGATGACAAGAGAGAAAAGAGATGGAGAGATGGACATCTCAGGAAGGTAACTCCAGGGTGTGCGTGTGTGTGTGTGTGTGGTGGTGGTGGGGTCAGGGGGGGGGGGGGGGTGAGTGTGAGTGTGTGCAGTACATGACAGGGACACTTCTGGCCAGAGCCAGAGAAACAGAAGGGTTCAGGTCTCCACTGCAGAGAGTCTCTATTCCTTTTCAAGCTGTCCCTGTCCTCCTGCATCCCCCTGCTCTCCCCAAGGCCAGCACAATCTGGCCTTCACAGGTTGGGCCTGACTGCAGCTGCAGCCCCCTCTCCTCTGTTCTGCCCTCAATTTAGAGACATGTTGGAACGGTTCAAATACTTTCAGATGGCAAACATTCAAACGTCCTATCTTTTGGATGATCATAAATGAGAGTAATGATTTAGTTACATCATTTAGGTTTGAGATTAAACCCATAAATACAGTAAGTACTCGTCTAAAACATCTAAACATATGTTTGTGTCTGTTATTACTACGTTTACCTCTATATGTTCACCACAGATTGCTGTGCTCTATTTGTTTGCTATGACGTGAGCTTTACAATGTAAGACGACGCCTGTTAGTAAGCTTGGCATTTTACATACTCCCTATTTCTCACATGGCACACTGACACATCAAATCAAATATAACAAATCGTATAGCTACTGCATATGGTGCATATCGGCACAATATGGTTGTGGGGAGCCAATCAATGAAAAATAGATGTATTGCTAAACTACACCAATCTTGACATATCATAAATGTTACATAACTTCCATTAACGGAGTCGTTTCCAGACAAAGTGGCCCGCGGCAGGTCTTCTGGACAAACCAGAGCTTCGACCTCTCCGTGTCTGCCTCTGGCCAATGCAGCTGTTACATGAAGGAGGCACTTGGAGTGTCATCTTGCCAGTGGTGCCACAAAGATCCTGAGGCAGCGGGCTGCTGTATGCTCTCCCCATGACTCCCGTTTCCACTGCTTTCAGCTGCATGCTTTCGTGCCACTGGGTGCCATCAAATCTCATCACACATTGGTCCTCTAGTCAATGGTGCAACGTCTGGGAACCAAGCCATGTGTCAAGGTTATACTTGGTTGATGGCAGGCACAGGCAGGCATACCTTCTTCTCTGGAAGAGAATGAAGATAAATCAACTGTATTGCACATCCTCACCATGGGGGCTTGATCCAAAGCTAAAGACTCCATAATGCTATGATAATGACAACAGAGGAAAACATAAGGCCAACATAGTGAGTGAGATTTTTGAAAGATGGTATGTCCACATCGCTGCTTTTTATAATGACACAACTGGCTCTGACCTTTCTATCTTTCATGGACACTATAAAGGGCATGTGTCCTCCACCGCCACCCCTGGCAGAGCAAAAGGAACAGTTTCCACTCTTTGGGGACATGTGGGGGGTCACTGGGGGTCACTAGGGAGAACTGTGCTGTCCCGACTCCCAGTCCCCTGGGTCTCCCAGCTGCCTCGGCACCGCTGTGGGACCTCCGTCAGTCTCCTAAGTCAACACGGCTGGATAAGACTTCCTATACACTAACACACACAGCTGGAACGCCCCAGAGTCCCTCACATCCTCAATACTTTATTATCATGTGTTGTTTTTTGGGGAACATTGTTGACTTTGCGGTTCCGGTGGGGCCATCATGACCTCTCACTGGGGAATAGTGGCTGTGGTGCACACATCTGGACATCCAGACTGTGTTTAGTTTTCAACAACTGGATAACATCCGTTCGTCCCACCACCACCACCACTCTCCTCTGTGGTGGTTCTGTCTCTGTCTTGAAGCCTGCATTGTTTGTCTTTGGTCCCCCTCAAGGCATTCTTACTATTACCCACGGTGTCCTTAGGGAAGCTAGGGGAGTCTTTCCAAAATCTGACTGCAAACTTGGAAATAAATATCTGTTTTCCTATGCATGAGGCGCGAGGGAGCACAGTTGCCAGACAACAATTTGTCTGTGTTTTAACCTCTCAAGAGTCAAATAAAACTTTTTTCAAAATGTTGTTTTCCCAAAGAACAATATTGACAATAGTGGCACTACCTTTTACACTGTGATTGTGGTATAGAGAGACAAAAGAAAAGAGGTAGGCCATCCATTGGTTGATGTAGATACACGATATGACCACGACGCAAAGCCACTGAATACTGTTGTAGATTCAACATATTTAAACACACAAAAAAATTCTGTTGATATTTAGTGCATTCCGAAAGTATTCAGACCCCTTCCCCTTTTCCACATTTTGTTACGCTGCAACCTTATTTTAAAATTGATTAATGTCCCTCTTCAATCTACACACAATAAATAATGACAAAGCAAAAACAGGTTTTAGAATGTTTAGCAAATGTATTACAAATAAATAACAGAAATACCTTATTTACATAAGTATTCAGACCCTTTGCTATGAGAATTTAAAATGAGCTCAGGTGCATCCTGTTTCCATTGATCTAGTAGAATGCCCAGATGGAAGCCACACCTCATTAAAAGATACATGACAGCCTGCTTGGAGTTTGCCAAAAGGCACCTAAAGTACTCTCAGACATGAGAAACAAGATTCTCTGGTCTGATGAAACCAAGATTGAACTCTTTGGCCTGAATTGCAAGCGTCACATCTGGAGGAAACATGATACCATCCCTACGGTGAAGCATGGTGGTGACAGCATCATGCTGTGTGGATGTTTTTCAGCGGCAGGGACTGGGAGACTAGTCAGGATCGAGGGAAAGATGAACGGAGCAAAGTACAGAGAGATCCTTGTTGAAAACATGCCCCAGAGCGCTCAGGACCTCAGACTGGAGCGAAGATTCACCTTCCAACAGGAAAACAACCCTAAGCACACAGCCAAGACAACGCAGGAGTGGCTTCAGGACAAGCCTCTAAATGTCCTTGATTGACCCAGCCAGAACCCGGACATGAACCCGATTGAACATATCTGGAGAGACCTGTAAATAGCTGTGCAGCAACACTCCCTATCCAACCTGACAGAGCTTGAGAGCATCTGCAGAGAAGAATGGGAGAAACTCCCCAAATACAGGTGTGCCAAGCTTGTAGCGCCATACCCAAGAAAACTCGAGGCTGTAATCACGGTGCTTCAACAAAGTACTGAGAAAAGGGTCTAAATACTTATGTAAATGTGATATTTCAGTTTTTCTTTTTTATTACATTTGCAAACATTTCTAAAAACCTGTTTTTGCTTCGTCATTATTGGGGTATTGTGTGTAGATTGATGAGGGGGAAAAAACGATTTAATCCATTTCAGAACAAGACTGTAAGAGCGTCTGCTAAATGACTTAAATGTAAATGTAAAGTAACAAAATGTGGAAAAAGTCAAGGGGTCTGAATACTTTCCGAAAGCATTGTATCCAAGTATTTATATGGAAAACTTTCTTGGTGTTGCACATTAGTTAAAGCATCACTATGTTTTTCGAGAACATGTCTATAGATGTAGGATATTATTTTGAGCCAGTTTGCTTCAGCAGGAAAATAATCCTGCAGCAACAGGAAATGTGAATAATTATGTGGATTATAATTAATGGACATTTTCGTAGGGGTTGATACATTTTTCGTAAGGGAAAATCAAGCCTGAAATTTCCAAGTGGAAACTACAAACTTCAGAAGCCTTTTAAAACTCAAACTAGTGTTTTATTTCTCCTCCAAAAGGGTGATCAATTTAAGATCCTGTAGAGGAGGTATGTTTAATGCTCCAGGTGAGGTTAGAAAGCAGAGGGTATATGCCCTCCATATGGTCATCAGCTTTCATGGAATTAGCACACTGTTGAGGTCTGAACTCTCTGGAGGTACCTTGGGAAGAGCCTTCACAGTATAACCCACTGAGAGGGTATTTACAGTAAGTTCCACCAGTGTCACAGAAAAATGCCATGTGGAATCAACAGCGTGATCGAGAGCATGTCTCTTGGCAATTCTCTCAGAAATATGCTTGCGAAATGGAACAGTGGATTGTATATTTTTTTATGTTTTTATTATTCTCATTCAAATGTAGGTTTAGAAATTAGACAAATTTTAGTGTCATTGTTTTGTAATCATTTGCAAATAACCTGCATTTGCAAATGATTATTATTTTTGCCTATATCACTAACCCACGCCACATTTTGCATAATCAAAAGCAACCCATGTGTCACGTTCCTGACCTGTTTTCCTTTGTTTTGTATTCATTTTAGTTGGTCAGGGCGTGAGTTGGGTGGGTTTGTCTATGTTTGTATTTCTATGTGGGGTTTTGTGTTCGGCCTGGTATGATTCTCAATTAGAGACAGGTGTGTATTGTTTGTCTCTAATTGAGAGTCATACAAAGGCAGCCAGGGTTTCACTGGTGTTTTGTGGGTGTTTGTTCCTGTGTCCTCACAGGACAGTTGAAGGTTAGTCACATTTGTTGTTTTGTAGTTTTATAGTGTATTGTTTTGCTGTTTTCCATTAAAAGATGGCTTATTTCCCTCAATCCGCATCTTGGTCCTATCCATGCTCCTCCTCGTCTAAGGGGGAGAACAACAATGACTGCCTTTACACCATGTCCAGTTGTTGTTTCCGTTGGTGTCATTGAACAGTGGACAATGGTTGCCATGCAGTAGAAGATAGTCCCATGCAGGATGTCCAGACCAGGAGGTTCTCACCATCTGTCAGGAGTCTCTAAGCCGCGTGCCGCCCTGCACATAGAGGCCATGCTGATAAACCCTGGCAGATGCCATCTTAGTGGGCACCACAGCAAAACATACCCCAATCCGCCCAATACCTAAACGATGCAGATGATAAAGCAAATGTTCGGACTCTGTTTATGTCATTAACATGTTTTTCCACAAATTGCCATGTCTCATGTTTACTAAATGTTTATTATATAAGTTTCAATACCTTAGAATCTATTTGTCCTTGCAAACCCACTCCAACACATCTGAGGTTGAAATCTAAGGCCTCATGAAAGCCACATCTGCCTCCCACCCCCTTCCTAAATGCCTTCAACCACTAACATAAACTGAAGTCTTCCCACTGATGGATGGTTTGTTGGGGAGAAACCTACAAACAGGGGCACTTGCAATTTACCTGTCCTGAATAATGAGCAGAGAACTACATTCATTTAGCCTGGGGCTTACAGCTCGAACATCTGGCACAGTTGGCAGGCTAGCCATGGCCAGCATTGTTGGAAGGCTTTCTATAGAAGGTCCAGATGCAGAGAGGGTAGAATTGGTACAAATGATACAGATGGAAGTGCTGGAACTGATGATCCAGTGGGCAGAGCCTGCACTGTTGGCAAAGGTAGCTTGTCTCCAACAGCTGGCGCAGGTTAGGCATTCCTGGGAATTCATTCCACAAGGCAAATGTTCACACACACTGGCTGAGGTTGTGATTGTGGCTATGACACACACATCCATCCACCCACCCACACACCCACACACACACACAAACAGCATAGGTAGGCCTTTCATCAATCAGTGTAGGAGGAGACAGATTGGTAAGAGAAAAAATACTCCTACACAGCCTCCCCTCTTATTTGGCACTCCCCACATGGAGCCACCATTACTGTATGACTACTACTGGAAAGCTGTTTTTATTTGGGATACATCTTGTGGCACCATACAGAAGCTACTCAATGTGATACGATTAGATACAGTAATCATGAGTGAGTGAGTGAGTGCTTGAGTGAGTGAGTCAGTAAGTGAGTGTGTCAGTGAGTCAGTGAGTGAGTCAGTGAGTCAGTGACTGACTACCTGACTGAACTAAAAGAAGCTGGACCAGATGTATGGGGTTCTCGTGGCTAGGCAGCTCAGACAGACAGAGCTGTGCAGTACTGGCCCCTGCCCACTGATGGACATCTGGAAGGCAAATTGGTTAATGGTGCCTCCAAGCCAAGAGGTAGTCAGCCATTTCCTCCTCCAGCAATGCGAGGGCTGCCGCCGCATCTGTCCTCTGCCTACCCCTGGAAAACATCCCCCCTGAAGGCCATACTGGGCAGGGAGATGAGAGGGGAGTGCTGGCTTATCCATAGCCACATTTCCAGAGGGGACAAAGTCGGGACTGCTGTGTCAATGGAAATTTCCATGCCATGTGGCAGTGAGGATAGAGGACACAGATCTTGAACATCGGTTGGTCAACTCCCTCAGAGTAAGGCAGTGTCTGACGTTATAACTCTGAAGTAAACTATTCTCTCCTCCAATACAACTTTTGAAGATATAGACAGCAAGAAATGAATTGGGTACCTTTGCGATTTTAAGTAAGGACTGTGAAATTTTTAACCTTTTAACAAACCATTCTTGTTGCGCTATGTCAATCTTGGCTAGAATTTGCAAACACCTGGTTGTATTGCACTGTCATATAACGAAGCACTGTTGCCACTTTAAAGTTTCTAAAGGGCCCACAGGGCCTACATTTGGCATGGGACACTGCACCCTGTCCAGATGTCGGGAATTAGACAACAGCTGTGTGAGGAAATTAGCTCGGAGGCTAACATTTGTAATACCTTCATATTAAAGAGAAAGAGAATCCAAAACACACATCACAAATGCATGATTAGATGGGGTTTATCCACTAGACCCATCTAATCTTACAATAAATCAAACCACAAAGCCACCGTCCATTACAGAGTTAAACGTTGCTGTAAATTTCACCAGCACCATGCTGTCATCGTGAGAGATGCTTGATTGACAAACGTTAATCCAAAACAGATATGTCTAAAATGGGCCCCGCCATCTGTTGATAAACAAGTTAAGCACACAGTTGTGTCTCCTGATGCCTACACCCCAGAGAGCCCCCCCCCCCCCCCCCCCCCCCTTCCCTAAACAGATGCTGCACCTCAAGAGGCTTTCTCTGGGCTCTGGGAGACAGCAGCTGTTCCCCTGGCCCAATGAGATGGGTGCCTTCAAAATGGATAATTCATGAATTATTTACACTCTGCAATATTGTCTTTAGTGGGTGCTAATCAACTCCCCAAGCCCAGCTATTCTTCCCAAGCTCCCTCAGCTCAACATGATTGGTTACCTGTACATTCCTTTTAGGTTATTTTAAGGTTAGGAACACCAGTTCCCTATATTTTTTATTTCTATAAGCTTCCCATCATGATTCAACCATCCCTGTACTTTTACCAGCACATCCATCCATTATACAAAACTTCATATGCATTGTATTAACTCTTCGTTTCACAGGTGACACAAGTCCACTTTCCTCTCTCCTCTGGTGGTTTTCCTGATCTTGTTTCATTCCAGACACACTCACCCTCAACCGCGAAGGAAGGGCTCTATGTTGGTGCAATATGGAAGGTGGCTTGGTGAATCTTTCACCTCCCAGTGTATACGGTAGTACCATCCATCATCCCTATGGAGAAAGAGGCAGGAGTATCCATCACATTCAAACAAGTGATCCCCTTATCCACTAACACAAGAGAAAATGGTTTTGCCTGTGTGGCTCTGAGGCTTCACACAGACTGTGGCCAGTGGCATAGCAATATATTAGAAAGCATGGTGGCTGTATGGCTGCCATTATGTTGGGAAGCAGTGGGGCAGGCAGCCAGGTGTTTTTCAGGGCAGGTCACTTTATGCTCAGCACAGTCTATTCATCTGAAGCTCAGCTCTAGGGCTCAGTGTGAAATGAAATGACACTTTGAATAAAAGATGGAAATAAAATATTCTGTGTATTCTCTATGTATTTAGACCAAGTCGAAATCAAATCTAGCTTTCTTGTAAGGACATTAAACATTGCAAGACACTTCAGAGAAAAACAACCACAATTAAAGATTGAAGGCTACAGGCAGACATTAAAATAGAAATCAAAGTTAGTCGAAGTATTCAGACACAAGACCTTAGTAATGTGCTGCCCGCGTGTATTCTCCTGTTCTCCATCATTGAGCTGTAACCTTCATTTATGGCCCTGTACTTCCAGGGTAAAAGTGGATCACTCCATATGGCCTGGTGCTTAATGTTAATTGTTATGAACATTGATCGTTGAAATTGGCATTGCTCAGTCCTCTCAGAAGAGGCTTGTCACGAGGAAAA
This sequence comes from Salvelinus fontinalis, assembly GCF_029448725.1. NCBI lineage: Eukaryota > Metazoa > Chordata > Actinopteri > Salmoniformes > Salmonidae > Salvelinus > Salvelinus fontinalis. The sequence goes on from NC_074694.1 coordinate 22,392,778, forward strand.
CAACTCTGCTCTCTACTGTCCTTTGAGGGATAGCTTTCTCTGAAGAGCTCCTCTTTCTCTCTCAACACCGCCTTCAATTTTCTTATAGTTAACTGCTATTAAGTAATACTTTTACTATTAAATGCCCTTTTTCATTCCATTTACTACATGTTTTCTATTGAAGGGATATAGATGTAATATTAGCTCTTTTTCCTAGCTGCCTCTCCAGTCTGTAGATGTAATACATATTTGACTCTCCAGTGGCATCCATGGCCTGATGCTTGGTTCTATCCTGGGCTTGGTAGTGAGAATCCACTGGCTCTCTGAAAGAGCTGCCTGGTTGTGAGAGAGAGGCTGGCCAGCTGTGTTGGTGGATGCAACCAAAGCTAATCTCATCAAAGGCGGCTGTGTATCAACATCTGCCTAATCCTATCCAAAGGCAGGAAGGCAGGCGCCACCCATAACATTCTTACCTCCAAGCTATATCTATTAGCATAATTATCATGGGTGCCCTGCCCTGCCCTGGGCAAATGGGATGTTGAGTGGAGGCCTACTAGGTTGAGCAACCTGGTCTCAGAGCATTTCGTATTATTCTGTACGTACATCCGAAACACTCCATTTATTATGATATGTTAAGTTTCACATGGTAAAGGGAGAACACTTTCTGGTTCCAGGAAGAACCCTTTTGGGTTCCATGTTAGGACCCTCTTTGGAAAGTGTTCTGGAGGTCTGAAGGACATTGAGGAGGATGTTGTGTACTCATATGAAGAGACCCTCTTACAGACTGTCCTTGCTTAAAATGCGATTTTCGTTTTGTGCTCTTGGGTCTTTTTTGAATTGTGGTGGCATTTGTGTCCCTCGCCATGAATAACACTTTAAAAAGGCAAATAGTTACACATAATACGTGTTTTTGTTTATATATTAAACTGTTTAGCAATGATAAAACATATTGCAAGTCCTTCATACTGCAAAACTTTGTTTATGCACTGTTTAAAGTACTTAAGGCAAGCAAATTGGCTTGTCCCAGTAGTGATGAGTGGAGTTGTCGTGAAATATTTTGGGGATTTAGAGATATTTGAATCCTAGAAAGTAAACAAGTATATAATATATTGTATAATTCAATAAAAAAATAAAAAAGGCTATTAAAATACTTTTTTTGTTACTAATATGTGTCCTTAAGCTATACGTAATTGATGTTACAGCCTTGAAAATCGCTCACTACAAATCAAATCAAATATTTGTCATATGCTTCATAAACAACGGGTGTAGACTAACATGCTTACTTATGGGTCCTTTTCTGACAATGCGGAGTTAAAGATAAAAAATCAATACTGAGTCAATTTGCAAGGGTACAAGATAATTGAGGTAGCTATGTACTGTATATAACACAGGGATATAACCCAAACAAAGGAGCGAGGTGTAAACTTATAAATAATACACGAGACGAGACCCATAATTACAAGTGCACAAAAACACGTAGCACGAAATCCGATACAACAGAGCACAAGACCAATGGACATGTGACAATAATCGACAAGGACAATGGGGAACAGAGGGTACATATATACACACATATAAATTAGGGGAAATGGGGAACCAGTTGTGCGTAATGAGACAAGACAGTCCGGGGTCGGTGGTAATGAATCCAATTCAGTGATGCCTAGAAGGCCGGTGACATAGACCTCCGGAGCTGGTGAACGGAATGAGCAGAAATACCGGGGGGGATCCGTGACAGAGACACTCAATATGTGGTCTCAAGTACCACAACACTGGGACTTACCTCGCTCCTGCCAGAATGCATGTATGTAATGCACCCAGAAATGGGTTTCATTTTTGCTTTGAAGATGCAAAAAACAAAAAAGGAATCCTATTACATATGCTGTGGCCCTGTGACAAACTGACACCATTTTGGGATAACGTCTGTGCTATCATATCATTGGGTCTAGTAATTTATACCCATCCATCTCCAAGATTATGTCTGTGGGAAATTTTAATATTGGTGACCAATATCAAGGAAAGTTTTGTCATGTAGGTCTAATTGCTGCAGAAAAAAATTATAGCTATTGATTGGAAAGTATCATACTCACCATCAATAACGAACTGGAGGACCATCAATAACGATCTGGAGGACCATCAATAACGATCTGGAGGACCACCAATAACGATCTGGAGGACCATCAATAATGAACTGGAGGACCATCAATAATGAACTGGAGGACCATCAATAACGAACTGGAGGACTGAAGTATGTACAGTAGTTATATTCCATTCGATTCTGTGTTTTATACATTTGGGCAGAGAAGGGATGTGTTCTATAAGGTCTGGAAGTCTTATATTGACCATCTTGAGGATTGTGACATTTCAATGTGAGGGGAATTTGATGTATGTATGTGTATGGATAGGGGAAGCTAGTGTGTATTTTTGTGTGTTCGTGGGCAGGTGTGGACAGGCATGGGCAGGTGTGGGTAGGTGTGGTGTGTATCAAGTGTGGTGGTTGTATTGTTTTTGTGTTGTGTTTCTGATTATTTGGGTTTAATTATTGCTTTGTTGTTTGTACTTATATTTCCCCCCCCAAAAGAGATTTAAAAATTAAAAAATGCTCTCAATTGTGCAGCTGTAGAACTTGGAGGATCTGAGGGCCCATGCCAAATCTTTTCAGCCACCTGAATGCCCTCTTTACAACTGTGTGGGTGTGTGTGGACCATGTTAATTACTTAGTGATGTGGACCCCAAGGAACTTGAATCTCTCGAACCGCTCCACTACCGCCCCATCAATGTCGATGGGGGCATTCTCGCCCCTCCGTTTCCTGTAGTCCACAATCAGCTCCTTTGTCTTGTTGACGTTGAGGGAGAGGTTGTTGTCCTGGCACCACACTGTTACGTCTCTGACTTCCTCCATATAGGCTGCTTCATCATCGTTGGTGATCAGTCCTACCACCGCCGTGTCGTCAGCAAACTTGATGATGATGTTGGAGTTGTGCGCGGCCACGCAGTCGTGGGTGAAAAGGGAGTACAGGAGGGGACTAAGCATAAAACCTTGAGGGGCCCTCGTGATGATGGTCAGCGTGGCGGATGTGTTTTTTCCTACCCTCACAGCTTGGGGGAGGCCCATCAGGAAATCCAGGATCCAGTTGTAGAGGGAGCTATTCAGTTCCAGGGTCCTGAGCTTGGTGATGAGCTTGGAGGGGTCTATGGTATTGAAAACTGAGTTGTAGTCAACAGCATTCTTACATAGGTATTCCATTTGTCCAGGTGGGTGAGGGTAGTGTGGAGTGCAATAGAGATTGCGTCATCTGTGGATCTGTTGGGGCGATATGTGAATTGGAGTGTGTCCAAGGTGTCTGGGATGATGGTGTTGATGTGAGCCATGACCAGCCTTTCAAAGCATTTCATGGCTATAGATGTGAGTGCTACGGGGCGATAGTCATTTATGCAGGTTACCTTGGCGTTCTTAGGCACAGGAACTATGGTGGTCTGCTTAAAACAAGTTGGCATTACAAACCGGGTCAGGGATAGGTTGAAAATGTCAGTGAAGACGCTCTTAGCTCTTAGTACCTGTCCTGGTATTCCATCTGGCCCTGCAGCCCTGCAAATGTTGACCTGTTTAAAGGTCTTACTCACATTGGCTACGGAAAGCGAGATCACACAGTCGTCTGGAACAGCTGGTGCCCTCATGCATGGCTCAGTGTTGCTCGCCTCGAAGAAAGTATAGAAGGCATTTAGCTCTATTTAGGTCTCCCTTTGTAATCTGTGAAAGTTTGCAAGCCCTGCCACATCCGTCCCGTAGTAGGATTTGATCTTAGTCCTGTATTGACACTTTGCCTGTTTGATGGCTGGTCGGAGGTCATAGCGGGATTTCTTAAAAGCGTCTGGATTAGTGTCTTGCTCCTTAAAAGCGGCAGCTCTACCCTTTAGCTCAATGCAGATGTTGCCTGTAATCCATGGCTTCTGGTTGTGGTATGAATGTACGGTCACTGTGGGGACAACGTTGTCGATGCACTTGTTAGTGAAGCCGGTGACTGATGTGGTAAACTCCTCAATGTTATTGGATTCATCTGTTTGAGTTTTTGCTTGTAACCAGTTGTTGTTAACAAAGGGACACACCCTTCCCCCCTTTGTCTAACCCGAGTCTGCCGTCCGGTTTTGACGATGCATAGAAAAACCAGTGAGATGTATATCTATGTCCTCATTCAGCCACGACTCTGAGAAACATAGAATATTACAGTTTTTCAGATCTCGTTGATAGGATAGTCTCAAATGGAGCTCATCCAATTTGTTCTCCAGTGATTGCACGTTCGCCAATAGATCAGAGGGCAATGGCGGTCTATTTGCTCGCCTACATAATCTTGTCAGGCTACCGGTTCACTTGCCTCTCTTTCACTGCCGCTTCCTCTTTCGAGTCCCTGAGATTAGGGCCTGGTCCGGAGTAAGCAAAACGTCCAGAGCTGCCAACTCATTAAAGTAGACATTTTCATCTAAATCTAGGTTAGTGATCGCTGTTCTGAAGTCCAGAAGCTGTTTTTAGTCATAGGAAATTATGGCAGAGACATTATGTATAAAAAAAGTTAAGATCAGCGTAAAAAAACACAACATAGCAGAATTGGTAAGGATTCTGTAAGACAGCTGCTATCCATTGCAGCGCCAACTTGCTATCAAAGATATGCAAGGACCACACCCTTTTAGTATGTCAATCATTTAAGGATTCTATTGATCATGTGGTGTGTAAATAAAAAGTGTCATTGGTGTTACTCAATTTAAATGAAATTATTAATCATATCATAAATGATTTCTAAAGGTTAATGACCATTGATTTGAGCATCTGTGGACTTCATTGAAGAAAATCCAAAATTACCTACATTTTGTCATTGGTGTTACCATCATTGGTGTTACTAGGCCTACTCAATTGGGTGGCACAATGTTATCATAATGGTAAAAAAATATTTAGTCATTAAGCTATCATATTAGCTGATAAAATGGGAAGATGTTTGTTGTCTGTATTATGGTACATCTAGAAAGTACATTTTTTCCAAAACGCCATGACCAAATGACACCGCAATTCAAGAACGGCCCTCTTCTTTTAGCTTACAATGACGAATAGAACTACGTAACAAAATCCTAAAATAACTTTTGTGAGAATATATAAAAGACATTGCCTTTTGGCATCTATGTCATGTAAACAAAGTGCAACAACGAAACAAATTAATCAAGACCTTATAAGGAACATTGACAAGTCACTGTCATGTGCAGTAAAAGGTATACATTTTGGAATAAATCAATAATTGATTTATCATCGTGCACTATTTATTAATTTATCATCATTAACTAAATGTATGTTGAATATTTGACTGCAATAGCGAGTGTCGATCATTATCAATGATGTTCTGCCTGTACTTTGACTATCAGAGAGAAGTGCAGTCCAAACATGGAACCCACAGTGACCCCAAGAGGAAGGAATGCAGAAGGCTCTAGTATAATAACTGTAGATAGAGACAGGCCTTTTCTCACTGAGCTCTCGCTCTCTCTTTTCCTGAAATGAAAAATAGCAGAGAAATGAATTTGCCAATATGTCAATATCCAACCTTATATTAAAGACACCTATAGGAAGGTAATAAATGCTTTATTACCAATAATAGTTGCAAAGAAATGCAATGCATTTGTGAAATGTTTAATATTCACATACATCATGTTGCTCAAAATTAAACTGGTGCCAATTCTAAGCATTTTCATCCTATATATTTTTAGGTGTGAAAAGGACGTTTCTCAAAGTCCTTCACTGCTAAATGAAAAGTAATCTTTGAATGGGCAACAGAGTTATCCTTTCACATCTTTGACATAGGTTTTGAACAGGGAATTGCAGAAAGTATTACACCGTATCAAACATCTCTGTTTTTGGCACAACACTGTTCCAGCCAGCATCTGTTGACTCAAAAAGAATGTTGGGATCAAAAGGAGTTGTAAAGTTAAAAGGTTTATGTAAATCCCATGGGATTGTAAAAGATGGAGGAGCACACAACTGGCTTCAGGTTTACACTACAGACAGTTATTTTGAGAGCATCTGGTTTGTACTGTACCTCTATTAATGATACACATTTCAGTTGTGAAAAAGTGAAACCGAAGTATCCATACAGATCATTCATGTCAAGCCATCCACAAATAGAGTATTTATCAAAAGAAAGAGCATGTTTTTTTTAAAACATTGTTCAAATATGGAATAACTTTTAAAAATTGGTATTTTCTCTATCTGCTTGTTGTCTAAAATCTTTAGAAGATAAATAAGTAGTTATTAAAATAGGGTACATATTGACATATCATCACATAATTTTATGTGATAATTACTCAGAACTTTCCTATAATAATACCAAAACTCAGAATTGTGTATGTTCCAGAGAGAACAACGACTAGATTGTAATCTGTTACAAACAATGCTGGTAACATTCACTAATGGGTCACATAATGAGGTCAGTACTTGCATTTAAAGATGTGATTTAGTTTTGATTCAACACTGTGAATACATTGGGCTACATGTAATAGTAGGACTGTGTGGTTGGTTTTGAACTGTATTAGTAACGCCAATTAGTTTACTGGGACGAATTTAGGAATTTAAATGTCCAGACTGGATTTCCACTACAGCCTCAACACAAACAACCTGCAATTTGTATTTTTAAACATATGGAACATACATAATACATGTCATCACACCACTTTGAACATTCATGAAATACCTGTCAATACATAAACTTTTTGGGCACTACATCTTTATTCGATGTGATTGTAGTCCCAAGCTGATTCTCTTGTGCCCCAGATTTACGGTCCTGCATGGGTGATTACTGCTCTGGCACTCAGGGCAACTTTTCACGTTGCTTACAAAACTGGATGCACTAATTAAAAGGCTAGAAATAGACTGAAGTTTGAACCTCGTTAATAATACAGTATATAATGTTTTATAACGTGTTTATTACCTATAATATTTTCGCCAAGTCTCAGAATATAGCCTACGGCTCACATCAAAGGAGACACGCATCTTAAACATAGTGTTGCCCCTCTCTTAATGAAGTTATAGGGTTATAGGCTACAAGATAACATACAATATAGCCTACTACAAATAAAAATACAAAGTAGCCTATTCGTTTTTAAATACTTTAGGCTAAATATTGACGTGAGAGTGGACGTATTCGACATAAAATCAAGACATGGTTATATGTCCCTGAGACACACTATCACTGTCGAATGAAAATGATGATGGTTTATTATTGCCTAAATCAAGGGTTCTCAAAGTGATCTCATATAAATATATATATAAAAAAAAATCTTGACATTACATTTTTTTTATGAATATAACAACATATTAAACGAATTTCCGAATTTCCCAGGGTCCGAGACTTGGGAAATCATACTTATTTGTATGTGACAAATAAAATTTGATTTGATGATTTGATTTGGTTCGTCCGGTGGCACCGGCCATGCACTGCCGAAGTCGATATATAATTTATTGTATACATTTTTTTCTTATCTCACTCGAGTTGTGTTCTGATTATGAGGGGGTCCCTGATGAATTTGCTATGACAAAGGGGTCCCAGGCCCCAAAAAGTTTGAGAACCCCTGGCCTAAATTATAGGACTATATAGCCTAGGACTACTAGGGCAGGCTACCATATTCATCATGACGTTATGTATGCATTGACTAACTAAGTTACTATTCTTGCACAACCTATAGACTACACCATGGCGATAGAAACATTACTATAGACTGAAATAATAGCCTAGAAAGAAAATCACTTTATTCAAATAAATTAATGAACAATTGATTGTGATACCTTGATTTACTTTGCATGTTTCCACAACGCTGTCATTATACGCGTCAACTGCCTTATATTCGCAGACCTTGTCGTTGCAGTCCTAATTGTGTTACCGGTGACAAAAGTTTTTCTTTCAAGAATATGAATAACGTAATGCACCTGTTCCACGCTCCACTAGTCGAAGCCTGACTACAGTACCCACGACACCTTGCGATCACTCTGTGCTCTGCGCCAGTCTGTTCAGGGAACCAGTTCGCTTAGCCTTTTTTCTGCCTTCTCACTGTTGCCTGGTGCCAACCTACGCCGAGAAGATATCCCTCCCTCTTCCCCCTTCAGCGGCTGCTTCCAATTTGCTTTCATTTTTCTTATCACGAGCACGATTGGCTTTTGTGCTGCCAGTCAGACGCCTCTACCGTAGCTGGAGTTGAGTAGCAACAGCTCGGAAACATCTGGCTGCCGCAGCCCTTCTATCTCCGCTCGCTCGCTCCGTCTTTCCTGCCACTGCAGGTTGTTATGGAAATTTGTTGAAAGTCAATCTAGTTATTTTTCAATCCCAGGAGGATTTGACGAAGGAAGCAGGAAGACATTGGAGCTTTTTGTCTGTAAGTGCCTTTAATACCAGAGTCCGATTAAGGGTGATGAAAGGGGGTTAAAGAATGGAAGGGGAAAAAGTAACAATCCTTTGTAGCGTGTGTTGCGTTCATATAATAGTTGCTATATTAGCTCCTTCGAGACCCTGTAGTGCCATGGTCTGCATAGCATCGGGGCCTGCTACTGAACTGCAATACTACTGATCGAACGTTTACTTTCTGCCACCATGGCTAGCTAGCTTGATTGCTTGGGTCAGTGTGTGTGTGTGCGCGCGAGAGATATTGTAGTCTTGCGAATGTTCTGTTGTGTTGCTGGCGACGGTCTTACATTCTGTAACCCGCAGCACAGATACATGTTGGTAGCCAGCCTATAGTCACCCTCGAGGAGTAAGTTGTCTACAGAGCTTGACAGATACATTGATCAGATAGTTGCTCGTATCGAGAGTAACGTGTCATGTCCGGTTTCATGAAGTTTATAGAAGTAATGGCTAATTTATGACAGTTGCTTCTTGGCTTTGGATATTTTTTTGTAGACTGTCTGTAAGCTATTACGATAAAAAGCAATGGGAAAATAGCCTAATGAAAATGCTAGGCTGAAATGAATGATGTATCATTGGATAGTCTAGACTAGAGTGATGTGTGTTGCAAGTTGTAATATTAATGTTGCAACATTGTTACCAACATTCACTAAGGCTATTTAATGATACATTCTACCATTTTCTGTGAAAGGAATATGTTCTGTGAAAAGTTATCGTACCGGAATCAGTAATATTGTAGCCTAATTATTTAGTTGCAACTCTAATTTTACAATTTTGCATGCAGAGTCGTTGAAACTTTGAAGGTTATGTATGAATAACATAATAAGATATCTGGCCAGAGGTTTGTTCTTGTAGCCTATATATTCGTGTTTCTCCTCTTTCTTAAGTATAGGCTACACTCAGCATAAATAGCAATTAATTCCTAAAGGTTTTGATCTTGTAAATATTAATAAGAAACGTGTGGATTTTAATACCCTTATGTCAACAGGAACATGTTGAATATCTTGAATATCTATAGATATTAACTTCATATCTATAAAGCCTACACAATAATGTGAATATGTTATATAGCCTACTATTATTGTTTGATATGAATAATAATGGACTGTATATAGATGCGTTATTGTGATCCAGTCACATAGCAGAGAAATAAATAAATTCCTTGTGGAATAAAAAGACCACCTGAAAAATTCACACGGAAGAGTGAAATACTTTCACAAAAGAAAGCCGAGGCTGTAGTCAGTTTTAGCCGGCCCAACAAGGAATAGTGTAGCTTTTGTTTAGAATCTCACTCATGATGTCTATACTATTGTTCCCATTGTTACTTTTTCATTTTTTTCTGTCAGTTGTATGAAGGGTTAGGGAAATGAATGATGGTAATGGTGAGGGCAGTGAACCGTAAAGAAGTCGAAAACAATATCAGCTGCGTGGGTCTGTCAGTTGCAAATGTGCTGTGCTGGCCTTTGTTTATGGTTACTGGAAGTTGAGCAGGCAGCAAAAAAAACTCAACTTTTGATGGTATTTAAATTCACTGCGCAGGAAACTAGTCTGGGAAACTAGGTTAGAAAAAGTGTTGGATTTCACACAGACCTATTTTCTAAAGTTCTCCTTTACTTTAGAGTAAAGAGGTAGGGGGAAGTTGGCTAGTTTTCCACACAAGCACCTCACTACACTTACCTCCTTTTTTTGAGAGAGGAGAGAAAAAGAAACAAAGTTGTATAAAGGAGAGGCTGGTGGCAAGAGTGTAGAGGAGTAGCATATGGCTGTAAAAGGAGCACAGCTGGAGGTAGCATTTCCATCTGAACATGATGTCAGAGCAGCTGACAGGCTGCCATCCCCCAGTCTTTTATTCTAACGCACAGACTGGGAGTTAGTGTGTGTGCGGATCTGTGTGCAGGAGGAGGTATCTCATTCCCCTCCAACATCTCCTCCACTTTGCATCTGTCTCTCACAGTTAGCTTTTTTTCTCTCCTACCCCCTCATTGATTCTGCAAAAGAGCTGCAGCCGGCCCAGCTTTTCTACTACAGCGGACTTAATCAAGTTGATGCATACTGCAGGTACTGTCTATGGGAAAGGGTCCGGGGAACTGCGATGGTTTTGTTTTGTACGGGAAGCTCTGGCTTTTCCAGGGCTTTTCCCAGTGTCTGGCTACTTTTAGTCAGAGCTCTATGGAAAGGGAAGTGAAAGAGTTGTATGTGTACAGTAGTTGTGTACTGTAGCTAAGCAGGAGCCTGGTGTTTTTGTTGTCAGGAAGAGGTTTCCAAGTGAGATTTTAACTGATCCATTTGTTTGTGGATATAGTTTTTCTTTGGTTTGTTGTGAGCAGGTTGGGCTTGGAGTTGATTGTTGGTCCTTTGATTGTTGAATGTCTGTTGAAATTATTATATTTTTTGTGGAAATTATTTTTATTTGTTTCAACCAAAATATATTTCTTAATTTGTGCTAACTAAAAAAGCAATTTAACATGTTTTTATTGTCTGGTAAACACACAGTATTACTTTCTGCTACTATCAACATGTTTGATATTTTTCCTCAAAGTTATTCTGGTTAAAACATCCCAGAACCATGTCAAAAAAAATATCAATATGGTCATTTTTACTAAGAATAAGTCAATGTCTTAAATCTAAATGGCTGTGAAATTACTTGAAAGCCCAATGTCCTCTTTCCCAGGCTTGTGTTCATTTTTTCTGTTGGTGGTGACTAATTTAGAACTTGCAGATTTGAGCTGCCTGAATTGGCTAGACAGCTGTAATCGCACTCCTTCTAGTCTTAATCTCTTTATCTGGGCAGCAGCTGCCATATGGCCCCAGTCAGCTGGATCAGATGTTTGTAAGCCTCCTTGTCTGTCCCTCTCTGTCCTCGCAGACCCCTAATTTGATCGCTGCTACCTTGTGAGTTGTCCTGCTATCTTTATTTTTAGACATTTTAAGGATTAGGATTGATGTAGACTACAGGGCACTTAGAGTGATTGTATTCTAAATCTTCAGTGCTGGTCTCTTTGAGAAGGATGTGCAGTTTCTTGAAAGATTTGGGGAGGGGGAGCGTGGGGTAGTGGGGGTTTGCTGGGGGGTTGGACATCCTTGTCCCTGTAAGCCTCTCATAAAAGAAAATCTGAACTCCGCTCCAATGAGGGGGATCGCACACTTGTTCACTCACATTGAAATGGGTTTATTTAACTGCTTTGGTTGATGTTCAGGCTCATGTATTATTTCAGACAAGAAAAAGCTACTTGGTTAACAGGTGTGGGGGGGTTTTCTCATTCAAATTTCTGAATCTGCTATTATGAAAGTTTATTTAGAAAAACTTCAGAGAAATATTCATAAAATATATTTTATGAATAGGATTCTCCTTTTTTATTGGATCTAACTAACAGTGGGAGTTGGCAATAAATCACCTTTTGTAATTTACCAACAAGGCAACTTGTTTTTCAAACCCTTAAATTCCGTGTGTACAGTCGTCATTCTCAGTGTACTTAGGCCTCTGGAATAGGTAGCTTGTGTATGTGAGGACTGTTTGTGTACCTGAAAGCCTGTTACCTAAAGAGGCTGGCCAGGCCAGTCCAAAGTGGGTTATTAAAAATAACCACACTAGGAGTTGGGAGAGTAAAGCGTGGAAGCAGTTGAGTTAGCAGGCGGGCGGGCATCTGTGTGACCAGGAGGAGCTCAGCTGCTGAAGGCTCTCTGTGATCATGTGGAACGGCCATAGATCGCAGTCTAGAGCAACACCTCTCCCAAATATCATCTGGAAACATTTAGGTTTATGGAGCAATTAGACTTTATCAGTTTTTTATTTGGTGTTTGTGTCTGAAAGTTTGAATTTGTTGATGGTAAAACATGTTAGAATTTAAAAGGAAAATGTCTCTTTGGTGATATTTTAGAGACATTTAGTTTTGTAGATATAGTTTAAAATGCCAAGGATTTCATGTGTAGGCTAATTTGTTTTCATCTGTTCCTTTTTGAATGCGAGTGAGTGTATGAGGTGAGAGAGTAAGATATGAGTGGATCCAGACAGGTTGTCTACACGCTGAAACAAAACAGTAGCTGTTCTAAAATAATGTGCCTCTAACATCTGCTGTCTGTTCTAGGTTATGAAGACAGCATGGAGTTCCCAGACCACAGCAGACATTTGCTACAGTGTCTGAGTGAGCAGAGGCATCAGGGTTTCCTTTGTGATTCCACTGTGCTGGTCGGCGATGCCCAGTTCCGAGCCCATCGAGCAGTGCTGGCTTCATGCAGCATGTACTTCCATCTCTTTTACAAGGACCAGCTGGACAAAAGGGACATTGTTCATCTGAACAGCGACATTGTTACAGCCCCGGCGTTCGCTCTCCTGCTAGAGTTCATGTACGAGGGGAAGCTCCAGTTCAAAGCCCTGCCCGTGGAGGACGTGCTGGCTGCAGCCAGTTTCCTACATATGTACGACATAGTCAAGGTCTGCAAGAAGAAGCTGAAGTACAAAGCCACTGCGGAGGCAGACAGCACCAAGAAGGAGGAAGACGCCTCCAGCTGCTCTGACAAAGTAGAGAGCTTCTCTGAGGGCAGCACGGGCCACCCGGCAACGGCCGACCTACTGCCCAGTGACGATGAGGACCTGGAGGCCAAGCAGGACCCCAGCAACCTGTGGATGAGGCTACCCTCTGACCGCCCGGGCACCCCGGCCAACGCCACCAGCCCAAGGGAGGCTGACGCCCATGTCAGTCCCCCCAAACTGCAGTCCCCTGCCGGCAGCCCTAGCAGCTCTACTGGCTCCCTGTCCCGGAGGTCCCTGGGCTCCCGTGGCTCCCGAAGCTCCCGTAGCTCTCGCAGAGTGTCAGCGGATGCAGACTGTGTCCTGGACTTGTCTGTGAAGTCCAGCCTGACGGGGCCCAGCGAGTCCTTGTCCAACAACCCCTATTTCTGTGGCCGGGTGACGCCCGACAGCCTGCAGAGCACCCTCGTCCAGGTGAAGCAGGAGAAGAACACAGGCTCAGATGATGAGGGCCTGGTGAGTGGCGACTATGAGATGGACCACAGCGGGCCCAAAGCAACCCCTCCCAGAACCAATGGAGGACTGAACCACCACGGGCTCGGCAGCCATGCTCACAGACGCCTGGGCCTGGAGGCCCACCTCTCGGCCCTACGTGATGCCTCCCTGGCCAGCGAGCTGGAGCGTGATGACAAGGTCAGCGACGATGACATGCTGGGGGGAGAGAGTGAGCGGGCCCAGGTCGAGGCGGCCAGCATCGACAGCGCCCTGCTGCCCTACGTGTCCAACATGCTGAACGCTCCTCACACTCAGATCTTCATGTGCCCCCTGTGCAACAAGGTGTTTCCCAGTCCGCACATCCTCCAGATTCACCTCAGCACACATTTTCGCGAGCAGGAGGGTGTGCGCGCCAAGCCCGCCAGCGATGTCAATGTGCCCACCTGCTCCATCTGCGGCAAGACGTTCTCCTGCATGTACACCCTGAAGCGCCACGAGCGGACTCACTCCGGGGAGAAGCCGTACACGTGCACCACGTGCGGTAAGAGCTTCCAGTACTCCCACAACCTGAGCCGGCACGCTGTGGTGCACACCCGAGAGAAGCCGCACGCCTGCAAGTGGTGCGAGCGGCGCTTCACCCAGTCTGGGGACCTGTACCGCCACATCCGCAAGTTCCACTGCGAACTGGTCAACTCGCTCTCTGTCAAGAGTGAAGGCCTCAACCTGCCCAACCTCCACAGGGACTGGGCCATAGAGGATAGTTCTCAAGAACTGTGGAAGTGAAGCCTGCTGAAATGATCAGGACTTTGTTTTTAAGCTAAATGAGAGAGGTGTCAGTGAAGGTTGGGCAGAGAGGTAAGGGAGTTGGAGCAGGGTATGGGTGGGAGAGGGGTCTGAATCAGTCATGTTTCTTGTACGTAACATTGCAAAATCTTGTTAAATGGCACTTTAATAGCACATGAACATGTTACTACTGTTTTCTGTTCCAGTCTTTTGTTTTATTCTATTTTATTTGTTCTGATTTCGTTAAAAAAAAATGTATGTAAACATGGCCGCTGGTATCAGTAGCCAGCGTTGAGTTATTTTTAGATTTCTTGTGTATATACACAAATGTCTATACACTCCTTAAATCTAAGGCACACCTTCAATGACAACCATATGAAGTGTTCAGGTAATACACACTGAAGTTAGACTATTAGAATACACTAAACGGGTACTGTGATCATGAATATATACCAGTACACATACATGTGTGTATGAATACATGTGTGTATAGTGCACTACTCTAATTTCATTATCAAATTGAATCTGTGTGAATGTGTGTGCGTTTAAATTGTTTTACTCTGCAAAGAGGTCTGATTTAAATAGCTACAAGCTTCTGTTCCTTAAGCTCTTGTACATTTTGACTTGTGATAGGAAACTTGACTGATGAAAGACAAATGGCACTCATGCAATGTACAGCTTCATTTTTCACATTAATTGAAGTATTTTCTAAAACCCTTTATAAATGATTATTTTAGAATTTCTTAAATCTCTATCTGCAGCTTTTAAACATCCTTTGTTGAACTGAATTTAATTTAAGTTGGCTGTATTCTATAGGTTCCTGTAGTGATTAAATGGATTTATTTTTGGAAAATGGGATCTGTTATTGCATGAAGTCCAACCTGTATATTTGAAATGTGAATCGCTGTATTACTGTACACTGTAATTGAACAAATATAGAACAGACTATGTGAATACTCCAAGGGTGCAGTCTGTTAAAAAAGTGAATTTTACAGCTATGGAAAATGCATGAATATGATTTATTGACCTTTTGTTGTACTTTCTTTTTTTTGCATTTGAGGAGTGTATTTTAAATTAACTAATTATATTCTTAAGTAGTTTATTTCTTTTCTCTGCTCCTTTTGAGAGTCCGGTAGGACTCCTTTAAAATGTTCTGCTGGGCTGTGAAGATTTTTTTGTCAATGCACTGGTCTTGGGTTTGAGATTGTGTAACGGTATGTGAGGTGAAGCTTGTCGTCAGACAGACAGAGGTGGGCAGTGTGGGCAGAATGCCAGCAGTGACCTAACTAACAAACTAATCTACAGAAGATCTCCACTAGTGTGTTTGCCTCCCGTCCACACAGCACTTCATCACCGTCTACTTTGCTGCATGGTGGTCAGGGAGTTAAGGTTCCCAACTGCTGTATCTATCCAGTTAACGTTCTTCTTTGGTATTTTCTGCTCTCTCATTGACATCAAGTAAGCATTGTGGGTAATTGATTTATTTCTATTTTCATTTGGCACTTGTTTCTAACTGTGCGGCCAATGAAAATGTGTCACACTTTTCTATCAGAGAGAGAGAGAGACTCACCTGTTCATATCTGAGTACTCTTGAAGGTTTATTCTGTTTCAAAACAAAGCTGAAGAATCGGAGAGCAGCACTATGCTTAACATCACGCTCCTAATTTGTATGTCTGTGTATCTGTTTGGATGCTCCTATGTACGTACTGTATGTATGCACGCGTGCGGGTTTTGTACTGAAAGCGCAATCCTTACTTTTTAAGGAGGAGAATTGGCATGCTTGACTGCACCTTTTAAAGCTTATTTAACTGAGATTTATGCTGAAAAGATGCCTTTATGAAAATTATAGTTATAAATTATAGATTCAAGAAATCATGGATACTATTAAATTCAAGAGGAGATGAAATTATTGAATTAACCTTAAATTATAATTTATAATTTTTTAAATTAAATTTGAACTGTTCTTTATTTTAATATTTTATTTTGAACTTATTTTGTATTTCTTTTTAATGAATGTGAACATTCTGGGAAAAAATCTGCACTCAAAATATTTTTGTGCAGAAATACCATGGAATCAAGTAAATGCCCATTCTTGAGAACTGTCAAACAAAAGCAAAACTTTAACTATACACAAACTCAGATGATAGTAAGTAGAGCTATGAATGTCTGCACTTGTGGGGAGATACTGGCATGCCCACACTGGCCCGGGGGTTTGGTTTGCTCTTCAGTGGATGTGGTGGTGGCAGCATCAGCTGGTGACATGGGTGCTCCTTGCCAACTGTGCACAGTGTCATGGCATTTTGCACAGTGGTAATTGATCTGTTTGCAACCACAAATATCATGGAAAATATCACATGTGGGTTAACTCTCTATTTGAAGACTTATTTACAATTATTGATGGCTTTTCTTATTGTACTTGACCGCCTTAAAACTACTGTAAACAGCTTCTTTTTTCCCGCGTTGTCACTGGAACACTGTAAGTTTGTAACTGGACTGTTTATTGACATTTTTAAAATAGAAGAAAGTAAGCTGTGAAATGACCTGATAAGCATCTCCATTTATCATCAATCCAACTTTGGTTACTTGAAAACAGGAAAGGTCCAGTGGGGGGAAAAAACAAAATGTAGAAGACAATATAGGAAGAGATAGGAGGGGGGAAATACATCTGTTGAAAAGGACAATCACTGTCTGAAAAAGAAGCAGATTCTGATTAAAATATACTTGCTTCCCTGCGAGATTTTGTTTCTTTGACATTGTTCTTTTTCTGGATTTAGACATTTTAGCTTTGACAATCATAGTATGTTTTATGTTCTCAAGGGGAGTAAATTCTAAGGCTGTTTAGTTTTGTACTTTTTTGGTGTGCTGTTGTTGAAATTTTCAAATTGTGTGCAAACTGCAATAAATTATAAGAACCTTAACTCAATTCCAATGTGAATTTGTGTATTTAATTTGTCACCGAGTAAATAACATGGGTACCATTCAGTCGGTGTTGCATTCACAGGCACAAAACTACAGCACATTTGAAAGATTAGTTAAATGCTTATTAAACTTATTAATATAGCTTAGAGCCACAGTCATGTTTGAACAAGGAAGATGTAATCTGTAGAAATAGATTTTTTCTTCTTCTCCCATTTAGTCTCAGTGTTATAACAGACTAGACTCCTCAGAGGCCTGCCTATATGTATTAGATACAAGCTCAATCAAATGTTACAATTACACACACACACACACAACCCTAAGTGTGTATCATGTAATGGGTTATCTAAGCTATACCTACACATGAGTTATTCAACATATTCTAGCATTGCTCTTCATAACAGTAACTATAGTGGCTGATTCTGTATAATGAATTTCTATATACTATATACTTTTCAGCAATGAAAGTAAGAGAGGCATTGGCATCATTTCTTTTTCTATGCCATGTTGTGTGGGTGGGTGTGTGGGTGGGTGGGGAGGCTGTGGATCTAGATTGGGCCCAGGTTGGGCACAGTGTGGTGCCCTGCATGGCCAGTGCGTGTGTGTGGTGCTGATATATCTAGCTGTTGCACTGGCTAAGGCGTGGGCTGGACCTGAGAAAAAGTGCAGCAGCTTGTCGAGAACCACCCCCCTCAACACATACAGCCTCCTGCCAAAGCTCCTCAAGTACAGTTTTCCAAGAAACAAATCAGCTTTATCTAATGTCTTGCTGCTCTGCAAACCTGGCCTTACAGATGCATTAAAGACTGACCACTTTGAAGTAAGTGAGTGTTATTCATTAGGGCATCGCTACAGATGGTCATATGCTGTAAGCCCCCCACCCCCACCAAGACTAACACCCTCATCTCCTAATTACTGGATGATTTTCTTCAGTTTTCACAGGCATGATATTGTTTAAGAAACATGTAAGTGTTTGTAACTCTTTGAATTATTCATGTTGACTATAAAGAGAACTATATCAAGGCATCATAACATTCTTTCTAAATGATTTAACTATTCATTACACCTTTATTTATTATTTTAATTACTTAACTATTACCCCGCACATTGACTAGGTACCCCCTGTATATAGCCTCTTTATTGTTATTTTATTGTGTTATTTTTTATTATGTTTGACTTTAGTTTATTTAGTAAATATTTTCTTAACTATTTCTTGAACTGCATTATTGGTTAAGGACTTGTAAGTAAGCATTTCATGATAAGGTCTACCTACACCTGTTGTACTTGGCGCATGTGACAAATAAAATGTAATTTGATGATCACATGTGCCCCCTTTTCATTATTTCATTCATTGAATGTCACTCCTTAGACAGGAGCAATGACGTCAAGCTGACACTCAAGTCCCCATAATAGTAATTAGAAATACAAAAATATAACTCCTATTAATTAATTGCCCTAAGTAACTATGTATTGTTTTAAATGCATCATGAAAAATAATAAACCTGTAACATACTTCATTATTGCTTCCTACACTGTTCCTGAACATCTGCTTGAAGACAATTTGCTCTCAGATGGGGCTGAGTGTTTTGCTCTGAATTTAGGTCATTAATTTGTATCTGTCCTTTGTTTACTTAAGGAACGGGGACAAAAGGGCAGCTGCAGAAACATTTGGCTGTGCCGAAGGGTAGTGGCTCAACATGTTGGAATCGGCGACCAGCTTGGGCGACTATCTGTAGCAGCTAAAACACAGAAGTTTGTGTGAGCCAGCCCTCTGCCAATCTGTGAGCGCCTGGGCAGGGGAGAGACAAGCACATGCTTCCACAAGGCCAGCTATGGCTGTGAAGTTACAAACATCAGAACGAACTAGGACTGTACTAAGTGTCTAACTGTACTAAGCAAAAATGGATGGGTGTAAAACAGTTTAGGACACCTTTTCACCATAAAAGGCTGATTTGCTTGAGATGAATGTTTGACACCACTGTTGCGGTTAAAGAATTAGAAATCTTGCAATAAATAGATTGTAATGAAGCTATAGGGGATACTGTTGCATCAGTATACCTGAGAAAACCTTCAAGTGTGATGACAACCTTAACCTTTGCAGAAGGATTTTAATTGAGGTAAAATATCCAGAGAGCAAATATTGTACATAAAGAGGGAATACAAATTATCTAACTAATAACCATACAAATCTAAACTTAACTAATAACCATACAAATCTAAACTGAAAAATCTAACCAGATTTTTCAATGCCAAATGCCATGAAATGTTTGCAGTTGTGCCGTGGAATTCAAATGGATTGAGGGACACATTAAGTCTTAAGAAAAAAGAAGTGTACAAGGGCAGAGCTTTTGTAAGGTTACAATAACAGACAGGAGGGAGGAATGTGTCTTTCTATCGATTGTCTGCGTATTTAAAAAGCAGCCATTGTCAAGCGCTCAGCACAGAGACAGAAGGCTAGCAACAAGCGCCGTCTCCACCCAGACAATGCAGTTGTGCTCCTAGCCGGCAGGCTGGCAGAGAGAGGTGCAAGGGGGTTCGTTTTTTTTTGGGGGGGGGGGGGGGGGGGGGGGTCCCAGAGAGCTATCTGCTCCAACTGCACCCATGAACAAAAGACGCAATTCGAACTTGAATGTCAGTGTCTCTGTTAGAGGGGCCCAGACCATACCCCTCCCCCCTCCACACACGCACAAACACACAACGCCCCCCAGTAACTCTTTCGCAGGAGATTCAACTCCCTACATCTCGTGTGTGAGACTTTCGAGGAGTGGGAAAAATTATGTCGTGCCACAACTAAGGCATTGGATGGAAAGCGTGGACTGCGTGGGAATGCAGTTAATTGTGTCAGTATTTGTTTTGACACATGTATTTGTATGTTTTGAAACATGTTTATTCGTGTGTTTTGAAACAGGTTTATTTGTGTGTACTGAAACATGTTTCATCTGTAGAAATTGTGTGACATACATGATACTCAGATATTGTAATATGTAACACAATCCTAGAATACATGGTTATTGTTTGTCTCAGGCATTGTAATACTAAGTTAGCGACTAAGTAAGTTACTAATAAAGAAAGCTTATTCTATGAAAATGGGGCAGACTATGTGCAGAGTGCAGACATTATTGTTGCATTGCGGGCTGAGTGCTCTCTGACTTTACCAGCTGTTGGTAGCAGTTCTGTCCAGTGCAGATAACTGGGCAGGAGGGCGTGTGATGTTGATAGGGGTCTTGGCAGGATTTTGATGTGTGCAACTCAGCACTTTTCTGGGCACATCGCTTGGTGCAACCTTAAGGGTCCACAGGCGGGGGGGGGGGGGGGGGGGGGGTATGGGAACCTGCTGTACTGCTGGCTATGACAAGCAGGAGGTAGGTGAGTATGGGAACCTGCTGTACTGCTGGCTATGACAAGCAGGAGGTAGGTGAGTATGGGAACCTGCTGTACCGATGGCTATGACAGAGAGGTCACTATCCTATACAAGGGAGAACTTTGTACTGTACTTCTTGTCTGAAACAACAGCTTGACATGGCAGAGCAACTTCTTGTCAACATATTCCATGTATTCCATGTAACACCAACTGAAGTTACAGTACATATTTTGACAGAGCACTGAATATCTTCACAGTAAAAGGTACAATATTTGTTAACCTAAATATGTAGCTTTTACACTTGAATACCGAATTAATCTGTCACAACCTCCTGCAATTCATCTGTAGAGCACTTTGTCAGTATGGTCGAGGCTGTATTATGTTGATGTTTTTAGCTTATTGCAGAATTTGTTTTGTAACCAATATGTCAAAAATAGCCAAATGTAGTACCAACATGTAGTACTGTTAGTACAAAACGAAGTAAACAGTACGTAGTGGACTATTCAGACTTCACAACATATTGACGTGTCTCTTCCCTGAGCCTATCCCTACCTAACCAATCAGAGCTGTTGTGTTGTAGATGCCCTTGGTGTTGTGGCACTGATTACTGATTGGCTCAGTGTTGAGAGAGAGAAAGGTTTGGACAGACTGAAATGAGAGAGCCCCCCTGCACACGTCAGTCTGCTCCAGACCTCTCCTGCTGCAAAGGTGTGACTCAGCAGGCAACACACACACACACACACACACACACACACACACACACACACACACACACACACACACACACACACACACACACACACACACACACACACACACACACACACACACACGGGGGCGAGCCAAGAGAGAGGGCGTCTCCAGGGAGCAGGCAGGCAGCTGTGGGAGATGAGGAATCCAGCTTTCCTCCCAGTCTAATATCGTTCATCATAACTTTACAAATCACTGCTAAACAAAGGTAGGGACAGTTACAGTAGACATGGAGGAGGACAGGTGTATCAAAATGATGCCCTTCCATGTACAGTAGAGGCTGGTGGGAGGAGCTATAGGAGTACGGGATCTTTGTAATGGCTGAAATGGAATCAATGGAATGGTACCAAACACATGGAAACAAAGTGTTTGTTTCATTCCATTTATCATTTATCATCATTCCATTTATTCCAGTACAGCCATCACAATGAGTCCATCCTCCTATAGCTCCTCCCACCAGCACCTCTGATGTACAGTGACATGTGGGAGCCACCACCATTGTATATGAGCTGAGTCACCTGAATGTGCCCATTACCTGTATTGTTTAATCTGCTTGTTGTAGATCGTTTCATTCCACTGCTTTTCTATGACAGGTACAGTGTACTCAGACTGTAGCACTGTAATCAGCAGAGCAGTGATAAGGTGTTTGTGTGTGAGAGTAGAAAGCCCTTAATTCCCGTAGCCTATGTATCCTTGCATAGTGTTTGAGCGTGTGTGGATGCTGCCTGCGTGGTTCAGGCCTGGTTCAGTGCAGGAACAGGAGTGTCACTATGTTCTCTCACCCCAAGATGCCAACCTCTCCGCTCCCTCCCAGCTCTGGCAAAGCAGGCCCCATCTGTCACCCCCCCCCCCCCCCCTCCCTCCCAACCTGCAGCAGTGCTGGGGTGGCCCCAGGCCCACTCCCAGGATTAATGCTTGCATCCTGATCTGGGTTAGAGAGGGAGAGACGTGGGCCCAGCCTGTAGGACCTGGCACAGGCAACGCAACACATTCTGCTGTATTATTTAAGGCAACATAATACCATCAGTCGGATATCAAAGGGAACTGTTGAAATGTGACATGGGGAGATTTGTCCAATATCGGGTTGCAAGTGCATTGTGCAACACAGGTACTGTATGCATGTTGTCTATAAGGAAAATGCATTATATGTGCTTTGTACATAGCATTCCTAGACAACATCTGACAGGAGCAAATGGAAGTGGAAGATATTGTGATAATATAAGTATGATTCTGTTGCTGGAATTGTGTAAAATAAAAAATCAGGACTCAACCTTCACCTTCTCTAGTTGTGTTCTATTCAGACTTATTTAATTGACTATGCACTAGTGTCCACTGCTTGAGGCAATTAGCATATCTAACAAGATTCTTCTGGAACCAGATATACAGAGTCCTCCCAGGGAAACCATTCTCTCACACCTCTGGTAATTCATCTCGGACCGTAACTTACTAAAAGGCCAATTCTAACTCAGATCAGAAAAGCTTGAAATCTAATGCTTCAGTTTGTCTGTCTCCTAACCGGTCTCTGTTACACCTGTACAGCTGCGATGTGGAAGCCTCATAGAAGTGTTTGTTCCTACAGAAGGTCAGCTCTGAGCAGGCTGGACAGCATCTGTCATAATGTAAGGAGGAGCGGGGCACTGTAGACGGCTGTGTGAGTTAACGACGGCGCCCTCTTCCCGACCACATCTGCACATTGCATTATCATTAGAGCTCCTACATCTCCCAGGATTGCTGACAAAGTGAACAATACCAACAATCACCCCCATCAGCTGCAACCATATGGGCACCATACTTAGATTGCAGGGGGGAAGCAATTGTACTAGCATCTGTTTGGCAGTGTTCAGAAGTTACGTTTCAAGATGAATTTCACTGTGCGAAGAAAGTTTATCTCCCTCCACCGCTCTCTCTCTCCTAGCTCTCTCTTTCTCTCGGACAGTAAAATGTATTGCTAGGTGCACTCCTGTCTGCTGTATTTTGAAACTAGCAGCAGCCCCTTAATGTGGCATCTTAATGGGGCTGAGGGGTTGTCTGCTGTCCCAGATGGTAGAACAAGGTGCTTTCCTCAACTCCCTCAGAGACTTTGAATCTAGCTGGATTACATTTTTCCCCCAAGATCAGAACCGGAATTCTACCTTTTGACTGTAATTAGCTCTAACCCCAGCCTACACAGTGTCTTTAAAATAAAGATATAGGAACATGTTCTACCTTTCCTCTAATGGTATAATCTACAGAGTAAATTAAGAGACTTCAATAATGCCTTGAAAAACAGCCTGACGGTTGGATGTCACCTTCATAGGCATTTAGGATGTTTATGAGTCAAGACTCATGGAAGGAGGATTTGCACACTATAAAATGATAAAAAAGGATTATTGAATGGCAGTAGAATTCAGGCCCTGTAGCACATTTAACTCAGATGTTACTGTACATCCACTCTGCTGTCATCATTCATGAAGTGTGTGGCTACTACTTTTTCCTGTTTCTTCTTTTTTTCTTTACAATACTAAACTATTTAAACAGAATAATAATTGCACTAAATGTGATGACATTAGATGTTAAATGTCACTTCTGTATAATTGTCATTTTGACTAGTGGGCCCATCTTCCTCTGTTCCACAATATCAAATTGTCCTCCAAGCCTGCTAACATTCCAAAATGGACTTCCAAAGACTTTGGGAATTTGTGTTTTCCCCAAACACCCTTCCGTGGTGTCAAGTCAACTGTCTAAGTATCTTCTGTAGGTTTTATTTCCGTGACGCTGAGAAGCCACCCAGCTCTTTCAACCCCTTGCCCAAACAGGGCTGTCCCTCCTGGGCAAATATTTAAAGTCAAAACAGCCCAGGGTCCATAAAGCTGCCGGGTGGTGTGGCTACATCTGTCAGAGGGGGGAGGGGGTTGTGGCCGCAGCAGCTGCCGGAACGAGTCTGGACACTGCTGACGCCAACACCTGTCCGTTCCGGAGACACAGGGCCGGCAAATGTCCAGCCACATGCAGCCACAGCCTCATGCTGCTGCTGTTACTCAAGACAGAATGTTGTTTCTGTTTCTGGCCGATGACGACCACCACCGAGTCGCACTATATGGAGATCAGAGGGAAAAGGCACTAATTGTAAGTCGCACTGGATAAGGGCATCTGCTAAATGACTAAAATCTAAATGTAAGGCTGTGAAAGTTTTGGAAATACTGATTTAGTCATGTTTCTTTGTTGTACAGTTTGTTTTATTTACCATCAAATAAAACCATTCACATAGTATATATTGACAGGAGAGATTGTATCAGGCAGGATTTCAAAGCTACTGTGCACAACAACATGTACACATGTAATGGTGATAGGCTTTCTACCGATCCGTCTCATTATCATCCACAGAAAACAAATAGATAAACACGTGCAATGACTAATGGACGCTTCCAGTCACTCAAACTCAACAAGAAGGCTTTTTCACTCCCAGGTCTTTTGCCCTTGTGTTGACTGTCAGAGACCCTGGCTGCGGTGAACCCTCCCCTTCTTGCCCCCCCCCCCCCAACCAACCCCTACTCCCCCATCATACGTCCAATCAACTCGAACCCTTTCAACCCGGTCAGAGCAACAGCCACCACTACTGCTCCCTCATGAATTCCCCCTTTCCACCCAGCCTCACCCTACCCAAGGCAGGCCCACCCCTCCTCCGACCCACCCCCATCTGCTGCCTCCCTACCCCCATTAGGGGGTGAGGGTCAGGGATCAGGCAGGCGTTGGCCTAGGCTGCCCCTCAGTAAACAGCTGCTGGGCTTCTCAGGCCAATAGAAGCAGCAGAGGAAGGGGAGGGCAGAGACAGCCACAGCCTCACATCTGTTCTAATGAGACCGTTATGGGCCACCTGGCCTGGCCTGTTTGGCCCAGGCTACAGGCCTACCACACTTGGATTGGGAAGCTGGCCCATTCGCCCACTGCCTGGTGATGGCTCATTCGTGACCATAGCACTTATACTGACCAGACCATCAGGCCAGAGAGAGAGAGAGAGAGAGAGAGAGAGACCCCTTTGTGTGTATTCATAACAGGGGGGCCATGCTTTTGGGCATGTGCTTTTTACATCAATGGGATGTGGCGAGAACGGATGCAGTGCAAGGTGTGGACCTCATAACCTCAAACCACTTTCAAGTAGGACCTGTATATTCTAGGTTGTGGAAAGTGACCATAGAGAACGTACAATTAAGCAATGCAATACACATACTGTATTATGGCTGTGAGGAACGCTTAAATAGAAATTTAGATGAAGCCATAAAACTGTCAATTATGTCCAAACTGCAGAGCGGGTGACCATATGACCTTAAGCTAAACACAGGTTTTATTTGGTGGTGTAACTGCACATCCCCAGGCTTCTATAGCATTATTTGTGTCTAGGCCACAGGTGAAAGGCAAACAAACTGTCTTGGTTCCCACAGCACTAATTTGGATGTCTGTAGGATCTGCTTAACCCTCTAGTATAACACAGTGGTGGCTGGCAAACAGAGTGGACGGCCCTGGGATGTATTCATTAGTCAGATTCGGTTGCAAAACGTTATGCAACAGAAGGTTTACTCCAAATGAAAACGTTTTGCAACTTAAACGAGTTTCTATTCGACAAATTCAGGTAGGACCCTCCCTGTTTCGTTTGCCGTTAGCTTTCGTTTTGTTCCTTGCGCAAACGGTAAACTGTTTCTTTCTAAACCGGAAAGAGAAGCAACAGCCTGCTGTGTGATATGGTCTATCCGTGACTGGTGAGATGAGCTGAAGGCTGGCCTAAGCTTGACATCAATGCTCTGCGTCGTGTAGTAGCTCGAGCAGCTTGTTTTATGAAGGTGATACATACCTGTTTGTATGGGCAATGATCAGCTGTTCTTATCCATGTCCTATCCCTGGTTGAGTTTCAACCTCCATCTCCCACCATGATTGGAATAACCAATTTTATTTAGATGTAGTCAAATTAGCATGACCACTCTACTGATGGAAGACAATGAAATTGAATAAAATACTTGAGGAAAACAGAGTTGGTACTGTATCTTATAGGCATGATTAATCATCATTGATAGTGCGAACTCCAATGATTAATGTAAAACTATCCGTTATCCTATTTAGTTGTCTAATTCTCAGTTTGCAGTGCGTATTGCACCTTGACAAACGAAATGCTATTCAAAGGTAAATGTCTCCCTCTGGTGGCCATGTAATGAAGTACACAGGCGATTGTGATGATTATGCAGCAACCAGACAATATTTCCCTCGAAGAAATACACGGATGAATTTGATATATATATATATATATATATAAACGGACATTGCCAATGTTTTTATTAGTTGGAATCTTGTTCTAGATTTGTATTGCCAGTTTGTCATTGATATTACTTTATTATTACTAAGAGCAAGACCAGTACTGTACAAATTACATTTGATAAACATGCACAACTACCCAGCCAGCACCACCATCTCCAAAAGTATATTCAACAAGCTACAATAAGACCAAGTAAATGGTACTGGAGTTCTACACACACTTAATACAGCAGCGATACAACGCAGAACTGAAAGTAGGTAAATATTCTCAAAACGGAGAAGACCAACGTGCGCAAATATGCGTTTACCTGTGCGATGTTCAAATGATTTTTTCTCCTCCAAATATTGGAGTTAGATGAAAAGCCTAATAGTCATCATGCCAATTAAATGTTTCTTTTAAAAATGACAGTGATTAAAATGCTGGAACCAGTTTAAACGCTATGGTTACTTTACTGAGATGAGTAACTTTGGAAGGCATTACTAGGAAGGGATAAACAGTAAAGCAAACTAATAACGTGGATTTATCGCCAAGATCAGGATATACTGTCTACATTTCCCTCTTCATTTAAAGATTTCCTGCCTTTGTCTCACCTTAACCGAACCAGTTAAGGACTATTCACATCAAAAACTCCTTTTGCACTCTACATGTTTGTTTTTGGCTAAAGAAGGCTTGTGAACTAATTTTACATGTTGCTCATCAAAGCCTAATTAACAGACATTTTTTGTGTTTGAATGGGAGCCAATGTTGAGCATGGGAGCCAAACATTCTTCCAACATGTTGAGCTGATGTGGTGGGATAGAGAAAGCAAAATACTAAGCCGCCTTGAAGAGCAGGACCCGTTTGACCATTTTAATACACCCTTCTTTCCTTGAGGACATCACTGTAACATAGGTGACAGCAATGGTGTAACCATCTTTTCACCTATCCACTCACAGATGAGCCTCAAGGTAGAAATATACATTTTAGAGGTATTCAAACCCAAATCAAAATGTGTATTCATCACATCAAATCAAATCTGATTGGTCACACACACACATTTAGCAGATGTTATTGCAGGTGTAGCGAACAGGTGTAGTAGACCAACAGTGAAATGCTTAGTTACGGGCCATTCCCAAGGGCCCAGGTTAAGATTTATGGTAAATAAAAACATGAAATAGTCTTGAACGGGAGCCCAAAGTCCTGAAAAAAACATGTCATAAGGCTGGGTGTCCGGATGTGTATAGTTTAGGATTAGCAAACAGTAGAATGCCTTCACCTTGTATGGGGAGTTTCAGGTGGGTGTTGACACTACTGAAGGGGTAAGTATCTCAACTGATTAGTTGCTTTTATATGTAAAGCAGAAAATGGTTACCACATTGTGGCCTATGGGCAGATCATCGGATAATCTATAGAAACAAGGATAAGCAGCATTTAAAGACATCCCATTAGTTTAATTTCCAGTGCATGTTTTCATCTTCGCACTGAGCATACTTTAGCGGAATACCATAATCGCTGATATAATCTTACAATCAAAAAGACACAGGGGAAGAACAAGACAGACATCATATAGGCCTAGCAGAGATAACTGTTCTACTGAAGACAGACTTAACAATGTACCTGACAGATAGTAACTACGTATTGTGACACTAGTTTGACACTTCCATATTTGAAAGAGAAAGCACTTCTTCGCCACCAACGTGGCGTAGAGACCTACAGACACAAAAGCAAACTGATATTGTATGAGTAGTCTTCCATCTCTGCATGAATAGGCACCCTTAGACAACTGTCATTCAAGGTTCAAAGTCAACCTTGAATACACGCCTTTCCTAGTAACAATTTTTCCATGTAATAATCAATCCATTCCGATGTCGATGTATGGATCGAGTACATAAACAGAAGAGATCCTTTCATGTCTTTAAAAATCTTAATTTGAAATACTTAGATTGTATATCAGTGATGGGAAAACACATGATTAAATTCCATTTCAATTGAACAGCTCCAGTTTATAAAAGCAAAAGGTTATATATAGTTGTTACCGAGTCAGGAGACAATCTGCTGTCTAATACGCTACATCTGCAGAAATACCCACACATCCAGCAGTTGCAGAAAAGAATCCATCATACCTAGTCCTAAAATCATTAAAATAGAAGTAAAATATATACACTGTTGTGATTGTGTAGAAGTCCTGAGACTAGAGTTTAGCATATCAACATCATGTGTTTGCGTTGGAGTTTAAACTTAATGCATTGAAATACATTCTTGCGTCATTTCAATGTGGAGTTTGATAGAAAATCACCTATCAAAATGTTAACTGACCTCTGTTTTAATGTCCAGTAGTAACACAGCTTTTTCCTGCTTTGAAATACAAACTAATTTCTAGTCAGCTGGGGGAATTACTAAGAGGTTGTTTGATTGTGACGCCTCTAAAATGCCCATTTAAGATTGTATTTCTAGTAATGGCATCTATGTTGCGTGGAACAAGGTCATTATAACAGCAGCAACATATTCTACATTTCCTGCCATTATTACAATTGTATACAGAGACATTGACGGTTGTCCATACAGAAACTTTGTATCTTAAGTTGCTCGAGTGGGTCGTTTCATGGCCATGGGCTCCTTGGCACATGCTAGGCATAAAGAACACATTTACACAAACTGTTTTCATCACAGTACAGGCACAGAAAATTGGTGTATGAATCAACCAAGTCCCACTCCAGTACTGAACACATGAACATATCTTTCTGACATTGGCTTGCAGACGGGTCAATGACAGTGTCACACTCCTGGATTTTAGTGTGGTTTTGTGTGTGATTTGAGTGTGTGTGGGGTGCGTGTGCAAGGATGTCAGGATAACAGATCCATAAACAAAGGCCAGAAGAGGCTCTGAGGGCTTTCTGACAAACCATACATGGGGAGTAACAGACGTAGGCTGGCAAGCAACTGAAGTGTACTTCCCTGTTAACGCCTGAGGAGGCTATTTTGAAGAGTCCCACACAGGTCTCCAGAGACAGAGACAGACAGAGAGAGAGAATAAGGAGAGAGCGGGATCACGGGGGGATGTGATAAGAGCATCCCCAGGAGCAGCTCCCAGGTTGGTGTCTGTGGTATGGGAGTGAGTTGGGGATAGAGAGGAGTGGCATGTAGCATAGGACCAGTTTCCCAAGCCACAGGCCCCTGGAACCAGGTAACCATCGGAGGAGAGGGGGGACTGAGGGTCTGGTGGTGGCTACAGTGTGGAGGAGAAGACCTTAGAAGATCTGGATCATGGACTCCCGAGACTTGCCTACGCCAATCCATTTCACTGTGGGTGAAAAGTACTTATTGAATAGCTTTACCAATAAAACAATAAAATGTCCCCAAATATGGTCCACACCTGTGACCACTACAAGGTATTTTCACCCCATCGGAATCAACCTAAGGAGAGGGGGGTTCTTACCGGGCACACCGAGGTGCTCCTCAATGTAGCGGACGTATTTCTGGGCGTTCTCTGGCAGCTCATCAAATGTTCTGGCGGTGGAGGTGTCACTGTTCCAACCTGGCAGGGTGTCATACTGAACCTCAACGCTCTGTAAGACTTCCTGGTTGGCTGGGGAGAGTTGGGCACAACATCAGGCCATTGGCTGCCATAAACTTAAGACAACAGACTTGGAATACTGCAATTAAAAATATAGCATAGCTCCCTTATTCAGTTCACTTTATCCTCATTAACAAGTACTGAAGCATCATTGTTTTTGTATTTATTCAGGATCCCCATTAGCTGCTGCCAATTTATTGCTGTTTTGATGAGCAGCCTACCTGGAAAATTAGGTATATTTTCACCGTCCACAGAGTAGGACACACCAACTTTGATCTCAGGGAGCACATCCAAGATGTCTAGTTTGGTGAGAGCTAAGCTGAATGGGAGGACAACAGAAAATTTGGGAGTTTAGCAGGCATGTTCACCAACACCCAAATACAGGATGTGTACAAAGCTGAAGTCTATTCAAGTACACTACATGGTATGTGGACACCACTTAAAATGAGTTGATTCGGCTATTTCAGTCACACCCGTTACTGACGAGTATATAAAACCTCCATGGACAAACATTGGCAGTAGAATGGCATTACTGAAGAGCTCAGTGACTTACGTGGCACCGTCATAGGATGACACCTTTCCAACAAGTCAGTTTGTCAAATTTATGCCCTGCTAGAGCTGCACCAGGTTAACTGTAAGTGCTGTTATTGTGAAGTGGAAACATCTAGGAGTAACAGAGTTGCCGCAAAGTGGTAGGCCACACAAGCTCAGGATCACTGAGTTCTGAAGCGCGTAAAAATGGTCTGTCCTCAGTTGCAACACTCACTACAGAGTTAAAAACTGCCTATGGAAGCAATGTGAGCACAATAACTATTCATCAGGAGCTTTATGAAATGGGTTTCCATGGCCAAGCAGTCACACACAAGCCTAAGATCCCTATACGTCAGCTGGAATGGTGTAAAGCTCACCGCCATTGGAATCTAGAGCAGTGGAAACGTGTTCTCTGGAGTGATGAATCACAAACTTGTGATAAATCACAAACACTGTGCAAACCTGACTGGCCCTGACCTCAACCCTATCGAACACCTTTGGGATGAATTGGAACGCCGACTGCAAGCCAGGCCTAATCACCCAACCTCACTAATGCCCTTGTGGCTGAATGGAAGCAAGATATTCGACAATCAGGTGTCCACATACTTATATTGAGACAGTAAGTAAAAAGCGGGAGGTGTGGTGATTGACAGTACAGAGTTGAAGGGGGTGTGGGGACTCACGCAGTGAAGCCGTTGATCATGTGGGCGTATTTGATGAGCACCAGGTCCAGCCAACCACATCTCCTTTTACGGCCCGTGGTTACACCCACTTCTTTCCCCCTTGTCTGCAGGAGCTCCCCAATGTCCTTGGAGAAGAAAACAGGCAGACCCTTAAGGCTCAGATTCACTTTAAGACCCTGACAAAGTAAAACATGGACATGTCAAGCTTGAAATGTGTCCATTCCCTGTCCTGTACAGGTTGAGGAATTGGTTATTCTGCTTTTGCTGGGATTATTTCACAAGCGCTAGCAGAGGGAATGGTTTAGTGACTATCCTTCCCAAAACCATTTGTTGTTTCAATACCCACATGCCTGAGCCTGTGGGGTTCACAGAACACTCACTGGAATTCAGAACACTGATGACTCAATCAGCAGCTATGCCATTCCCCCAACATTAACACTAGTCTACATTCCTCTATCCAACTGGAAACAGAGAGCAGGAAAGAATTTGCACCATGTGAACCAATATGACTCTAGCCCGTAGCTTTCAAAGGCAAGAAGGCATGGCTTCCCTCAAGTTAGAAAGACAGGCTGACATTCTTACATTGAACTGCTCTGAGGGAAAGGCGCCGATGCCAACCCGGGTGGTGTAGGCCTTGACCACGCCATACACCTCACCGACGTTCTGGGGCGGCATGCCTAGCCCAGTACACACCCCGCCCACTGTGCAGTTAGATGAGGTCACGAAAGGGTATGTCCCTGAAACAAAAACACAACATACCAAAACGATAAACATCTTATTTCCTCCTCGGTCTTCCTCAGATAAAGATGACAACGAATTCGTACAAGAGAGGATTATCATATCACAATGACTGTATTAACACAGCTTGTAATACGAGTAAAGGAAACTAAATGATTCAGTCTTAACATGACATGCAAACAATCTCTCCGTGTCAGGTCTGTCAGGTGTGCTTAAACAGAGGTGGACTTTCCAGTCCACACTAATGGGCCTTTCAGGTCAGAGGGAGGGAGGGAGAATTTCACCCCTCCCATACATGTCTGCACAGGTGCAAAAACCATTCTCCTTTATGCAAATAGCATTAGCACGGCCATACGATACCCCCCACTTTGACCTACTACCATTGTATCAATGAAAAAGAACATGGTGACCTTCAGTACACAGCAACCCTCTCCCTCATTAAGTTATGTTCTGTGTGTGATCTCTGGAGTGCTTTGTGACTGAACAAATGAGGGAAAGTGACAGTGACAAAGCAGCCAGCATTTCTCAGAGTCACGCATGGTGTAGGAGTACTCTCTGGTGTTAGGCTCAGTGAACATGTTGTTCCAATCCTCTGACAGCTCTGATAACACTGTTTCAGAGGAATTAACTCACCAGTAGAAATTAGCTTGTTCAATTCAATAGGGGTTAATTGGCCATTTACACAGTGACAGGGGTTAATTGACATTGACACAATGACAGTGGGGGATACTCACCGAAGTCAATATCCAAGAGGGCAGCGTTGGCTCCTTCCACCAGGATATTTTTGGGAGGTCCATGTAAGGCCCCGTACATGTAAAAGACCCCGTCTCTCACCATAGGCTTTACCTTCTCCACGTAATCCTGGACAAGAGCACAGCACGCAAACACTTGACCCAAGAATTACACTGAAATGTAGGACATAACCCCTATGTTAAACCAGTGATAACTTTATTCAACTGATATGGAGGACCTGTAGCTCACCCTCAACTTGGACAACTCCCCATCGATATCAATCACCAGGGTCGGATACATAGACTGATACTGCGAGGCTAAGACTTTAAATCTACAAAAAAATAGATGTCACAGTTACATTTTTATCTAACTGGAGCTAGTTGTACTCTGAATAAAGGGATAGTCATTATTGGCCATATGCGGACCAGGCCACTCCCTCACCTTTCAGAGAACTGGGTGAAGTCAGACATGAGGTCACATATCCGGAGGCCGCTACGGGCTGCTTTGGCTGAGTACACCGGACCAATCCCCTTTTTCGTTGTTCCTAGGCTGGGTGAGGAATACGACAAAACAAAGTAAATCAACAATACGGAGTCACTGACTCAACATTAACCACACACACACACTTGTCCTTCAGCCAGTATTTATGTGTGTAGGGTCAGACATGTGACAGTTGTAGGGAAGTAGCTAGGCCAGGGGACTTTCTAAGGAGTATTTATGGGGCTGGAACGTCACCTGCTGCCCTGCTGCTGACTGAAACAATGTTGCTGCAATAAGGGTTGGAGAGCATCAGTCACATGGTGCTGCTAGGGGATATCTGGTGATGTTAGGTCCCTGGTCTGATGTAAGGTAGGGTATGACTTCATGTGGGAAAGAGTATCATGAGTACTAACTCCTTCAGTAAAGATACTATAAGAATGCAGGACAGGTCCACCATGAGACAAGTCACGCTCATACTACAGGAGACCTAATCCAAGCCTGTTTAACGCGGTTATCTGCCTCTCTCAGAGGTAAGAGTGAAGTTGTAATGCCTTAAGGTGTTGAAATTCCACAACTTGTGATATAAGCCTATAATGAGTGACTTGCCCTTTTACTACCCATGGGAGAGAAACTGGCACAATAACTAGCTGTTGAACATGTTCCAACGCTGCAGATTGTTTTACACAAGAATTCTATCAGGGCGTTGGGCTTATTTTGATGCCCAATAAAAGCTTCAACATGCCCAGCATATCAGAGCGATGTCCTGAGTCTAAGCCTGTGCTTAC
The DNA here is from genome assembly GCF_029448725.1 of Salvelinus fontinalis. Lineage (NCBI taxonomy): Eukaryota > Metazoa > Chordata > Actinopteri > Salmoniformes > Salmonidae > Salvelinus > Salvelinus fontinalis. The sequence goes on from NC_074694.1 coordinate 22,426,736, forward strand.
CACCCTCTTCTCAGAACCAAATTGGGCGTCTCCATTATATGACTAACTGGTAACAGTAACCTCTAATAGCTACAGTGTAGGATTTGTTTGCTTCCTCCAGATGACATTGTCAGATAGTTTCTTTCCTGTTCTATTTCCAAACACGAGTAATACAATGATGTATCACTATATGGGAGATCATGAAGGTTTACCATTGCATTAACCCCAGACTACAGTACAAGCAAATTATCATCACATTTCCGTCAGGCAGCAATCAAGGCAAAACTTTTAAAATACTGAAAACAGCTCCACAACAATGGCGCAGAGAGAAAAAAAGTGATATTTAATATTTGACATCTCTGGAGATTTCGCAGTCAGTTGAGGTTGTTTCAGTATTTATGCTACATTTACTAAGCTAAAAAAGGTTTTTGCTGGGTATCTGCCATAGGACAGGGGAATCTTGTTTTTCAGCTCTGCTTCAAGCTGGAGTCAGTTGAGGTTGTTTCATCTAACAAGACTAGATGCATAGAAGGGCTAATATACTACACATTCGCCCATAGGAGAGGGAACTCCTGCTTTTCAGCGCTGCTGCAAGCCAAACTATTACTGAGCCATACTCTCTAATCCAGGAGAATGACCGGTGGTAGGTAGGGTTCTTACTTCTTGCCTGCTTGCTCTTGTCTCTGCTGCTCTTGCACACCGTCGACCGCTTGGTGGAAATCAAAAACTGTGGGAGGAGGTAGAGAAGGGCAAACTCACAATCCTGTCACCTCACCCCCTTTTCTGCTCCTTACTAAAACCTAGCGTCCCAATTATCTCCCCTTTCTCCCGCAAGTGTGCCCTTGTGCAGTTGACTCCTCCCGACACATTTAAAAGCATTGGATTAGTGTAAGCTTAGATGAGAATGAGTTGGAGAATCAACAATAAACTTGCACCAATACTTTCCTTTTAAATCCATGAAGGGAAGTAAACAGTAGAGTCTCTCATCCAGTCAGAAATGGCCCCTCTTTCTCACACTAGTCCCTAAAGCGGCCTTGCAAAGGCACTACTACGCAATCACTGTTTATAAGAAGTGTCCTTTTTTCTGTGAGTAAAATGTAACCTGTCAGTGCTAAATAATTTCTTTCCCGCCACACATATTCAAATAGCAAAATGGGCCGAGTTCAGGCTAGTGGAAGGAGAAGACTGAATAATGTAGCCTAATACAAGTCATTCTGATTGTACAAAAAAAAGGTGCTATTTAACATTCAGAGCGAACATGACTTATGTCCTGGAAAACTGAAAGCCAGTTCACCGATTTAAAAACAGGCCTTCGGAGTGCATCTTAGGTCAAATCAGTTCTAATGTATGCACAAAATACGAAAGGACCCCAAAATAGCTAAGCTAATTAATTGGCCACTTTCATCCCCCAACCCCCATATAACAGAAACATGTTCCCCATGAAAGCCATGCAGCATTTTTATACGCTTGTTTATGAGGAACTCTTCTGGGCACCAGCTTTACACTGACAGTGGCATTCACTAGCTAAGAGACCAACTGTTGATACTCAAAACATTGTAATGCATTCATGATGAAAAGAAAAACATTGATAGAAATTAAGCAGACTCATTATTCCCTTTAACAGACAGCCAAACATGAGTATTCCACATCTGTCTCCAGTCCTACAGCCTTCTAAAATCAGCAAAAAAAGAAACGTCCTCTCACTGTCATCTGCATTTATTTTCAGCAAACTTCACATGAGTAAATATTTGTATGAACATAACAAGATTCAACAGACAAACTGAACAAGTTCCATAGACATGTGACTAACAGAAATGGAATAGTGCGTCCCTGAACAAGGGGGGGGGGGGGGGGGGGGGGAATCAAAAGTAACAGTCAGTATCTGGTGTGGCCACCAGCTGCATTAAGTACTGCAGTGCATTGCCTCCTCACGGACTGCACCAGATTTGTCAGTTCTTGCTGTCACCCTCCGATCCAACAGGTCCCAGATGTGCTCAATGGAATTGAGATCCGGGCTCTTCGCTGGCCATGGCAGAACACTGACATTGCAGGAAATCACGTACAGTACGAGCAGTATGGCTGGTGGCATTGTCATGCTGGAGGGTCATGTCAGGATGAGCCTGCAGAAAGGGTACCACATGAGGGAGGGGGATGTCTTCCTGTAATGCAGTGTTGAGAATGCCTGCAATGACAAAAGCTCAGTCCAATGATGCTGCCACAGACCATGGCGGACCGACCACCTCCAAATCGATCCCGCTCCAGAGTACAGGCCTCAGCGTAACGCTCATTCCTTCGTCGAAAAACGCGAATCCGACCATCCCCCCTGGTGAGACAAAACCGTGACTCGTCAGTGAAGAGCACTTTTTGCCAGTCCGGTCCAGCGACGGTGGGTTTGTGCCCATAGGCGATGTTGTTGCCGGTGATGTCTGATGAGGACCTGCCTTACCACAGGCCGACAAGCCATCAGTCCAGCCTCTCTCAGCCTATTGCATCCAAGATGGCATAGCAGTCAGACGTCCTTTTGTCCTCGTCGTATCCCGTATATATACACTGCTCAAAAAAATAAAGGGAACACTTAAACAACACAATGTAACTCCAAGTCAATCACACTTCTGTGAAATCAAACTGTCCACTTAGGAAGCAACACTGATTGACAATACATTTCACATGCTGTTGTGCAAATGGAATAGACAACAGGTGGAAATTATAGGCAATTAGCAAGACACACCCCCAATAAAGGAGTGGTTCTGCAGGTGGTGACCACAGACCACTTCTCAGTTCCTATGCTTCCTGGCTGATGTTTTGGTCACTTTTGAATGCTGGCGGTGCTTTCACTCTAGTGGTAGCATAAGACGGAGTCAACAACCCACACAAGTGGCTCAGGTAGTGCAGCTCATCCAGGATGGCACATCAATGCGAGCTGTGGCAAGAAGGTTTGCTGTGTCTGTCAGTGTAGTGTCCAGAGCATGGAGGCGCTACCAGGAGACAGGCCAGTACATCAGGAGACGTGGAGGATGCCGTAGGAGGGCAACAACCTAGCAGCAGGACCGCTACCTCCGCCTTTGTGCAAGGAGGAACACTGCCAGAGCCCTGCAAAATGACCTCCAGCAGGCCACAAATGTGCATGTGTCTGCTCAAACAGTCAGAAATAGACTCCATGAGGGTGGTATGAGGGCCCGACGTCCACAGGTGGGGGTTGTGCTTATAGCCCAACACCGTGCAGGACATTTGGCATTTACCAGAGAACACCAAGATTGGCAAATTCGCCACTGGCGCCCTGTGCTCTTCAGATGAAAGCAGCTTCACACTGAGCACATGACAGACGTGACAGAGTCTGGAGACGCCGTGGAGAACGTTCTGCTGCCTGCAACATCCTCCAGCATGACCGGTTTGGCGGTGGGTCAGTCATGGTGTGGGGTGGCATTTCTTTGGGGGGCCGCACAGCCCTCCATGTGCTCGCCAGAGGTAGCCTGCCTGCCATTAGGTACCGAGATGAGATCCTCCGACCCCTTGTGAGACCATATGCTGGTGCGGTTGGCCCTGGGTTCCTCCTAATGCAAGACAATGCTAGACCTCATGTGGCTGGAGTGTGTCAGCAGTTCCTGCAAGAGGAACGCATTGATGCTATGGACTGGCCCGCCCGTTCCCCAGACCTGAATCCAATTGAGCACATCTGGGACATCATGTCTCGCTCCATCCACCAACGTCACGTTGCACCACAGACTGTCCAGGAGTTGGCGGATGCTTTAGTCCAGGTCTGGGAGGAGATCCCTCAGGAGACCATCCGCCACCTCATCAGGAGCATGCCCAGGCGTTGTAGGGAGGTCATACAGGCACGTGGAGGCCACACACACTACTGAGCCTCATTCTGACTTGTTTTAAGGACATTACATCAACGTTGGATCAGCCTGTAGTGCGGTTTTCCACTTTAATTTTGAGTGTGACTCCAAATCCAGACCTCCATGGGTTGATAAATTTGATTTCCATTGATAATATTGGTGTGATTTTGTTGTCAGCACATTCAACTATGTAAAGAAAAAAGTATTTAATAAGAATATTTAATTCATTCAGATCTAGGATGTGTTATTTTAGTGTTCCCTTTATTTTTTTGAGCAGTGTATATAATTACACCTTTCTTCGCATATCTTTTATATATTTTATTTTCCAAAAACTCAACTTCAAAACGCTTTCCTGCAACCCGCCTCGCCAATTACAAAAGAAAGTACAGTATTATTTACCTCAAATCTGAAAATCCACAATAGAAGCTAACCTGAAGCTAGCCAGACGCTAGCCAGACGCTAGCCAGACGCTAGCCAGACGCTAGCCAGTTTACTGACTAACGTTAGTATTTCAGCTAACCACGGTTTGTAGTCATCAGCTATTCCTTTAGCTCGATAATCCATCGCCACTTTTGTACAACGTGACTCATCCAGGAACATACCGGACCTATTTTTCTCCATATCCCCGGATTTCAACCGCAAGCTCTGAACATTTACACCTTGATTTCGCAGCTAGCTAGCTGCTACCCGTGTGTCTATTGGCTTACGTCGATCCCGGAGCAAATATCAATTAATCCGGAGCTAGCCATCTGAAGAGTTCCATCAGCCACTCCTGGGCTACAATCACCTATCCGGACCCATTTCACTGCCAATGCGGAGCCCCACCGGGCCTTCACGACTGACTACCGATGTTATCTGCACGAGGGAGTTCTCCAACTGGCACCTCTGTCGCGACGTTACCTGAACGCTCATCTGGGGCCCGCTAATCGTTAGCTGTCTTATCCTCTGCTATCTGAATAGGTCTATCGGACAATTTTTCTTGGGTCACTATAACTATCGATTTTGCCAATTGGATTGATCCCCTCTACCACATGGAACCACACTAATCTACCTACGGAAACGCACGAGGCGGCTAAAAACAGACCTCCATCCTATGCTAGCTGTCTGAATCGCCGTGACCCCAACCAACCTCTACTCACTGGACCCTTATGATTACTCGACTAAACATGCCTCTCCTTAATGTTAATATGCCTTGTCCATTGCTGTTCTGGTTAGTGTTTATTGGCTTATTTCACTGTAGAGCCTCTAGCCCTGCTCACTATACCTTATCCAACCTTTCAGTTCCACCACCCACATATGCGATGACATCACCTGGTTTCAATTATGTTTCTAGAGACAATATCTCTCTCATCATCACTCAATACCTAGGTTTACCTCCACTCTATTCACATCCTACCATACCTTTGTCTGTACATTAGTCCTTGAAGCTATTTTATCGCCCTCAGAAACATCATTTTACTCAATTCTAGATTACCAATTCTCATAGCTTTTAGCCGTACCCTTATCCTACTCCTCCTCTGGTGATATAGAGGTGAATCCAGGCCCTGCAGTGCCTAGCTCCACTCCTATTCCACAGGCGCTCTCTTTTGATGACTTCTGTAACCGTAATAGCCTTGGTTTCATGCATGTTAACATTAGAAGCCTCCTCCCTAAGTTTGTTTTATTCACTGCTTTAGCACACTCTGCCAACCGGGATGTTTTAGCCGTGTTTGAATCCTGGCTTAGAAAGACCACCAAAAATTCGGACATTTTCATCCCTAACTACAACATTTTCAGACACAATAGAACGGCCAAAGGAGGCGGTGTTGCAATCTACTGCAAAGATAGCCTGCAGAGTGCTGTCCTACTATCCAGGTCTGTTCCTAAACAATTTGAACAATTTGAAACAGTTCAAGCTTCTACTTTAAAAAATTCACCTCTCTAAAAACAAGTCTCTCACCGTTGCCACCTGCTATAGACCACCCTCTGCCCCCAGCTGTGCTCTGGATACCATATGTGAACTGATTGCCCCCCATCTATCTTCAGAGCTCATGCTGCTAGGCGACCTAAACTGGAATATGCTTAACACCCCAGCCATCCTACAATCTAAGCTTGATGCCCTCAATCTCACACAAATTATCAATGAACCTACCAGGTACCACCGAAAGCCGTAAACACGGGCACCCTCATTGATATCCTAACCAATTTGCCCTCTAAATACACCTCTGCTGTTTTCAACCAAGATCTCAGCGATCACTGCCTCATTGCCTGCATCCGTAATGGGTCAGCGGTCAAACGACCTCCACTCATCACTGTCAAACGCTCCCTGAAACACTTCAACGAGCAGGCCTTTCTAATCGAGCTGGCCGGGGTATCCTGGAAGGATATAGATCTCATCCCGCCAGTAGAGGATGCCTGGTTATTACAAAAGGATGCCTGGTTAACACAAAAACATCCTATGGCGTTCTGCATTAACATCGAACAACCCGTGATATGCAACTTTTCAGGGAAGCTAAAAACCAATATACACAGGCAGTTAGAAAAGCCAAGGCTAGCTTGCAGGAAGCAGAAATTTGCTTCCTGCAACACAAACTCAAAAAAGTTCTGGGACACTGTAAAGTCCATGGAGAATAAGAACATCTCCTCCCAGCTGCCCACAAGATAGGAAATACTGTCACTACTGATAAAACCACAATAATTGAGAATTTCAATAAACATATTTCTACAGCTGGCCAGGCTTTTCACCTGGCCACCCCTACCCCGGTCAACAGACCTGCGCTCCCCACTTCTCCTTCACCCAAATCCAGATAGCTGATGTTCTGAAAGAGCTGCAAAATCTGGACCCCTACAAATCAGCCGGGCTAGATAATCTGGACCCTTTCTATCTAAAATTATCTGCAGAAATTGTTGCCACCCCTATTACTAGCCTGTTCAACCTCTCTTTCGTGTCGTCTGAGATTCCCATAGATCGGAAAGCAGCTGCGGTCATCCCCCTCTTCAAAGGGGGGGACACTCTTGACCCAAACTGCTACAGACCTATATCTATCCTACCCTGCCTTTCTAAGGTCTTCGAAAGCCAAGTCAACAAACAGATTACTGACCATTTCGAATCCCACCATACCTTCTCCGCTATGCAATCTGGTTTCAGAGATGGTCATGGGTGCACCTCAGCCACGCTCAAGGTCCTAAACGATATCTTAACCGCCATCGATAAGAAACAATACTGTGCAGGCGTATTCATTGACCTGGCCAAGGCTTTCGACTCTGAGAATGTGGTGATTGACATCGGCAGACTCGACAGCCTTGGTTTCTCAAATGATTGCCTCTCCTGGTTAACCAACTACTTCTCTGATAGAATTCAGAGTGTCAAATCGGAGGGTCTGTTGTCTGGGCCTCTGGCAGTCTCTATGGGGGTGCCACAGGGTTCAATTCTTGGGCCGACTCTCTTCTCTGTATACATCAATGATGTCGCTCTTGCTGCTGGTGAGTCTCTGATCCACCTCTACTCAGACGACACCATTCTGTATACTTCTGGCTCTTCTTTGGACACTGTGTTAACAACCCTCCAGGCGAGCTTCAATGCCATACAACTCTCCTTCCATGGCCTCCAATTGCTCTTAAATACAAGTAAAACTAAATGCATGCTCTTCAACCGATCGCTGCCTGCACCTACCCGCCCGTCCAACATCACTACTCTGGACGGCTCTGACTTAGAATATGTGGACAACTACAAATAGCTAGGTGTCTGGTTAGACTGTAAACTCTCCTTCCAGACTCACATCAAACATCTCCAATCGAAAGTTAAATCTAGAATTGGCTTCCTATTCCGCAACAAAGCATCCTTCACTCATGCTGCCAAACATACCCTTGTAAAACTGACCATCCTACCAATCTTCGACTTCGGTGATGTCATTTACAAAATAGCCTCCAATACCCTACTCAATAAATTGGATGCAGTCTATCACAGTGCCATCCGTTTTGTCACCAAAGCCCCATATACTACCCACCACTGCGACCTGTACGCTCTCGTTGGCTGGCCCTCGCTTCATACTCGTCGCCAAACCCACTGGCTCCAGGTCATCTACAAGACCCTGCTAGGTAAAGTCCCCCCTTATATTAGCTCGCTGGTCACCATAGCAGCACCCACGTGTAGAACGCGCTCCAGCAGGTATATCTCTCTGGTCACCCCCAAAACCAATTCTTCCTTTGGCCGCCTCTCCTTCCAGTTCTCTGCTGCCAATGACTGGAACGAACTACAAAAATCTCTGAAGCTGGAAACACTTATCTCCCTCACTAGCTTTAAGCACCAGCTGTCAGAGCAGCTCACAGATTACTGCACCTGTACATAGCCCATCTATAATTTAGCCCAAACAACTACCTCTTTCCCTACTGTATTTATTTTGCTCCTTTGCACCCCATTATTTCTATCTCTCCTTTGCACATTCTTCCACTGCAAATCTACCATTCCAGTGTTTAACTTGCTATATTGTATTTACTTTACCACCATGGCCTTTTTTAGCCTTTACCTCCCTTATCTCACCTCACTTGCTCACATTGTATATAGACTTATTTTTCTACTGTATTATTGACTGTGTTTGTTTTACTACATGTGTAACTCCGTGTTGTTGTATGTGTCGAACTGCTTTGATTTATCTTGGCCATGTCGCAATTGTAAATGAGAAAGTGTTCTCAACTTGCCTACCTGGTTAAATTAAGGTGTTGTTACACGTGGTCTGCCACTGCGAGGACGATCAGCTGTCCGTCCTGTCTCTCTGTAGCGCTGTCTTAGGCGTCTCACAGTACAGACATTGCAATTTATTGCCTTGGACACATCTGCAGTTCTCATGCCTCCTTGCAGCATGCCTAAGGCACGTACACGCAGATGAGCAGGGACCCTGGGTATCTTTCTTTCTTTTGGTGTTTTTCAGAGTCAGTAGAAAGGCCTCTTCAATGTCCTAAGTTTTCATAACTGTGACCTTAATTGCCTACCGTCTGTAAGCTGTTAGTGTCTTAACCGTTCCACAGGTGCATGTTCATTAACTGTTTATGGTTCATTGATCAAGCATGGGAAACAGTGTTAAACCCTTTTCAAGGAAGATCTGTGAAGTTACTTGGATTTTTACAAATTCTCTTTGAAAGACAACGTCCTGAAAAGGGGACGTTTCTTTTTTTGCTGAGTTTATATAGTAAAGAGACTATAGTTGGGCTGAAGTCTTGGATTTAAATGCTCTTTGAGTATAAAGAGGCCTGATGAGGCAGGGCTTACCAATGTGTGCTCTGTCTGAAATGATCAGCCTCTTGTCCCAGCCCTCCAGACCTGAACACATACGGTAGAAAAAACATTTGATATCCCCATTAAGCAACATGGCAATCTTCTAGGCATGGGAGTAAAAAGGGACTTAAACTATTAAGAGGATAGCTCCTTCGTACTCACTTTTGCCTTTGCACACATTCTTCTCAGCCTCCTCGAAGAGGCCAGGCAGGTGGATCACTACCCCATTACCTGTGGGATAGACCGACACAGGCAACATGGAAGATATGGAGAAACTGATGCATCAGTAAACAATAAGGACAGGGCAGTGAAAAACCCAATATTGAATTTGATCTCAAGTGTTGTGGGCTATAAAGAGTTACATACTCCATCAGAAAAACAGTTCTGCTGTTCCGCTGAGCAGCGACCAATCAACATTAAGGCCAGAAATTAAACTAATGTGGAGAGGGCCATAACCTGTTCTGCACAATCAGCCTTATTTATTTTCTCATGGCAAACAGTGCTCAGGATTCTGAAGGGTTCCGAACACCTGTTTGGGCTCTGAAAGCCTGACTGTGGAGCTCAACTAGACAGCAATAGTAGACGGAAAAGGATTGATCCACTTAACATTCTATATGTTGAACTGCTGACGAGCTGTGGGTTAAGAGCCAGAGGACATATTTGTTAGGTGTTGCCAAAATGTACTAGATGTTAGACCATTAGCAAAATGAAGTTACTGCAGATAAAATGTGATCTATAGCACTCTACTGCGTCAGCCTGCGAGTTGGCTCCCAGTCAAGTCAATCACTTGTTTTGTGGCATCAGGCAAAGCTGGAGCTATTAGAATATAATACAGATTGGCTAGATTTAGACGGGAGAAGTCATTAATATTGTCTTCTTGCATACAAAAGTGTGTATGGAAACTGCACAGGAGATATAATAAACATAAACATTTATTTGTTCTGTAAAGACTAGAGATTATAACTGACGTAGTAGTAGACCATGAGGGTTACTTCACAGCTCAATTCTTATTGTGAAATCATCTTTCCTGTTCATTCCTCAGTCCAGCAGCTGTGTTCTACCCACCAATGAAAGCTGTGACCTTGGGGTTGATAATGCCACTGGGTAGAAGATGGAAGTCATACTCCACAGAGTCCACCACCACCGTGTGTCCTGCATTGTTGCCACCCTGCAGAGAGGGACAGAGTCAGTCACCATAGAGACACACATGACATCCAAAATTGTGAAACAATAATCACACCAACAGAAGCAACGTGAAAGGCTATAGCTTTACTTTTCACAATTTAACGTTGGACATGGAAGAAAAACAAACTCGCCCCAATATTTGAGAGTGTGATGTTTTTGAACACATGGTTTGAGATCAAGTCTGACCCTGGAACACTGACACAGACCTGAGACCAAAGAGCCTACCTACAGACATTACACCATGGTACAGATTGCTCAGTCATAGCTGAGGGACACCTGAGGACACAGGATCTACAGCCATTTTAGCAGGCAGCCCGTGGAGATACAAATCATCCACTAAAGGGTTGGTGATTCTAGCGTCTTGTCTTCATATTAGTTTACCACACAAAAGTCCATCCGAGTCTAACCATGAGTGCTTACAAAATAACATTACCCCATTTTTAAATCTAAGATGACATGAGATAAAATTGCTTGTACCCAGAGAGAGAACATCCAGTGCCTTTGGCATGAACTCTACAACTGGAGGAGTCTCCTCGTTCATAGCTGGTCTGGGGAGGGGTTGCGTGAGTGATAAATCAGTCTAGTTTTGCCCCATGCCTTCACCCAGCAATGAGCAGGCCTGGGCCCAGTTTCCCCTAAAGTATTTTAGGGCTAGGTTCATCATTAGAACCTTCGCAGGAGCATAGTTAAATCTCCGAGCTGTTTCCCAAAACCATTAGTAATAAAGTTGCACTTAAATGCTCGTTATTTACCAACTGCCTCAGACCACTCGAGCAGACCACTAGAAACAGCTAAATGCGTTGTTAAATGTTTTTTTTTTGCCTGCATGCGTACCTTTATTCACAGAAGATCTTCGTTAAACATAGAATCATGTTAATTTCCATGTTAAGTTATTTTGCTGAGTTTCCTGTTTCCTTTTGTGAGGGTGGATACTTAGTTTTTTCCGGAACTCTAAATTTGTAACACTTATGAACTCAGAAGTTAATCAAGCAGCTGACCGAACTACACAAAATTTTACTTCTGGGTTAGCCTTCCAGAAATTAGCTTTAGAATAAGCCGCCTCAATATTTGCTGCCATAAAAGTGGTCATCTCTCTAGGAGCTGATCTATTGTCAGTACTGTGGAATAATTCTAATGTTATGGTAAGATTTAAATGGAGAAAGCTGATCTGAGAGCAGAACTGACTTTTGATCATATCAGTACACACATGCTCCAACGACACACTTAGTTATTTCGAGGTGGTGTTTTGGAAAACGCATGTAACATCTTTGGCCATTATAGGAACAACGCATGGTTAAAACACTTGTAAGCTTAAGCTCCATCGCTATCGGGAAAGCGTACCCTGGGCTATTCCTGGCCATGGCAGTGCTTGGACGAGTGAAGGGGTGTGCGTAGATGCCTCTCCTTTTTTATTGCATTTATGATGTGCCCCCAGCTGCCTGACTTGCAACAGGGGGCCGCGCCGGGCGTATATCGTTACTGCCGTTCGGTGACGGCTGCTTTCAATGAATGGGACCCACGTGGTTGGTGAGGTTTCAACACGTGAACATAGGCTGACCAAAAAACATGACCTGCAAATCTGAGAATGTGGATAGATTTTTAAATTCTGCCTATACCATGGCTTCTACCTTTTTATCAGTTTGAGATAGGGCCTCATCTCCCACTGCTGCATACTTTCCATTTGTTACGTCAGGCTTGCTTGACCCACTTGGCAGCTATTGCCATGAAGGCATGTATTATATGCGGCAATAGTTCACTCAAAGAGACTTGCTGAGATGAACCAAGTCGTAATTCCCAACAATAACCTGGAACATTCTCTAATGTGATATGTATCCATTCGCCTCCCGTGACTGTCACAGGACTGCTAGTCTCCCTTGGACGACGTCCAATGTTCTCCACCTAAAATTGGCTGGTGCGATTAATCCCATTGGGTCTGAAGGGGCGAGGGGGGCACAGGGAAGAGCAGCCTCTGTGTGGCAGGATTTGCAGGTGGTAGGATTAGTCCATGGCTTGCCACTTTTGCACCTCAGTTGAAATAGTCACAGAATACCATCAATTTAGTGTTTTCCTGAATAGCAGGAAATTGTGTGCGGGGAAATTCTACATTTCCCCGCACACAATATCCCATAATGACAGGCTAAGAAATCTTTGCATATTTATATATATATAAAAAAATAATATCACATTTACATAAGTATTCAGACTTGGCTCAGTACATTGTTGAAGCACCTTTGGCAGTGATTAAAGCCTCAAGTCTTCTTGGGTATGAAGCTACAAGCTTGGCACACGTATTTGGGGAGTTTCTCCCATTCTTCTCTGCAGAGCCTCTCAAGCTCTGTCAGGTTGGATGGGGAGCATCGCTGCACAGCTATTTTCAGGTCTCTCCAGAGATGTTCGATCAGGTTCAAGTCTGGGCTCTGGCTGGGTCACTCAAGGAAATTTAAAAAAGCATACACCCAGAACTAGAAAACATCTCCATAGCAACAATGTGCCAAACACAACAGTGGTCCCATGTAAAGCATTAGGCCTAGCTATGTAAAGAGATCGGTTACCTATTACTAGCCAGTGGGGTGTTTCCTGACAGACCAATAGGCTCAATAAATGAAGAAAAAAAGGTACAATAACTGACAAAGGTAGAGGTAAAATGAGAGTAAAGGTTCTTTCAAGAATAATACAGCCACACAAACACACATAACCCTGCGATTCTCTTCCTCAAGTTGCCAAAATATAGGCATGCTAGAGAACCTGTTTGACCTCCACATACAATGGATTGCCTGAAACAGGACACTAAGACGACAGGTGGCAGGACTGTAACATGCTGACCACACCGGTTGCGTGCGCGAGGGTTGCAAAATAAATTAACACATACATGTTGTTCAATCATTGCACCCACACTGCTCACGAGCATCTGCGTGGCCAGGAGCTAAAATAGAAATAGGTTCTATTTGTGACGCTCAACGTGCTGCAAGTCTGGCCTCTCCCATCTCCTCATTGGTTTTAAGAGCATATACCCACGTGCCATCTCATTGGTGTTGAGGAACATATACCCACGTGGGTGATTGAAAGATTAACTGACCCAGTCGTAGTACTGCACCGTAAAGTTGGTTGCCAGCCGCCATATAAAGTCAAAATAAGTAAAAAAGAAGCCTGAGGAAGGAGTAGGGATGAGAAATGAATGTGGTTTACCATTTTAACTGTGGATTAAAAGTCAGAGTAGAGAAACCTTGTGCATTTCAGGTAACAGCCCAATGTTTATAGCTAGCTAAATTGCCATAAACGTTTAATGCTTTGACATATCCCCAAACTAATATAATTGGTTCAGAGTATGTTTTGATATTTCAAGCTGCGTGTCCTGATCACTTCTGGTGTGGGTGAACAAAATCAACACGCGCCTGTCCGGTCAGCATGTAAGAACCCTGCTTTAAGGACATGCTCATTCTCACACCTTGGAGATATCTGTGGACCAGGGAACAAACCCAAACTGCTCTCTATAACCAGGTTTCCATCCAACCTTTTTATGAGTGTAAAGTACATGACGGATAAAAAAAATGTTAAAAAACGTGTCACGACAGGACTGGTGGAAACAGCACGTCAGTAAACTTTCCAAATAACGTATCCATAACAATGTAGGTAGCCTAGCCGCACTGTATCTGCTAGCTGTTGGCTAGAGCGCTAGTGCCAAGACCAGACATAGTCGCTATACAAAACATTTGTTTCTGACAGTAGAGTTGAAAATGAGATAGAAACTCAACCATAAAAGTTACTTATGTGCACTGTGTCATTACACACAGCCATTTATCCACAAGTCAATTTGATGGAAACATCTCAGGTGAGAAAATGTGCATAATGTTTTTATGGTGATTTTAGAATATTGGCATAAAAATCTGTCGCCAACTGGATGGAAAGCTCATGAGAAATGTCTGTCTTTGTGCAAGACATGTCCGGAATCAAGCCAAAGGCTGAAAGAGGTGTCAGGTAAAACGCAGCGATCCAAATTCCTTCCTTCCTTGTCTCATCATAGCTTTACAGAGAATGACAGCATTAACTCTCAGAACTGTATGCAGTAGTTGAATAAGAAATTAAATCCCCATGATAGCCAAGCAATATCTTGCATTTAATAGAGTTGGAATGCATTCCCAAGTCCTGAAAAAAATATTTAAAAAAAATCACACCTGAAAATGCATCTGATTTTATACTGTTTCACACCCTCTGGCCATCATACAACTTGGTGGTGATCAAAAAAATCCCGATCACATCAAAAAGGTTGGTGTGATCCCCAAAGACAACAATTCACTGTCATGGTCACTTGGGAAGCCACTTGAGAGCAGCAGAATAGAGTATCAGCACTGATACTTAATTAGTAAGACTTGGAAATGTGCTCCTTGTTGTCCTTTCAACCTCATGCTGCAAGTAAGAACCTCAGATTGCTGTCACAGCTTTTTTTTTTTTTTTTTTTATAAAAAGAGGAACACTATATTCTTCCTCTTACACACACGCCATTGTGTAACATAGCATTCCATTAAATGATACTCAGCGAGGAGCATTGCAGATATTGAGATGAGTGTGATGCAAAACTTCTCACAGCATCTACAACATGGTAACTACAGGACTCAAACAGCAGACCCAATGATGTGTTTCAGCTAGGGATGCTTGATAAATCTGTGAACATATCGGAAGATATTAGCTAAAAGTGCCAACATCGGAATCGGCCCGATGTCTTGTTGAACGCAGATGTTAAAAACAATGTCAAAGCTACCATGCATACCTATATAACGTAGGTACTGGATGTAACGACACCACGTAAAATTTTGCGCTACACAGTGCAACACAGCATTCCTAACCTAGCCTACAATGTCTGCTGTGTGGATGGAGCAGTCAAGTGGAGAAGTCATTTGAAAGAGTAAGAACATTTCAGCAAGACAACTCAAAGGCGAAATCCATTAAACCAAGATAATGGAATTCATTGCGCTTGACAATCAACCGTTCTCTGTCGTGGGTGACATTGGCTTTTGCAGACTGGTCGAGCACCCGTAAACTCTACCAAAAGCGCTATTTTTAAGATGTTGCCCTACACTTCAATAGTGTCACTGCTATTAGCTTAACGACATACATACTATGGAACACCATTTGGGTCTTTGCGTGTCAGAAAGGATACAGTAGCACTGCCAAAGCTGTACAAAAAAAATCTGCAAACAAGCATACACCGGCAACGAACGATGTGTTTACAATACCGCGTTGGTAATAAAGCATAATTTGTTCGACCGCAACTTCTGGGGTAGCTAGCTTTAGCTTGGTAGCTAGCTAGCACCAATACAAGCAGGCTGAAAACAATGACCAGTAGAAACTGCAGTCATTTTCCTTTTTCTTAGCAATGATTTAGGAATCCTTGTGAGGAAGTATTAGCTAGGTTGCCACTTGTTGTTCGCCTATTGAAATTGAACTTCAGTTCATGAAAATAAATAGCTAGCCAGCTACTTAACCATGTTGCCCAAAGCGAACGTTATAAGCAGCCAGCTAGCTTCATCTGGATAGTGAGCTCAACCGGAACTGGTTGTGAAGCTAGCAGGGCACAATAGTGGAATTTGCAGTTTGCCTTCAAAATAAAAATGTCATTGAGAGTGATGCAAATTAATACAAATAGTAGAATTATGCCATACTTTTTTTGAAGGCTAACCGCAAAATCCACGATTTTGGCTAGCTTCACATAGATAGGTCCGACCACCAATATGAACGGTCTTATAAATTAGGGTTATTTTAGATGATGACACCTACCTATATAGTTAGCCAGGTAAATATAGCTACTGAAACAGATGTCGTTTTGCTATGTTTTCGGGGAAGAACTACATTGTTTGCATCCATTTTATGACCAGCACTGTAGGTACGAGAGACAACTTTACCAGCATCATAGCATGCTTAACGATGAATCGTTGTGACACATGAAATACTAGTGGTAGTGTAATAACTACGTTAAAAACACATGAACGCGTTAAAGTATTATTTGACGTGCAGCCATATTCAGGTCCTGATTAGTCAACAAGCTTATTTGACATGTCAAATAGTGTTATTTGACATGTGCCTTTTTTTGGCACGCGAAAACCCAAACTGCGTTCCATAGAAATCCTGGTTGAGAATGAAACGACTGAACAAACGAACAACGAAACAGGACAACAACTAAGTCAAGGAAATAGGTTGAGATTATGTTTTACTGGTAATGGGGACATACGTAAACGCCAACAAAATAACCTTTGGGTCAGTGTGATGTGTGTGTGTGTGTAATCTTTATTTAACTAGCCAAGTCAGTTAAATACAAATTCTTATTTACAATGACGGCCCGGACGACGCTGGGCCAATTGTGCACCGCCCTAGCACTGCTAGATGTGATACAGCCTGGATTTGAACCAAAGGACTGTAGTGACGCCTCTTGCACTGAGATGCAGTGCCTTAGACTGCTGCGTCCATGTGTGTGTGTTAACTATTTAACTGTACTAGAATGCTTAAAAGTCACCAATTTATTTATGTAAAATTTGTATTTGTTTTAAATTGGTATCGTTTTTTTTGGCAATGGAAAAAATGGATATCGGTATCGGCCAGAAATGTCATATCAGTGCATCACTAGTTTCAGCGCATGAGCTTAACTAGCTAATGTCGTCATGACATCGCCTACAAGCGTGATCAGGGTTCTATTCGTTCTATTCGAGAAGCAGTTTTAGCCTCCATGCTTCAAAGCTTAGTTGTTGTGGAAATTGACCCGAGATTGTGTTAACTTCGTGCATGCAACTTCATCTCGCCGGGTCTACCTTTAATTGGTTTATTTTTTACATGCCTATAGCCTTGGCAGTGCACCAGCTACAGAGTGGAGAATTATTGCTATGCCAACCTGTTATCAATTCATAGTGACGGGAGGGGCGCATAAATCAGGGTTTAAAGTTCACGGTCACAGCGACGGATTTCCATCATATGGATTCTGGAGAGGATGTTTTTGAGATCAGTGTAGATCCACAATAAAAATCTTTGGGGGGGAGGGGGGGGGGTCTGGTTTGGAGATGACATAGAACAGACATGCTTCTGTATTAGGCTATGAAATACACTGCTCAAAAAAATAAAGGGAACACTTAAACAACACAATGTAACTCCAAGTCAATCACACTTCTGTGAAATCAAACTGTCCACTTAGGAAGCAACACTGATTATACAAAAAATGTCACATGCTGTTGTGCAAATGGAATAGACAACAGGTGGAAATAGGCAATTAGCAGGACACCCCCAATAAAGGAGTGGTTCTGCAGGTGGTGACCACAGACCAATTCTCAGTTCCTATGCTTCCTGGCTGATGTTTTGGTCACTTTTGAATGCTGGCGGTGCTTTCACTCTAGTGGTAGCATGAGACGGAGTCTACAACCCACACAAGTGGCTCAGGTAGTGCAGCTCATCCAGGATGGCACATCAATGCGAGCTGTGGCAAGAAGGTTTGCTGTGTCTGTCAGCGTAGTGTCCAGAGCATGGAGGCGCTATCAGGAGACAGGCCAGTACATCAGGAGACGTGGAGGAGGCCGTAGGAGGGCAACAACCCACCAGCAGTACCGCTACCTCCTCCTTTGTGCACGGAGGAGCAGGAGGAGCACTGCCAGAGCCCTGCAAAATGACCTCCAGCAGGCCATAAATGTGCATGTGTCTGCTCAAACGGTCAGAAACAGACTCCACGGGGGTGGTATGAGGGCCCGACGTCCACAGGGGGGGGGTTGTGCTTACAGCCCAACACCGTGCAGGACGTTTGGCATTTGCCAGAGAACACCAAGATTGGCAAATTCGCCACTGGCGCCCTGTGCTCTTCACATATGAAAGCAGGTTCACACTGAGCACGTGACAGACGTGACAGAGTCTGGAGACGCCGTGGAGAATGTTCTGCTGCCTGCAACATCCTCCAGCATGACCGGTTTGGCGGTGGGTCAGTCATGGTGTGGGGTGGCCTTTCTTTGGGGGGGCCGCACAGCCTCGCCAGAGGTAGCCTGACTGCCATTAGTTACCGAGATGAGATCCTCAGACCCCTTGTGAGACCATATGCTGGTGCGGTTGGCCCTGGGTTCCTCCTAATGCAAGACAATGCTAGACCTCATGTGGCTGGAGTGTGTCAGCAGTTCCTGCAAGAGGAAGGCATTGATGCTATGGACTGGCCCGCCCGTTCCCCAGACCTGAATCCAATTGAGCACATCTGGGACATCATGTCTCGCTCCATCCATCAACGCCACGTTGCACCACAGACTGTCCAGGAGTTGGCGGATGCTTTAGTCCAGGTCTGGGAGGAGATCCCTCAGGAGACCATCCGCCACCTCATCAGGAGCATGCCCAGGCATTGTAGGAAGGTCATACAGGCACGTGGAGGCCACACACACTACTGAGCCTCATACTGACTTGTTTTAAGGACATTACATCAACGTTGGATCAGCCTGTAATGTGGTTTTCCACTTTAATTTTGAGTGTGACTCCAAATCCAGACCTCCATGGGTTGATAAATTTGATTTCCATCGATCATTTTTGTGTGATTTTGTTGTCAGCACATTCAACTATGTAAAGAAAAAAGTATTTAATAAGAATATTTAATTCATTCAGATCTAGGATGTGTTTTTTTAGTGTTCCCTTTATTTTTTTGAGCAGTGTATATTCCCAAATATTTTATTTCCCTCTGTTAAGCTGTTTGCACTGAACTCACATGCATGAATGTTGCTGACACTCCAATGTATTGCTTTTTGAGCTCCAGACATCAATTATCTGAAGAAAAATTATAAACACTCTCTGAAGATGGTATTCCTCAGCGCAGGAACAATATAGTGAGGACAGACTCATTCTGGTCTGCCCACATTTTTTGTGCGTTTTTCTTTTGTTGCAGGCCATCTAATAATTCAGTCAGGTAAAAGTTGTTTAACTAATTTCACTATCTGACAATAGTAGGCTTTAAAATTACATTGACTTTGCTCCTGGTTTTCCATTTCTAAGCCTTACTGAACAAAGAGCCGTTTAGGAGCTAAATTAATGGCTCTTTTAGGTTAACGGAGCCAAATGATTGCATTACAAATCGATGGCAATTCGAATGCACAGAGATACCATGACGTGATCCTGAGGCCCAATCTTGTGCAATTTATCCACTGCCAGCACCTCATGTTACAGCATGATAATGCACGGCCCCATGACGCAATTGTACACAATTCCTGGAAGATGACAATGTCACAGTTTTTCTATGGTCTGCATACTCAGACATGTCATCCATTGAGCATGTTTGGGATGCTCTGGATTAACGTGTACAACAGCCTGTTCCAGTTCCCGCCAAAATCTAGCAACTTCACACAGATTAGGGCCTAATGATTTTATTTCAATTGACTGATTTCCTTATATTAACTGTAATTTAGTAAAATCCTTAATTTTTGCATGGTGAATTTATATTTTGTTAAGTGTAAAAAATAATTTCTGGGCTCATTTCTGGAAGTGGAAATTACATTTTAGATGGTGTCAGCATCATTTTATTTTTCATTCATTTTGGAGTTGAATGCCCCTTTAAAAAATCACCAGAACTGAGCTCCAGTCCTTCTATATAAAAAAATTATCCTGAGGACCTAGTCGTTTGTGTCATCGTGCCTGATCACCGCACATTGTGGAGCTCACAGTAAAGGCTGGAAAATATGTATGCTTCAGGGGACAATAAATAAAGACTAGGATACCTAATGTGAACCTTCTCCAATCGTGCCTTGAGCAGAGTCACCCTTTTGAAGAGGACTGAAAGGACAAGAAAGACAAAAGCCTAGTGAACATTAAACCTACAGTTATAAATGCCAGTGTTGTATGGACATGAGAAACACCCACACTGCAATGACATTGATAAGGTGGCCCTAGACTGAGTCAAAGTAACTGTGATAAGAGCCAAAATGCAGTCTACATAAGGCAGACACCATGGTTTTGTGGAACGCACTCAACCCAGAATAGGCTTAGCTAGTTTGCTTGCCAATATTTCTTTATTGACAGCCACATTTAATGTACACAAACGTTGGTCAGATGCATTAAGTGCTGTCTTTAGACACTTGATACTTCTATGGCAGGTGAGAAGGTACACACAGAGATGCACTTGCTTGTACAGTGCCTTCAGAATGTATTCAGAACCCTTGACTTTCCACATTTTGTTATGTTACAACCTTATTCTAAAATGGATACAAAAACACACACTCTCAATCTACATACAATACCCCATAATGACAAAGCAAAAACAGATTTTTAGAAACATCACATTTGCATAAGTATTCAGACCCTTTATTCAACCTCCAAGCAGGCTGTCATATGCCTTTTACTGAGGAGTCGCTTCCTTCTGGCCACTACCATAAATGCCTGATTGGTGGAGTGCTGTAGAGATGGTTGTACTTCTGGAAGGTTCTCCCATCTCCACAGAGGAACTCTGGAGCTCAGAGTAACCATCAGGTTTTTGGTCACCTCCCTGATTAAGGCCCTTCTTCCCTGATTGCTCAGTTTGGCCAGGCGGCCAGCTCCAGGAAGAGTCTTGGTGGTTCCAAATTTATTCCATTTTAGAATGATGGGGGGCACTGTGTTCTTGGGGACCTTCAATGCTGCAGAAATGTTTTGGTACCCTTCCCCAGATCTGTGCTTTGACAATTATGTCTCAGAGCTCTACGGACAATTCCTTTGACCTTGTGGCTTGGTTTTTGCTCTGACATCCACTGTCAACTGCGGGACCTTATATAGACAGGTGTGCACCTTTCCAAATCATGCCCAAAACATTTTATTTACCATAGGTGGACTCCAATCAAGTTGTAGAAACATCTTAAGAAATATTAATGGAAACAGAATGCACCTGAGCTCAATTTAGTGTCTCATAGCAAAGGGTCAGAATACTTATGCAAAAAAATGTTTAATGTGTTTTTGCTTTGTCATTATGGGGCATTGTGTCTAAATTGATAAGGGAAAAACAAATAATCAAATCAATTTTATATTAAGTCTAACTTAACAAAATGTTGGAAAAGTCAAGGTGTCAGAATACTTTCCGAAGGCACTGTATGTGCAGTATTAGAAGTCTGAATCACCTTGCATCGCCAGACTGTACTAAAAAGAAAATGCAAAACTGGGCCATCTTATCTGGTGTTAAGTGGTGCAATATGAACGTAGCTAGCTCTGGCTAGCTATAGATGCGATATAATTCAAGGTGACATTAGCAATGCAGTGCTCGACGTTCATCATCGACAATTTATTTGGTTGCTCGAGTAACTAACGTTAGCTAGGTGTCTGGCTTAGTTAGATAGATAACTAGTTACCAACTGCAAACCAATAATTGCGCTAGTTAACAAGTACAAGTCTGAGCAACTACAACATTTTTACTAACGTTAGTTTACTAATTACAACAAATCCAGCTTTAACTAGCGAACGTTAGTTAACTTAATCTTTTGGCTACGTCGAGGGCTAGTTCTCCTTTTAGTAACGTACAGTCAATACACAACGGTAGCTAACTTGTTAGCTTAGAGATAGATATCTAAGTAGACCAATATTGGACAAAAGGAGTTACTCCTTACTCCAAGAACCTCACATGTTCTGTTTAAAGGGAAAATTGGCTCTGGAAATACTACATATAACGTTAACGTTAAACGTGAATCGATTCGCAATTGCGGTAACATTACGGTTATAGAAACAAAACCCTTCTAACATCACGTCAAAATATTTACACAAATGTAAAATAAAACACATCACACCGTTTTAATCGTTTAACAGTTGCAGACGACAATATTTTTTAGTGACAAAACATTTGTGGCGTCTGTACCGTTTATACAGCAGTAACAGTTACAGGTGTTCGGGGACGCAGATACTAAGGTAATTAGTACATGTACTGTAACATTAGTCCACTGTCTTCCGTAAACAAGGGCTGTGACCTGGACATTTGGCCATGTAGGAACCCTATAAAAAAAGGTGTATCACTTTAACCTTTTGTTTTTTGAAAATTATTTGTCGCCGATATGAAAGATAAAGTCCTAATTTGTTTCCAAAATGTGTACCTCAAGCGATGCGTGTGCATCGAGCGTCACGGCTTTGACTTAAAAATACTCCCCCCTACAGAAAACGCCTTAGTCATTTGACTATGTGTATGGAACTGAGAGTCATGACCAGAGGCTAGGTAGTTAGCTACACGTTATTTGTAACCGCAACCACATGTTTCGAATGTCCTCCAGCTAGCTTACTAGCTAGCAAGCATACATTATAATTTACCTGGCATCTGCAAACGATATCAGCGTCCTGAGCGAGCAGGTCCACAACCTTCCCTTTGCCCTCGTCGCCCCATTGAGCCCCAAGCACTACAGTCACTCTGTTGCCAATATTTGGTCTGGCAACGTGTGGCTCTGTACTAGTGCTATGGGCTGCACCGTTCGGCACCTCATCTTTGCTCCTTCTCTCCGACATGACCATCTGCGTCTCTCTCTCCACCGCAATCTGATGTTGGTAGTCGTGGTTGCAAACTAGCTAGCTCTGCGTGCGCTGTGAAAGACATCAGCGTCACGTCAGCAACAACAAAAAAGGACCGGTCACGGAATTTCGAAATGTTTCAAAATAAAAGTCCCCTCATAATAGTAAAATAAGTGTTATTAAAGGAAAAATCCACCAAAAACCACTCATTCCTATAATTTACAGTGTTAACACTAATATGTGAGAACAATATTTTTTATGATGAAATGTTTCTGATTGGCATAATAATAAGGTAGGCTGATAGTCCCTGTGCCCAAGAACACCAAGATAACCTGCTTAAATGACTACTGACCCGTAGCACTCACATCTGTAGCCACGAAAGGCTAGTCATGGCACACATCAACACCATCTCCCAGAAACCCTAGACCCACTCCAATTCGCATACCGCCCCAACAAATCTCTGTTGCACTCCAAACTTTCCTTTCAAACCTGGACAAAAGGAACACCTACGTGAGAAGGCTGTTCATTGACTACAGCTCAGCGTTCAACACCCTAGTGTCCTCAAAGCTCATCACTAAGCTAAGGACCCTGGGACTAAACCCCTCCCTCTGAAACTGGATCCTGGACTTCCTGACGGGCCTCCCCCAGGTGGTAAGGGTAGGCAACAACACATCTGCCACTCTGATCCTCATCACAGGGGCCCCTCAAGGGTGCATGCTTAGTCCCCTCCTGTTCTCCCTGTTCACTCACGACTGCGTGGCCAAGAACGACTCCAACACCATCATTAAGTTTGCAGACGACACAAGGGTGATAGCCCTGATCACCGACAACGATGAGACAGACTACAGGGTGGAGGTCAGAGACCTGGCAGTGTGGCAGGTCGCATGCCTATTCCCGCTTAAGAGACTGATAAAGATTTGGCATGGGTCCTCAGATCCTCAAAAAGTTCTACAGCTGCAACATCGAAAACATCCTGACTGGTTACATCACCGCCTGGTATGGCAACTGCTCGGCCTCCGACCGCAAGGCGCTACAGAGGGTAGTGCATTTGGCCCAGTACATCACTGGGGCCAAGCTTCCTGCCATCCAGGACCTGTATACCAGGCGGTGTTAGAGGAAGGCTCTAAAAATTGCCAAAGACTCCAGCTACCCTAGTCATAGACTGTTCTCTCTGCACAGCAAGCAGTACAGGAGCTCCAAGCCAAGGTCCATAAGGCTTCTTAACAGCGTCTACCCCCAAGCCATAAGATTGCGGAACAGCTAATCAAAAACTGCATTGTTGGTTAAGGGTTTGTAAGTACGCATTTTACGGTAAGGTCTATTATACCTGTTGTATTCGGCGCATGTGACAAATACAATTATATTTTATGTGAAAATCGTTGTGGAAGTCTGTTGCAGTTTAAGTCGACTACAAAGTCCACAATGCAATGCTCTCTCTATGGGTGGGCTGGCTGGCTGGCTTGCAAACGTAGCTACTGTACACACAATAATACCAAAGAGGAGAGAGAGGTTGAGAGAGAAAGAAAGTATCCCACCACAGAAGTTAAAGAACAAAAAAGAAATAACAATGAATCTAAGACCCTTTTGTAAGAATCTGAGTTGTTTGGATTTAAAAAATGGTTGACCAATAGTATTACTGTAAAGTTAATCTCCAATCAGATATCAGACCAACAGGATGTAACCTCTGCTTCTCAGAGGTGAGACAATTGGGGTTGGAGAGATCAACACAGAGAATGCTGAATTTCTAAGACAACACAGAGGAAAATCTTGCATACAGTTAAAAAGAAGAGTCAATTGAGAGGCTGGACTGCCCTACAACAGCTTAAAATGGGGTGCCTGGACACTATATGGTACGAATATAACACTGGAAGAAATAGAGACCCACACACTGTCCAAAACTGAGGTTTGAATGCATATAAATATGTATAAATAAATGTGGATAAATAAAAGGTGAAAACAAAACAAACGTTTCAGCCTCAGGCCATCATCAGTGTAAATTGTTGGCACACACACATGGTTTCTATTTTAATGAAGCTTGCATATGTCACATGATCGGGCAAGAAAATGCATCAAAATCAGTAGAGGCTGCCGAGGGGAGAACGGCTCATAGTAATTGCTGGAACGGAGTCAATGTAATGTTATCAACCAAAGTGATTGATACCATTCCATTGACTCCAATTCAGCTGTCCTCCCCACAGTAGCCTCCACTGATCAGAATATACATACAGTATACCATGTGAACATTTCATCAGAATAAATGACACAGGATGGTAAAAGTAGGGCTCTAGAGACACCACTAGATTGGGTATCGAACACAAATAAGTGGCAATATACCAGTTACAGAAAACACTTCAAAAACTATTTTTGATTCATGCCTGATGGGTGGATAGTTTTTAAATAAAACATCCACCTGCATTCTGTCTGGAGAAGACTTAATTCAAGATTACCACTCCTATGTGAACATTTTATTTGCTGTATAGCACAGAAGGATATGGAAGAGACTGGGTGACCGGCCTTTGAGAAATAACCTGCGATAGGCGAATTAGGGTCATTTCTCCTTGTGTTCTATAATGCGTGTTCTTATCAGGTCTACTGGTTTTGCCTACATATTGCTTATTGCATGGACAAGAAATAAGGTATATGACGTTAGAAGAGTTGCATGTGAGGAACTGTTTGATAGTGTATTGTTTGCAGTGGCGATTTTGGCATGTGAATCTTGGTGGGGCAAAAAAATATACTTTATTAGATGCATGCCAGCAAAGCCACTACACAACACAACACTAAACAATACATTAATTGCACTATAATGGTGACAAACGATGCCCACAAACTGTTAGGGCCTACATAAAGCTGTCCCAACAGCAGAGCTTTCTTTTCAGCACCATGGAGTGAATCCTTACAGCTGGCTATCAGTGGAGCCTTGTCTGGCAGCGAAACAGTTAATTCAGCCTCATTTACTGCCTTTTTTTAAAATGTAGGTGATATAGCTGACTTGCTGAAACAAATGTGGTTTCTACTGACAATTGAGATGTATGAACTATGGCATAAGGGAAGGTAGCGCGGCGGTCCTTTTTGTGGGCAACTTTTGTCATCAAAATCTAGCATTCTCTGGATTTATGGTGCTTTCAAGACAACTGGGAACTCTGAAAAAAAACAAGGTCGAATCCTGACATCAGTGATCTTCAGGTCGGAGCTTTAGAAAGAGGCCCGAGTTCCCGACTTGGAATTCTGAGTTGGATGACTGTTCAAAACGTATTTTCCCAGTTGGAACTAGTTATTTCAGAGTTACCAGTTGTCTTGAACTCACGGAAGTCATGCTGGATTGACAGCATGGCCAATGTATTCAACCTTGTCTGGCCCATGGTGTTGCATGTGAATGTTTATCCTTGGAAAAGAGACCCTTAAACCCAGACTTGGACCACACACCCTCTCCACTGAGTAGCAGGCTAGTGATTGCTTTGCAACGCTTGCAGTTAGCCACTGATTCCTTCCAAACCACTCATTGTTGAATTTGTGATTTCCAACTTCTTGTGTAATGTTTCTGTCCAATGGCCGATGAACACCGATACGTTTTATCTATAATTTCTCTTCACGTGACAAGGATTGAAAAGGATTTTCCAGTAGATTGTCGACTTGATTCATGATGATGACTGCTTGTCTAGATTGCTAGCTAAGATTTTGAAAGTATGATGTTGACATGATCAGTCCAATCAAAGCTGTGGTAGATATAACAAGATTTGACATAATTTTATCTGTGGCCAATGACATTGAGCCTTCTTGGATGGGCACTTCTAATGTTAATTTATGGCAGCACCCAAGGGGCTTTAACTTTCTAGCTCTCCCTGTAGATTTTGCAGTGACGTGGTGTCCCCATGAGTTACAGAACACTGAGCCAATCACGGCGCAACTAGAGAACATTACCTACCCCTAAGCTCTGTATTTCCCGCTAGCTGCCCCACCACCACAGAAAGCACTGAGCTAGGCTGACATACCTGCATTTTGGAGCTGCCTTACTCAAGAAAGCAAAACAGAGACCATGTTAGTATGCGGCTTTATTAACTCAATTATTTTTTTAAACATTGTTTGCAAAATTATATTTGATGGGAATTACTGCCAAAATAACATACAAAACAGGTGTTCAGGTGTAAAGTGGCTGTTCCACTGGATATCATAAGGTGAATGCACCAATTTGTAAGTCGCTCTGGATAAGAGCGTCTGCTAAATGACTTAAATGTAAATGTAAATGTAATGTAAATGTGTTCGATACCCCCACCTAGTGGTGTCTCTAGCTCCCTACTCTTACAATCCTGTGTTATTTAGTCTGAGAAAATGTTCACATGGTATATGTATAAGAAATAATTGATGATGTTTCTCTTGTCCGCTTTTGTATATTTTGCATATTTCATATATAATCTAGATCATGCATTCTATTGTACTAGGTACTGATTTATAGACTTTCTGATGTATTTTCTTGCCCGATCATGTGACATATGCAAGTATCATTGAAATAGAAACCAGGTGTGTGCCAACAATTTACACTAATGATGGCCTGAGGCTGAAACATTTGTTTTGTTTTCACCTTTTATTCATACACTTTCTTGCACTATGAACTATTCTTTGGGCACCATGATGTTTTAATAAACATCTTTATTTTGCATTCAAGCTTCAGTTTTGGATCCAATTATTTTTCGACAGTGTGCGGGTCTCTTTCTTCCATTATTCTTATTTTGACTCCTACGCACCTGGACAGACACTTTACAGTAGTAAGGACCTTATAAGAGCGCAGACGGCCTCTGATCGTTTACAAATATAGCACCGTACAGGAAAACATATTATTTTTGCAGATGTTCCACTCACAAGTTCTTTCAGTAATTGCAGTGATTTAATTTCATCAGAATCCAAAACGTTTTTTGTGCATTGCTCAGATTGTGCTTCTCAACAATTAATTTAACTTTAACTTTTGATACTTAGGTATATTTTAGCAAGTACATTTACTTTTGATACTTAAGTATATTAAAACCAAATACTTTTATACTTTTACTTAAGCAGTACTTTACTGGGTTACATTCACTTTTACTTGAGTCATTTTCTACTGAGGTATCTTTACTTTTACTCAAGTATGACAATTGGTACTTAGTTCTTAAACATTACACTTCTATATTGCATAATTGAACAATACCACAAGTAAATAAACAAGAATCATTACAATCAAAATAATGTTTGCTTTTTTATTCTATATTTTATACGAGTAGGTTATTATGTTCCTGACATTCATTTACTTAAATTCCAACCATTTCTGAATGTGCTATACTAGTCTAGTGTTGCTGCCGTGACGCTAATCTGAAAGACAGTGTATGACACACTAGCGCCACAACAGTCAGAGAGTGAGGGGATTCGATGAATGCCTGGGCGAACCGGGTTAGCGTTGCATTGGTTTTGGAACGGGTGTGGTGAAACTGATGGTTTGTTGACAACTGTAGTATTTTAGCCATGCCTAACCCAGCTACGGACAGAAGTGACTTTACGTAGCAGTTTAGATTAATTAACATAACAGGTTAGGAGAATGAGGTAAAGCCGATTAGGAAAACTGTTGCCCCCGGACGCGTCAACAAGATGGAACTGTGCTCCATCTATTCTACAAGGTACAAACAACCGAGGTAAAGACAGATTCAGGTTGGATATTTGCCTGTAGTTTTCCTTACGTCCACCAACAACAGTTAGGGACCGTCAACATAGTGACAAATCTAAATGTTCAAATTATAATATCTCTTTAAACATTACTCTTAAACTTTCAAAATTGGTTCTAGCTAACCCGTTGGCATAGACACACATTGCACACACTTTGATTTTGTTGATTTACATCTCGCACTATTTTAAATTATTTATTTACATTTTTGAATTTCAATAGCTCTTTGGCCATGTGACCTACTGACTTCAAACAAGGTTCAGAATGTACACTCAGTGGGCTTACACATTGCACACCCTTTAGTTTGTCCATTTTCATCTCATGCAATTTTACATACATTTTCTATGTTTTTCAGTGTTTCTAATTTCAATGGCTCCTTGGTCATGTGACCAACTAACTTCAAACAAGGTTCAGAATGTGCACTGACTACCCTTCTATATTGCACACCCTTTAGTTTGTCTATTTTCATCTCACATGTTTTTACATTAATTTTTCAAACGTTCTAATTTCAGAATGTCCACGGACTGAAGGAGACGGTCGCCGTGAGGCATCCAGTGCGGTAACGCGACAGATCCCGGGGGAAGCTGGCGGGAGCCCCGGGGAGAGTTCTCTTTTCTTGTAAAGGGAAGGGTGCCCTGGAACGAGTTGGCCCCGAGGGAGGGGCCCAAGCCCTGGGAAGCGTTGCGGTTTCGGCAGCGTCCGGTGAACTCTCCCTGGCCCTTGAAAATCCGGGGGAGAGGGTGTAAATCTCACTCCGGGCCGTACCCGTATACGCATCAGGTCTCAAAGGGGAACAGCCTTGTAATAACAATGTAGGTAAGGGGTGTTGGCATTCTGAACCTTGTTTGAGGTCAGTAGGTCACATGACCAAGGAGCTATTGAAATTAGAAACATTGAAACATTGAAAATTCATGTAAAATCGTTTGAGATGAAAAGGGACAAACTAAAGGATGTGCAATATAGAAGAGTAGTCACTGGACATTCTGAACCTTGTTTGAGTCCAGTAGGTCACATGACGAAGGAGCTATTAAAATGTGAAAGTTTGAAAAATTTATGTAAAATCGTGTGAGACGAAAAGGGACAAACTAAAGGGTGTGCAATGTGTAGGCCCACTGAGCGTACATTCTGAACCTTGTCTGAGGTCAGTTTGTCACATGACCAATGGAGCTTTTGAAATTCGATTGTAAAAAATGTTTGTACATTTTTACTCTCCCTAACTAATTCAACTAGGAATAAAAAATGCTGCTCACATTTCCACATGTTTATTAGCTTTGCATAGCGAATTAACGTCCAAATCATGAAAATAAGACCTGTGCGATGTTGTGCTCAATTTTTCCAACATCATGACACTTATTTGGAGTCTGTGGCTCAAGTGGTTTGAAAGCTGTTGAGGTTTGAAAGCTCAAATATCCGTCGAATATCCAACCTGAGTCTTTACCTCGGTGTACAAACAGTCAGTCCCAACAAATCATCAGTATCATAACAGAGGACAACAGACTTGAAGTTTTGGTTGGTCGTATGGGATGTGTGGGTGCTGTACCACAGATTGAGATACTTTTAGTCATGTAGTGTATGTGGACACCTGCTCGTTGAAAACAGCTCATTCCAAGATATAGAGTTGGTCCCCCCTTTGCTGCAATAACAGCCTTCACTCTTCTGGGAAGGCTTTCTACTAGATGTTGGAACATTGCTGCAGGGACTTGCTTCCACAAGAGCATTAGTGAGGTCAGGCACTGATGTTTGGCGATTAGGCTCTCAGTTGGTGTTCCAATTCATCCCAAAAATGTTTGATGGGACTGAGGTCAGGGCTCTGTGCAGGCCAGTAAAGTTCTTCCACACCGATCTCGACAAACCATTTCTGTATGGATCTCGCTTTGTGCACTGGGCATCGTCATGCTTAAACAGGAAAGGGTCTTCCCCAAACTGTTCCCACAAAGTTGGAATCACATAATTATCTAGAATGTCATTGTATGCTGTATCGTTAATATTTCCCTTCACTGGAACTAAGGGGCCAGGTCCAAACCATGAAAAACATCCCCAGACCATTATTCCTCCTCCACCAAACTTTACAGTTGACACTATGTAGCGTTCTACTGGCATCTGCCAAACCCAGATTTGTCCATCGGACTGCCAGATGGTGAAGCTTGATTCCTCACTCCAGAGAACGTGTTTCCACTGCTCCACAGAGTCCAATGGCGGTGAGCTTTTATTTTAAATTTTTATTTCAACTTTATTTAACCAAGTAGGCTAGTTGAGAACAAGTTCTCATTTGCAACTGCGACCTGGCCAAGATAAAGCAAAGCATTTCGACACATACAACAACACAGACTTACACATGGATTAAACAAACATACAATCAATAATACAATAGAAAAATCTATATACAGCATGTGCAAATGAGGTAGGGTAAGAGAGGTAAGGCAATAAATAGGCCATGGTGGCAAAGTAATTACAATATAGCAATTAAACACTGGAACGGTAGGATGGGCAGAAGATGAATGTGCAAGTTGAGATACTGGGGTGCAGAGGAGCAAGACAAATAAATAAATACAGTATGGGTATGGGGTAGATGGGATGGGCTATTTACAGATGAGCTATGTACAGGTGCAGTGATCTGTGAGCTGCTCTGACAGCTGCTGCTTAAAGCTAGCGAGGGAGGTAAGAGTCTCCAGCTGCAGAGATTTTTGCAGTTCACCAGTCATTGGCAGCATAGAAGTGGAAGGAGAGGCGGCCAAAGGAAGAATTGGCTTTGGGGGTGACCAGTGAGATATACCTGCTGGAGCGCGTGCTACGGTGGGTGCTGCTATGGTGACCAGGGAGCTGAGATAAGGCGGGGCTTTACCTAGCAGAGACTTGTAGATGACCTGGAGCCAGTGGGTTTGGCGACGAGTATGAAGCGAGGGCCAGCCAACGAGATCATACAGGTCACAGTGGTGGGTAGTATATGGGGCTTTGGTGACAAAACGGATGGCACTGTGATAGACTGCATCTAATTTGTTGAGTAGAGTGTTGGAGGCTATTTTGTAAATGACATCGCCGAAGTGGAGGATCGGTAGGATGGCCAGTTTTACGAGGGTATGTTTGGCAGCATGATTGAATGATGCTTTGTTGCAAAATAGGAAGCCGATTCTAGATTTAATTTTGGATTGGAGATGGTTAATGTGAGTCTGGAAGGAGAGTTTACAGTCTAACCAGACACCTAGGTATTTATAGTTGTCCACATATTCTAAGTCAGAACCGTCCAGAATAGTGATGCTGGACGGGCGGGCAGGTGCGGGCAGCGATCGGTTGAAGAGCATGCATTTAGTTTTACTTGCATTTAAGAGCAGTTGGAGGCCACGGAAGGAGAGTTGTATGGCATTGAAGCTCATCTGGAGGTTAGTTAACACAGTGTCCAAAGAAGGGCCAGAGGTATACAGAATGGTGTCGTCTGCGTAGAGGTGGATCAAAGAATCACCAGCAGCGAGAGCGACATCATTGATGTATACAGAGAAGAGAGTTGGTCCGAGAATTGAACCCTGTGGCACCTCCATAGAGACAGCCAGAGGTCTGGACAGCAGGCCCTCCGACTTGACACACTGAACTCTATCAGAGAATTAGTTGGTGAACCAAGCGAGGCAATCATTTGAGAAACCAAGGCTGTTGAGTCTGCCAATAAGAATGTTGTGATTGACAGAGTCGAAAGCCTTGGCCATGTCGATGAATACGGCTGCACAGTAATGTCTATTATCGATGGCGGTTATGATATCGTTTAGGACCTTGAGCGTGGCTGTGGTGCACTGATGACCAGCTCTGAAACCAGATTGCGTAGCGGAGAAGGTACGGTGAGATTCGAAATGGTCGGTAATCTGTTTGTTGACTTGGCTTTCGAAGACCTTAGAAAGGCAGGGTAGAATATATATAGCTCTGTAGCAGTTTGGGTCTAGAGTGTCTCCCCCTTTGAAGAGGGGGATGACCGCAGCAGCTTTCCAATCTATGGGAATCTCAGACGATACAAAAGAGAGGTTGAACAGGCTCGTAATAGGGGTTGCAATAATTTCGGCAGATCATTTTAGAAAGAGAGGGTCCAGATTGTCTAGCCCGGCTGATTTGTAGGGGTCCAGATTTTTCAGCTCTTTCAGACCATCAGCTATCTGGATTTGGGTGAAGGAGAAGTGGGGAGCGCAGGTCTGTTGACCGGGGTAGGGGTAGCCAGGTGAAAAGCATGACCAGCTGTAGAAATATACTTATTGAAATTCTCAATTATTGTGGTTTTATCGGTAGTGACAGTATTTCCTAGCCTCAGTGCAGTGGGCAGCTGGGAGGAGGTGCTCTTATTCTCCATGGACTTTACAGTGTCCCAGAACTTTTTTGAGTTTGTACTACAGGATGCACATTTCTGTTTGAAAAGCTAGCCTTAGCGTTCCTAACTGCCTGTGTATATTGGTTCCTAACTTCCCTAAAAAGTTGCATATCGCGGGGGCTTTACACCACTCTAGCCGATGCGTGGCATTGCATATGGTGAGTTTAGGCTTGTGTACGGCTGCTGGGCCATGGAAACCCATTTCATGAATCTCCCAACGAACAGTTATTGTACTGACGTTGCTTCCAGAGGTAGTTTGGAACTCGGTAGTGAGTGTTGCAACCGAGTACGCGCTTCAGCACTCGGCGGTCCAGTTCTGTGCCCTTGTGTAGCCTACCACTTTGCGGCTGAGCCATGGTTGCTCCTAGACGTTTCCCCCTCACAATAACAGCACTTACAGTTTATTTTTTATATTTTTTATTTATTATAATTTTTTTACCCCCTTTTCTCCCCAATTTCGTGGTATCCAATTGTTAGTAATTACTATCTTGTCTTATCGCTACAACTCCCGTACGGGCTCGGGAGAGACGAAGGTCGAAAGCCATGCGTCCTCCGAAACACAACCCAACCAAGCCGCACTGCTTCTTAACACAGCGCGCCTCCAACCCGGAAGCCAGCCGCACCAATGTGTCGGAGGAAACACCGTGCACCTGGCTCCCTTGGTTAGCGCGCACTGCGCCCGGCCCGCCACAGGAGTCGCTGGTGCGCGATGAGACAAGGATATCCCTACCGGCCAAACCCTCCCTAACCCGGACGACGCTAGGCCAATTGTGCATCGCCCCACGGACCTCCCGGTCGCGGCCGGCTGCGAACAGCACTTACATTTAACCGGGACAGCTCTAGCAGGGCAGAAATTTGATCAACTGTCTTGTTGAAATCGTGGCATCCTATGAAGGTGCCACGTTGTAAGTCACTGAGCTCTTCAGTAAGGCCATTCTACTGCCAATGTTTGTCTATGGAGATTGCATGGCGGTGTGCTCGATTTTATACACCTGTCAGGAACTGGTGTGGCTGAAATAGTCAAATCCACAAATTTGAAGGGGTGTCCACATACTTTTGAATATATAGTGTATGTGGGCCGTGTCATATCCCAGTAATCTGAGGGTGTGGGGGCATTTCCTTTCACCTAATTTCTTTCTCCCATTGACACAGTCCTAAAGGAACAGGTAAAGCAAACCCAGGTACAGTAGGTAGACTTTTGCCTATCCTGTCTTGTCTGATCACTTAGTGCAGAGATAAGGAAACAAGGAGATGAAACCATGAACAAGGTGATGAAACCATGCATAGGCCTTTAAACACAGAAAGCAAATCAATGTTGAATTAATTGCTCAATTATTAATTCCCTCAACCATCTAAAATGTGCTATTTTTCATGGTTTTTCATACATTTTTAAGCACTACTGAACAAATATCCGTTTGGGAGCCAAATGAACTCGGAATGCATATCACTATATATTTTTTGTATTTGGTAGGTATCCTATACACATGTGATTGGTCTCAGATCTGCACAAATACAGAATAGTTTCTGGAGATTTAAAAACAGTTAACCTTCCAGTAACTCCATCACGCGGCTGCATACTTTGTTGGTGGTCTGGAACGCAACCACAACGCCAAAAATAATTTTAACCGTCTCTGTGAGCGAGCCACAGCAGAGCTAGTTATCAAGTGGCAAAATATCAAGCTAGACACGATTGGGGGGGTAAAATAAAATCTGACTCTTCTTGTACTTCTGAAAAGCTCATTAATTGTCATGGTATGGAGGTAATTTAACTAGCTAGCTACCCATTCCACCCAAAATAAATTAGATATCTAGTTAGCTAAAATGGGCTAACATTCTTAGCAAGCTTACTTAGCTACAGTAGGTAGCTAAGAGCGGAAGAGGCTAACGTTAGCTAGCTAAGCTTACAAAAAGGAGCAAATAGCCAAACATTTCTTTTTTTTAATATCATCTTTGAATTTATTTTACAGATACAATAATATTTTGGAGGATGAAACTTATTTACACTACAAAATGTAGTATGTATGCTAACTTAGCCAGCTCCCTTGCTAACTATTAGCAAATACCCTAGCCAGGTAGCTAACAAAATATCTTTATAACTAACCCAAGATAGACCACAGCCGGACGTTTCCAATGGGAACAAATTAGTCATATTGGGCAGAACAAGCAAGGAGTGGGGCAGAGCCAGGTACTAGCTAGCGAGATTCTATTGGCGTGTTCTAGTATGTACACTATTTGCATATTTCCGTTGGGGAACGCCTACTCTGTGAAGTACGCAGGTGCAATAGCTAAATCTACCCTTGCACTTATAAACAACACCATTTTTTTCTTTGACAAAGGGTCAAATAAAAAAAATTCAAACTTAGTCAACTCTGTTCAAAACAGATTCAAGTTTTGGGAACAGAAAACTATTGAGAAAATGTGCATAATGTCGGCCAAAATCCATCTCGCTCCATCTTCTCCCACTGCCGGCCAATGGGCTTCTTCTCATCATCATATTTGGTAGTGACTGGAAACGCCAACCGAACGCTTCACACTTATACAGCCTGGGAAATATCTGGCTCATTGTCCTGTCTGTGAGCAAACATGAGCTATATTTGCCAAAAGGATGCTACACTGTACAAAAATATAAACCACAACATGTAAAGTGATGGTACCATGTGTCATTAGCTGAAATAAAAGATCCCAGAAATGTTCCATATGCACAAAAAGCTTATTTATCTCAAATGTTGGAACAAATTTGTTTACATCCCTGTTAGTGATCATTTCTTATTTGCCATGATAATCCATCCACCTGATAGGTGTGGTATATCAAGAAGCTGATTGAACAGCATGATCATTACACAGGTGCACTTTGTGCTGGGGACAATAAAAGGCCACTCTAAAATGTGCAGTTTTGTCACACAACACAATCTCACCGGTGTCTCACATTCTGAGAGAGTGTGCAATTGGCATCCTGACTGCAGGAATGTCCACCAGAGCTGTTGCCAAATAATTGAATGTTCATTTCTCTACCATAAACTGCCTCCAATGTCGATTTAGAGAATTTGGCAGTATGTCCAACCGGCCTCACAACCGCAGACCACGTGTAACCACGCCAGCCCACGACCTCCACATCCGGCTTCTTCACCTGCAGGATCGTCTGTGGTAGTTTGGGTACGGAGGTACAGAGCTCCACTTTACTCTTTATATAGTTATCTTGATCTGTTTACATTTCTAACTGCCAAACATATATCCTGTCATTGTTCTAGACATTTATATTCTTCTTATCCCATTTGTATTTTATTTGTATTTTCCAGTGTAGATAAACTGTCTTAACAGTGACATGATTAGCCTGAAAGCCTGAGGGAATTTATTTGTGGAATTGTTGGCGATAACATTGAATTGGGAATTGAATTATTGGAATTGACCTAACATTGGAATTTAGAGGAATTTAATTATCTCTGAATTCAAAGACTTAACCTGGAATTTGAATTGAATTAAATGGAATTTACAGAGCGAGGGAATTTATTTAAAATTGAATTTGTGGAATTAATCCCAACCCTGCCACTGTCTTGTGGTTTCATCTGGATCCCCCAGTGATTGCAAAACAAATAACATACTCCATCACATTTGAACCTGAAACACTATTGACCAGAGGGCAGTGGTGTAAAGTACTTAAGTAAAAATACTTTAAAGTACTACTTAAGTAGTTTTGGGGGTATCTGTACTTTACTTTACTATTTATATTTTTGACAACTTTTACTTTTACTTCACTACATTCCAAAATCATTTTTACTCCATACATTTTACTTGACACCCAAAAGTACTTGTTACATTTTGAATGCTTAGCAGGATAGGAAAATGGTCCAATTTACGCACTTATCAAGAGAACATCCCTGGTCATCCCTTTTGCCTCTGATCTGGCGAACTCACTAAACACACATACATCTTTTGTAAATGATGTCTGGGTTGGAGTGTGCCCCTGGCTGTCCATACGTTTTAAAAACAAGAAAATGGTGCCGCCTGCTTTGCTTAATAGAAGGAATTTGAAATTATTTATACTTTTACTTTTCATTTTGATACTTAACAGGCGCATGTTTATCAATAATTAGAAAAAGCTATTTCAGAAATGCTTTAAGTGCAGCGTCTGCATGCTCTTCATTAATCACATCAAACCAACAAATGTTTTTCCACATAAGAGTCACAGCAAAATCTTTTATATGATCTCTTATACACTATTTTAGGCCCAGCTTTCCTGGATATAGCCACTATATTGTGATCACTGCATCCAATGGCTACGGATACAGCTTTAGATCAAAGTTTTACAGTATTGGTAAAAATGTGATCAATACATGTGGATGATCTTGTTCCTGTAGTATTTGTAAACACCCTGGTAGGTTGATTAATAACCTGAACCAGATTACAGGCACTGGTAACAGTAAGAAGCTTCCTCTTGAGCGGACCACATGATGAAAACCAGTCAATATTCAGGTCCCCAAGGATGTAGACCTCTCTGTTTAAATCACAAACATTATCAAGCATTTCACACATATTATTTAGATACTGACTGTTAGCACTTGGTGGCCTATAGCAACACCCCAAAAGAAAAGTCTTGACATAAGATCTGCTCTAAGCATTACAGGATATGGCTCTGAATATATACAGCAACACCTCCCCCATAAGCATTTCTGTCTCTTCTATAGATGTTATATCCTTGTATTGCTACTGCTGTATCATTAAATTAATTATCTAAGTGAGTCTCAGAAATGGCTAATATATGAATGTTATCTGATGTTAGCAAGTTATTGATTTCATTAACCTTATTTCTAAGGCTACATATATTAATATGGGCTATTTTCAGCCCTTTCCTGGGTACAGCTAGACGTTCCGCTAGCGGAACCCCTCGACAATATCCAGTGAAATGGCAGAGCGCGAAATTCAAAAACAATTATTAGAAATATTTAACTTTCATACATTCACAAGTGCAATACACCAAATTAAAGCTTAACTTCTTGTTAATCTAGCCATCGTGTCAGCCTTCGTGTCAGATTTCTAAAAGGCTTTACGGCGAAAGCACACCATGCGATTATGTTAGGTCAGCGCCTAGTCACAAAAGAACATACAGCCATTTTCCAGCCAAAGAGAGGAGTCACAAAAAGCAGAAATAGAGATAAAATTAATCACTAACCTTTGATGATTTTCATCAGATGGCACTCATAGGACTTCATGTTACACAATACATGTATGTTTTGTTCGATAAAGCTCATATTTATATCCAAAAATCTCAGTTTACATTGTCACGTTATGTTCAGTAATGTTTTGCCTCCAAAACATCCGGTGATTTTGCAGAGAGCCAAATCAATTTACAGAAAATACTCACCATAAACGTTGATGAAATATACAAGTGTTACACATAGGATTAAATATAAACTTCTCTTTAATGCAACCTCTGTGTCAGATTTCAAAAAAGCTTTACGGCGAAAGCACACCATGCGAAAGTCTGAGTACAGCGCTCAGCCACAAAAACAAGCCATACAGATACCCGCCATGTTGTGGAGTCAACAAAAGTCCGAAATAGCGTTATAAATATTCACTTACCTTTGATGATCTTCATCGGAATGCACTCCCAGGAATCCCAGTTCCACAATAAATGTTTGTTTTGTTCGATAAAGTTAATCTTTATGTCCAAATACCTCCTTTTTGTTCGTGCGTTTAGTTCACTAATCCAAATACACAAAGCGCAGGCACTAAGTCCAGACGAAAAGTAAAAAAAGTTCCATTGAAGTTCGTAGAAACATGTCAAATGATGTATGTAATCAATTTTTAGGATGTTTTTATCATAAATCTTCAATAATATTCCAACCGGACAATTCCGTTGTTATTAGAAAGGAAAGGGAAAGGAGCTCGAGCGTGATAAACAACTCATAGCTTTCAGCTGAGCCACTTACTGTGAGTGGTCTTATTCGCTCCCCTTTCACAATAGAAGCCTGAAACAACTTTCTAAAGACTTGACATCTAGTGGAAGCCTTAGGAAGTGCAATCTGACCCCATTTACACTGTATACTGGATAGGCAATCACTTGAAAAACGACAAACCTCAGATTTCCCACTTCCTGGTTAGATTTTTCTCAGGTTTTCGCCTGCCATATGAGTTCTGTTATACTCACAGACATCATTCAAACAGTTTTAGAAACTTCAGAGTGTTTTCTATCCAAATCTACTAATAATATGCATATATAATAATATATCCTAGCTTCTGGGCCTGAGTAGCAGGCAGTTTACTCTGGGCACGCTTTTCATCTGGAAGTGAAAATACTGCCCACTAGCCCAAAGAGGTTATGTATATTTTAGCAATTACATTTACTTTTGATACTTAAGTATATTTAGAACCAAATACTTTTAGACTTTTACAAAAGCAGTATTTTACTGGGTTACTTTTACTTGATTAACTTTCCATTAAGGTATCTATACTTTTACTCAAGTATGACAATTGGGTACTTTTTCCACCACTGCCAGAGGGGTATACTACAAAGCAAAAGCAATGAGTTAGTTAGTTCTGGCTGTTTATTAAAGTTAGCTAACTATTGATTTTCTGATTCATTCAGAAAGCTAAACGTAGATATGTGTTTTTGGTTGTTGAGTCAATTAGATCAAGCTTATTTAAAAATTAAAAATAAATGTTATTTCAGAATATTTTGACAAGTCATTGAACCTGCTTTGTAGTATACACCTCAGAAATGTTATTTAGGTGACATTGTTGAGTGTACTTGTTTGTGAGCCTTCCATAGGTCCTTGACTAACTGCCTAAAGTACAGTCATTGGTCCATGCTCATCCTTTCTTGTAGTAACAGGTGGAGGCCACAAGTCGGCAGCTGTCAAACACATTTTGAACTCCTCAGTCATGTCCATCAGCCATGTCCATAGACTGTCACTGCTCTTTAGCAGGTCTTGGGAAAATACAAATCAGAATAATAGAAGAGAGAATTATTTATTTCAGCTTTTATTTCTTTCATCACATTCCCAGTGGGTCAGAAGTTTACATACACTCAATTAGTATTTGGTAACAATGCCTTTAAATTGTTTAACTTGGGGCAAACGTTTCGGGTAGCCTTCTACAAGCTTCCCACAATAAGTTGGGTGAATTTTGGCCCATTCCTCCTGACAGAGCTGGTGTAACTGAGTCAGGTTTGTAGGCCTCCTTGCTCGCACACGCTTTATCAGTTCTGCCCACATATTTTCTATGGGATTGAGGTCAGGGCTTTGTGATGGCCATTCCAATACCTTGACTTTGTTGTCCTTAAGTATTTTGCCACAACTTTGGAAGTATGCTTGGGGTCATTGTCCATTTGGAAGATCCATTTGCGACCAAGCTCTAACTTCCTGACTGATGTCTTGAGATGTTGCTTCAATATTTCCACATCATTTTCCGTCCTCATGATGCCATCTATTTTGTGAAGTGCACCAGTCCCTCCTGCAGCAAAGCACCCCCACAACATGATGCTGCCACCCCCGTGCTTCACGGTTGGCATGGTGTTCTTCAGCTTGCAAGCTTCCCCCTTTTTCCTCCAAACATAACGATGGTCATTATTTTCGTTTCATCAGACCAGAGATCATTTCTCCAAAAAGTACAATCTTTGTCCCCATGTGCAGTTGCAAACCGTAGTCTGGCTTTTTTATGGCGGTTTTGGAGCAGTGGCTTCTTCCTTGCTGAGCAGCCTTTCAGGTTATGTCGATATAGGATTTGTTTTACTGTGGATATAGATACTTTTGTACCTGTTTCCTCCAGCATCTTCACAAGGTCCTTTGCTGTTGTTCTTGGATTGATTTGCACTTTTTGCATCAAAGTACATTCATCTCTAGGAGACAGAACGCGTCTCCTTCCTGAGCGGTATGACGGCTGCGTGGTCCCATGGTGTTTATACTTGCATACTATTGTTTGTACAGATGGACGTGGTACCTTCAGGCATTTGGAAATTGCTCCCAAAGATGAACCAGACTTGTGGAGGTCTACAATTTTTTTTCTGAGTTCTTGGCTCATTTATTTTGATTTTCTCATGATATCAAGCTAAGAGGCACTGAGTTTGAAGGTAGGCCTTGAAATACATCC
Organism: Salvelinus fontinalis; assembly: GCF_029448725.1. NCBI lineage: Eukaryota > Metazoa > Chordata > Actinopteri > Salmoniformes > Salmonidae > Salvelinus > Salvelinus fontinalis. Next base: position 22,467,547 of record NC_074694.1, read on the forward strand.
ACAAGTACACCTCTAGTTGACTCAAATTATGTCAATTAGCCTATCAGAAGCTTCTAAAGCCATGACATATTTTTCTGTGTTTTCCAAGCTGTTTAAAGGCATAGTCAACTTAGTGTATGTACACTTCTGACCCACTGGAATTGTCATACAGTGAAATATAAGTGAAGTAATCTGTCTGTAAACAATTGTTGGAAAATTGTATTGTGTCATGCACAAAGTAGATGTCCTATAGTTTGTCAACAAGAAATTTGTGGAGTGGTTGAAAAACAAGTTTTAATGACTCCAACCTAAGTGTATGTAAACTTCTGACTTCAACTGTATGTCATTACAATTTGGTAAGTTAATAAGGATCTAACCCTTATTTCAAAATGTTTCCTAAAATGACATACCCAAATCTAACTGCCTGTAGCTCAGGACCTGATGCAAGGAAATGCATATTCTTGATACCATTTGAAAGGAAACACTTTGAAGTTTGTGGAAATGTTTTTTTTATTTTTTATTTCACCTTTATTTAACCAGGTAGGCTAGTTGAGAACAAGTTTTCATTTGCAACTGCGACCTGGCCAAGATAAAGCAAAGCAGTTCGACATATACAACAACACAGAGTTACACACGGAATAAACAAACATACAATCAATAATACAGTAGAAAAAATCTATATACAGCATGTGCAAATGAGGTAGGATAAGAGAGGTAAGGCAATACATAGGCCATGGTGGCGAAGTAATTAAAATATAGAAATTAAACACTGGAACGGTAGGATGTGCAGAAGATGAATGTGCAAGTAGAGATACTGGGGTGCAAAGGAGCAAGATAAATAAATAAATACAGTATGGGGATGAGGTATATTGGATGGGCGATTTACAGATGAGCTATGTACAGGTGCAGTAATCTGTGAGCTGCTTTGATAGCTGGTGCTTAAAGCTAGTGAGGGAGGTAAAAGTCTCCAGCTTCAGAGATTTTTGCAGTTCGTTCCAGTCATTGGCAGCAAAGAACTGGAAGGAGAGGCGGCCAAAGGAAGAATTGGCTTTGGGGGTGACCAGTGAGATATACCTACTGGAGCGCGTGCTACGGGTGGGTGCTGCTATGGTGACCAGGGAGCTGAGATAAGGCTGGGCTTTACCTAGCAGAGACTTGTAGATGACCTGGAGCCAGTGGGTTTGGCGACGAGTATGAAGCGAGGGACGAGTATGAAGCGGACACCAGGCCCTCCGATTTGACACACTGAACTCTATCAGAGAAGTAGTTGGTGAACTAGGCGAGGGAGTCATTTGAGAAACCAAGGCTGTTGAGTCTGCCAATAAGAATGTTGTGATTGACAGAGTCGAAAGCCTTAGCCAGGTCGATGAATACGGCTGCACAGTAATGCGTCTTATCGATGGCGGTTATGATATTGTTTAGGACCTTGAGCGTGGCTGAGGTGCACCCATGACCAGCTCTGAAACCAGATTGCATAGCGGAGAAGGTACGGTGAGATTCGAAATGGTCGGTAATCTTTTTGTGAACTTGGCTTTCGAAGACCTTAGAAAGGTAGGGTAGAATATATATAGGTCTGTAGCAGTTTGGGTGACCGCGGCAGCATTCCAATCTATGGGAATCTCAGACAATACGAAAGAGAGGTTGAACAGGCTAGTAATAGGGGTTGCAATAATTTCGGCAGATAATTTTAGAAAGAGAGGGTCCAGATTGTTTAGCCCGGCTGATTTGTAGGGGTCCAGATTTGGCAGCTCTTTCAGAACATCAGCTATCTGGATTTGGGTGAAGGAGAAGTGGGGGAGGTTTGGGTGAGTTGTTGTAGGGAGCGTAGGGCTGTTGACCGGGGTAGGGGTAGCCAGGTGGAAGGCATGGCCAGCCGTAAAAAAATGCTTATTGAAATTCTCAATTATAAGGGATTTATCGGTGGTGACAGTGTTTCCTAGCCTCAGTGCAGTGGGCAGCTGGGAGGAGGTGCTCTTATTCTCCATGGACTTTACAGTGTCCCAGAACTTTTTTGAGTTTGTGCTACAGGATGCAAATTTCTGTTTGAGAAAGCTAGCCTTAGCTTTCCTAACTGCCTGTGTATATTTGTTTTTAACTTCCCTGAAAAGTTGCATATCACGGGGGCTGTTCGATGCTAATGCAGAACGCCACAGGATGCTTTTGTGCTGGTCAAGGGCAGTCAGGTCTGGAGAGAACCAAGGGCTCAATCTGTTCCTGGTTAAAAAACTTTTTATGGGGCATGCTTATTTAAGATGGTGAGGAAGGCACTTTTAAAGAATAACCAGGCATCCTCTTCTGACGGGATGAGGTCAATATCCTTCCAGGATACCCAGGCCAGGTCGATTAGAAAGGCCTGCGCGCTGAAGTGTTTTAGGGAGCGTTTGACAGTGATGAGGGGTGGTCGTTTGACCGCAGACCCATTACGGATGCAGGCAATGAGATAGTGATTGCTGAGATCTTGGTTGAAAAGAGCAGATGTTTATTTGGAGGGCAAGTTGGTTAGGATGATATCTATGAGCGTGCCCGTGGTTACGGATTTGGGGTTGTACCTGGTGGGTTCATTGATAATTTGTATGAGATTGAGGATATCAAGCTTAGATTGTAGGATGGCCGGGGTGTTAAGCATGTCACAGTTTAGGTCACCTAGCAGCACGAGCTCTGAAGATGGATGGGGGGCAATCAATTCACATATGGTGTCCAGGGCACAGCTGGGGGCAGAGGGTGGTCTATAGCAAGCGGCAACAGTAAGAGACTTGTTTCTGGAGAGATGGATTTTTAAGAGTAGAATATCGAATTGTTTGGGTACAGACCTGGATAGCAGACAGAACTCTGCAGGCTATCTCTGCAGTAGATTGCAGCACTGCCCCCTTTGGCAGTTCTATCTTGTCGGAAAATGTTATAGTTAGGGATGGAAATTTCAGGGTTTTTAGTGGACTTCCTAAGCCAGGATTCAGACACGGCTAGGACATCCGGGTTGGCAGAGTGTACTAAAGCAATGAATAAAACAAACTTAGGGAGGAGGCTTCTAATGTTAACATTCATGAAACCAAGGCTTTTACGGTTACAGAAGTTAACAAATGAGAGCAACTGGGGAGTAGGAGTGGAGCTAGGCACTGCAGGGCCTGGATTAACTTCTACATCACCAGAGGAACAGAGAAGGAGTAGGATGAGGGTACGGCTAAAGGCTATCAGGACTGGTCGTTTAGTTGCGTTCAGAGCAGAGAGTAAAAGGAGCAGGTTTCTGGGCGTGAGAGAATAAATTCAAGGTATAATGTACAGACAGAGGTATGGTAGGATGTGAGTACATTGGAGGTAAACCTAGGCGTTGAGTAATGATGAGAGAGATATTGTCTCTAGAGACGTTTAAACCAGGTGATGTCACTGCATATGTGGGAGGTGGAACTAAATGGTAGGTTAAGGCATATTGAGCAGGGCTAGAGGCTCTACAGTGAAATAAGACAATAATCACTAACCAAGACAGTAATGGACAAGGCATATTGATATTAGGGAGAGGCATGAGTAGCTGGGTGATCAATAGGGGTGTGAAATTAATGTAGGAGAATATAACACATTAGATCTGGTAAAACATAATACAAACAAAAAACATGCTTTTTCAATTTTTTGTTGTTCCATCATGTTTGAAATGCAAGATAAAGGCTATAATATAATATTGGAGGTTAGAGGCAATTTAGATTTTGGCCACTAGATGGCAGCAGTGTGTGTGCAAAGCTTCAGATTGATCCAGTGAAGCGTTCTAAATGTGCTGAATTGGTCAATTGATACATTTTCAAGTACATAGCTATAGAGAACATACAAAAATGATATGGTAATACAATATTTAAGTTTACACACTCCCAGGAATGTCACACAATGGATCGCTAGCTTATACACTAACTTTCACACACCTAGATGGCGGGGCGGGTGTGGAGCCATAGACAGCAGGAGTTCAAACTGTAGAACCCAATTCCTACATTTCAATATAAAAATTGATTTTATCAAACAAAACAATGCTACATTTTATCTCTGGGACCCTCAGGATGACAAATCAGAACAAGATTACTACATGTAAGTACATTATTTACCTTCAGAGGTGAATGTATCAAACCAGTTGCCACAATAAAGGTTTTTGGTTGTTTTGCACTCTCTTCAAACAATAGCATGGTATTTTTTTATTGTCATAGCTACTGTAAATTGGACAGTGCAGGTAGATTAAGAAGAATTTAAGCTTTTTGCCCATATAAGACATGTCTATGTCCTGGGAAATGTTCTTGTTACTTTCAACGTCATGCTAATCACATTAGCGCTTGTTAGCGCAACGTAGAGATTAACTGACTTGCAAAGTTAAATAAAGGTTAACAAAAATAAACAAACACAGTGGCCTCCATCATTCTTAAATGGAAGAAGTTTTGAAACACCAAGACTTTTCCTAGAGCTGGCCGCCCGGCCAAATTGAGCAATCGGGGGAGAAGGGCCTTGGTCAGGGAGGTGACCAAGAACCTGATGGTTACTCTGACTGAGCTCTAGAGTTCCTCTGTAGAGATGGGAGAACCTTCCAGAAGGATAACCATCTCTGCAGCACTCCACCAATCACGCCTTTATTGTAGAGTGGCCAGAAGGAAGCCACTCCCCATCTTCGGATGGGGCCACAGTGTCTCCTGACCGCTCCTGTCTCAGCCTCCAGTATTTATGCTGCAGTAGTTTATGTGTCGGGGGGCTAGGGTCAGTTGGTTATACCTGGAGTACTTCTCCTGTCTTATCCAGTGTCCTGTGTGAATTTAAGTATGCTCTCTCTAATTCTCTCGTTCTCTCTTTCTTTCTCTCTCTCTGAGAACCTGAGCCCTAGGACCATACGTCACGGCAAACCGGGCATGATGACTCCTTGCTGTCTCCAGTCCACCTGGCCTTGCTGCTGTTCCAGTTTCAACTGCTCTGCCTGCGGTTACGGAACCCCTACCTGTCCCAGACCTGCTGCTTTCAACTCTTAATGATCGGCTATGAAAAGCCAACTGACATTTATTCCTGATTATTATCTGACCATGCTTGTCATTTATGAACATTTTGAAAATCTTGGCTCTCTCTAATTTTCTCCTTCTCTCTTTCTTTCTCTCTCTCGGAGGACCTGAGCCCTAGGACCATACGTCAGGACTACCGGGCATGATGACTCCTTGCTGTCCCCAGTCCACCTGACCTTGCTGCTATTCCAGTTTCAACTCTTCTGCCTGCGGTTATGGAACCCACACCTGTCCCAGACCTGCTGTTTTCAACTCTTAATGATCGGCTATGAAAAGCCAACTGAAAATTATTCATGATTATTATTTGACCATGCTTGTCACTTATGAACATTTTGAACATCTTGGCATAGTTCTGTTATAATCTCCACCTGGCACAGCCAGAAGAGGACTGGCCACCCCTCATAGCCTGGTTCCTCTCTAGGTTTCTTCCTAGGTTTTGGCCTTTCTAGGGAGTTTTTCCTAGCCATCGTGCTTCTACACCTGCATTGCTTGCTGTTTGGGGTTTTAGGCTGGGTTTCTGTACAGCACTTCGAGATATTAGCTGATGTACGAAGGGCTATATAAAATAAACTTGATTGATTGATTAAAAGGCACATGACAACTCGCTTGGAGTTTGCCAAAAGACACCTAAAGACTGATGTTTAAGAACCAATCCTAAAAGTAATGTTGAACTTTTTGTATCTTTATTTCTTGGTATATGAGTACTCTTTAAAATAATTGATAATAATCCAAGGAGAATATAAACCAAGGCTGGGTAGTTATGTCTAACCTTCAATTTTCATGACGATTTTGCTAGATTGGCTGGATCATTTAAAGCAATAGCTATTTGACAAAATTTCTGAGGCTTCATAAAATGTTGTATTTAGAAATGTTAGGTTGAGTAATGGATAGCCGATCCTGTCAATCTCATCGCGATTTCCAGGTTGACTAAACGACTGTCGATGTATCGTTCGAAACAGCACAACAGTGTCCATCCGTTACCTGAGAATATAGTCGATTTTCAGTTGGATATTTTTGTGGGGGAAAAAAATTATACTTGGAAAGTAGTATACATGATTTGGGTTTATTAGAAGAAATGTCATTTTGGTGTTTGAATGGCAATTTCACGCAGAAAATATTCACTTTCGTTAACGACTCCCTTTCATCGCGAACTGTCTCCAGTAGCTAGCCTGCCAGCTAGCCGACTGCCGTGCACAGCTGTTTGCTTATGGAGAAAATTGGACAAAGCTTTCGGATGCGGGGCTCTTGTGGTGAACTGAATGTTTAATTTGCCTGTTAGTACGATTAACTAAGTCAAGTAGTTAGCAAGCTAACTAGAGAAAAAAAGATTACTAGTTAACTAGAAGAGGGTGTGTGGATCGAAGCAAACTGGCGAAAGTGCACCAGGATCCGAAGAAATTCCTGATGCCAGTGATGGCAAACGAGCCGATAATTTTGAACGTCTATGATATGGTAAGTTGTGTGTAGGTAAAGGTATAATTTTCATTAACCGCATACGGTACATTTAACAACACACTTACCAGAATACACTAACTCGCAGCTATTACTAACTCGGTAACGTTATTTAATTGGCGAGCTAAGTTGGCTATAAAGTGAGCTAGCTCTCCAGCTAGCTAACAAGATTCGTGTCTGAAACTGAGGATGTATGGAGCATTGGAAGATCCGCGAACTATGGCTGCTGTATGGCTATGGAAATGTTAACCCCCATACTAACGGTTTAGTTAGGCTGCCAGCCAGGATCGGGATGTTTGTCCCTGGGGCATCTGTTTTGTTAATTTGTCTAAATCAAAATTTGCCGTCGGTTGGAAACCAGATTTTGGACTCAACGTCTTCCAAATTAGTTTACTAACGTTACTATGAGTGACCAAAATGTTTAAAAAGTATATTTATGTACTTTACTACTTTTATATATAATTACCTGTCTGATTGAAAACACATGTATACAAATGACAGACATTGAATAATGTATCATGAAGTTGGCTTGTTATCCTGTGAATGAACAATTTAAGTTGAATGTCCATTTAAGGAGCTGTGCGAGATGAGTGTGTTTCTCTACAAATCTGCTGCTGACTGACCCTGATTAGCCTAGGCCCTGTTAAGCAGACTATGGGTAAAACATTACCCACAGTGTTGCAACAAAAAAGTATTTGAATTTGAGGTCTACCCCAATGTGCTCCGGTGTTTAAATGTATTAAGTCACAACATTCTAATAGCTGTAGTTGTCTGTTTGATTTCATGACAGGAATATGTAAATACAGTTCAATACTGTCTAAACGATACCAAATTATTATTAGTAAAATATTTGCCCAGTAATTCTCTTGAAAACGGTCTATCAGAAGGTTGATGTGAATGATCTTTACACCTCACAATGCTCATCCTTAAGCAATTGAATCGGGACTTGGTTATTATAGTATCTCCTGTTTTAAGGAGCAGACTACTATTGGAAGAGTGCAGAGGTCTTCAGAACAATAAAGTAATTAATAAATAAAAAAAGCTCCTTGTCACAATATGTCAATGACCAATGCTTTTGGAGTGTCACCTCTTTCCTTCCAGTCTAACTCAATAGCTCCCGTGTTCTAGGTTCCATAGCTCTGGTTTGCTGGAAAGGTTGTATTTCAGACTTCACCAGTCCTGTTTAACCTTTCAGCTGACCCAAAGTACTGGACACTCAGTTTGCCTGTCAAACTTATCCAAGCATGGTACTTGTTAGATTGGTAAATTGCATTCTGGCTTGAGTATCATAGCTGTGGATGACAACCAAGTGGAAAAGATGTAGGCTATTAATGGGTGTTTTGGAACTTTAATCATTTATGTTTGCTGGTGTTTGTGTCTTGTTTCAATGGTGGATTTATGTTGCTGTGTGACATTTCTTGTTAACCTTGTCTCTCAGTCTTGATGTCTGCACATTGACTCAAGTGAATGGATTTACCATGCTTTTAAAATAGGCTGACTGAATGCTGTGTTTTAGATGGCTGCTGCTTGACACCACCTGTCCTGGTGTTGATGAGATGTAAACTGACACTGAATGAGTTTGGTACAGGACTGTCTGTGGCCAAGTTAGTCTTGTATGCATAGGCTGGTTCAGCTTATCCTACAGTTTTATAGTTGTACAGTATTTGCATTAAATGTCCTCTGATCTATTTAGAGGATCTTTTAGTGTTGATTCCCTTTTGTATAATAGCCTATATCACTCACTTGCACTAACAGTAATGGGCTTTATGGCTATAGTTTAAAGATTAGGTTCACCACATTGAAACGTAGCCTAAAGGGCTCTATTCAATCTTTATCACTGAATTTAAATGTAATTTCTGATTTAGCTGACATCTGCAGCATTTACTGTGAATACAGTCTCCCCTAACGTGGGAACTTTGCCTCTATATTTTAATCATGCTGTAAAGCTGAATGTCTGTGTTACGGATTGAATAGAACCCCAAATATTTTCTCTTCAAATTGGACATGTAAAAAAAGACTGAGCCTTTTCACATTTGGCTTTGCTTGTGTTTGCCACAAGGTACAGGCTCCATAAGTTATTAGCTCTATTTTATTGGATCTTGCTCATAGAGGCTGCTGATGGAATGCCTGTCTTTGTGAGTGCACATTGTCAGCACTGCCAGGGGTGAGGCCTACAAATCTGTCATGCTAGCCACAGAAGGCATGGTAAGAGGTCTTCTCTCTCCCGCATGGTTGGCCATTAGCCATCTCTGGACAGTGACAGCATCTCTTCTTTCACATGACTGGCCAATGTCCATGACTGGACATTGTCATACCTCCTCCAAACACAGTCCCCTAGCCAGCTGAGGGGATGACCATTATGTTGGACCAAAATTCTACTGTCTGTTCTTCTGATTGGTTTTCAGTTTATTAAGCCTCCTTTTTCATTCACTATTTGCCAATTAAAGATCTGTAGCCTACTTGAGCATCTTGTATACCCATCCTGCTGTATCCACATTCCACACCCTTTATTAGATCATTGACATTGGCCTGACTGAACCTTGGACACAGCAAATGTGGTAACCTTAGTGGGGGTAGGTAGCCTGCAGACATCTAATGGTATTGATTTCACTTGCTCAGTAAAAGCATGTGTCCAGCTGAGCTAGCCCTGTTAGTACTCAGTAGTATCCTACCTCATTATGAGTTTACATTTACATTTACATTTAAGTCATTTAGCAGACGCTCTTATCCAGAGCGTTTCTTGGAACTCACCGGATTCAAAATGTTCCACCATTGTGAGGCTCCTTCCGCTATGAGGCAGACATACAATAGGCGCAAGTCGAGAAAATTACAAATGTAATTTGGATAGATTTTATTTTTTGGGGGTGGGCGAGTTGAGGTAGGTTGTGATTATCATGAGCACATTTAGACCTGATTTTATATAGGCTATTGCCATATAGCCTGTTGGTTTATTTTGTGATCTGGAAGGAGAAGCGAAAAGGCAATGTTATTTAGGAGCTGTGACAGAAATGTTTAAGCTAACGAGCCAACATAAAGTTCAGGAGAATCCCAGACGTGATTCAGTGTTGAAACCAAGAGTTTTCTTTAAAGTAGGCTGTAATAAAGCCATCTCCAGCAGATGATAGCCACCCTAATCTCAGAAGGAAAATCTTGCTTAATTTGTTCAGCTGCATGATTTACTTCTGGGTCTATACGTGTTAGAAATTGAAGGTTCCGGCGTTTGGGAAGTCTCCACCGTCACAAAAGGAAACTCGGCCTTCGACCCAATCCTGATACGTCCATATAAACAGTGACCCATTCAGTTTCGGCAGATTCTTCGGTCTATATGCAGGAGCTGCCCACGGGAGATTTATTGCCACCTTAACCCAACATCCTATGGGAAATAAGTGCACTCTCAAAGCAACAAACCCCTCTGTCCTTCAATCAAATAACAGTGGCGGTACATGTACGTTTAGGAAATGAACAGGAAAGACCTCAACCTACATTCTCACATCAAGCCAGTGTCTGGATGCCTGATGCCTCTCCTCCCTTGTGATTCATCTCACCCCACTCTATCCATATTGCCTTTCCCTTTCACAGAGAAACCAAGCCAGGGAGGTATATCTCAATCAGATCTGGGGAAAGCCCAGGGCTTGTTTGACTAGAAGCAGCATCCCAGCATGTCAGCTGTTAAATATTTGCAGATTGGGGTTGTTGTGCTCTCCTTTCTCTGCTTTAGATCTATCTGACAGGAGTCTCATTGCTCCTGCAGGCTCCCATCAGGAGGAAAGCAGCAGCACAGGGGAAAAAAGGGCTTTTCATGTGTCCTGAGGGGGATGAGCTCCTACATCCTAGTCCTAATGGAATCAGGCTCTGTTTTTCCTTCAATGGCTGCTGCAGAAATGAGCCTTCATTGAGGGGAATCTGTCTTTCCTTTGTCTCATTGATGCTTTTGAATTCATGCATGCATTGTAAGCATACGTTACATTATCCATGGACTATGGATGACACATTTTCATAATCAAGAGAAATTGCATTGCTACTGAGCATTAAGTAGCTCTCTCGCAGCTTTAGTCTGGTGTTTTTCTTCACTCCCCTCTTACAGTTTTCACACAGATCATTTCATGACCAACACAATACTGAGAGGTTGTTGTTGTGTGACTCAGACTGATGGTTAAGACACTGATGCTGTTTTAAGATAGGCTCGCTCGATGATTCATTCATTGACTCCCCCAATTAGTGTACAGTGGTTGATCAAATAAAGAGCGATGAAACTCCAGTGCATATAATTTCTCCTGCATAACTGGATTTCCCTTGGAGAGCTGAGTGTTTTTGCAACCTTGGTTAATTAGGAAATGATACTGTGTGCCACCTGTTCGTGGTGATACCATTTGCCTTGTCAAGATGAACTGGTATTAGGATTAGCCGAGGAGAGAGCATTCACACGGCCCATTTTTTGCATTGCAGTGTCTCAAAGAATTCTGGAAACGTGTTCAAATCACATGCCGGATACTCACAGGGGTTGTCTGGCTGCTATCCTGAGGCGGATATGGGTTGACTTGGGATCTTTGTTTCCCCCATTAGCCAGCCATCATGTATTGAATACAAAAAGTCAAATAGGCTTGCGATTTGTTTTTGCGAGGAAATCTCCCTGCCTGCTTAATGATAGCGGCTTCAGCAGACTAGTTTATTCAGCGTTGGGAGTCTGAGGACCTTTCCCCTGGATAGACAGAGCTCTCCAGCTCCACTTAGAATCACATTAGAACAGTGCCAGACAGGCCTGCTCATAATCACAGAGCTGGGAGGCCAACCTCTCTCTGCACTTTGAAGGATGCCTTTAATAAGCTTTAAAGTAATTGGGGTCAGAGGGATTCAAAGCTGAGGAGGAGAAGGCGTTAGTGTAGTGTGTACGCCCTCAGCTGTAGTAACCGCTTCTGTTTTGCGTTTTTCCCTTCTAGGTGTTGCTGAATATGAAAGCGTCTGTGCTATTTTAGTCTATTTGCAATGCTATGGTCTGTACTTGGAAGTCTGAGTGATACAATTATAGCCATCTAATGTTCCCCCCCCCCCCAAAGTATTCCTGTAAAGAGATGACTGTGCCCACGTACGTTGACTCTGTACCGGTACCCCCTGTATATAGCCTCGCTACTGTTATTTTATTGCTGCTCTTTAATTATTATCATTTACTTTTTTGCTCTTAACTGCATTGTTGGTAAAGGGCTTGAAAGTAATACAAATAAATGTATTTCACCTTTATTTAACCATGTAGGCTAGTTGAGAACAAGTTCTCATTTACAACTGCGACCTGGCCAAGATAAATCAAAGCAGTGCGACAAAAACAACAACAGAGTTACACATGGGATAAACAAATGTATAGTCAATAACACAATAGAAAAATGTATATACAGTGTGTGCAAATGTAGAAAGGCAATAAATAGGCCATAGTGGTGAAATAATTACAATTTAGCATTACAACTGGGGTGATAGATGTGGAGATGATGATGTGCAAGTAGAGATACTAGGGTGCAAAAGAGCAAAAAAATAACTATGGAGATGAGGTAGTTGGGTGGGCTATTTACAGATGGGCTGTGTACAAGTGCAGTGATCGGTAAGCTGCTCTGACAGCTGATGCTTATAGTTATAGTGAGGGAGATGTAAGTCTCCAGCTTCAGTGACTTTTGCAATTCGTTCCAGTCATTGGCAGCAGAGAACTGGAAGGAAAGCTGGTGGTGGCTTTGGGGATGACCAGAGAAATATACCTGATGGTGCGCGTGCTACAGGTGGGTGTTGCTGTGGTGACCAGTGAGCTGAGATAAGGCATATACCTAGTAGAGGTCCACCGATTATGATTTTTCAACGCCGAAACCGATTTATTGGAGGACCAAAAAAAGCCGGTACCAATTAATCGTCCGATTTAATAAATAAATAAATAAATAAAGTAATTTATTTTATTTTTTTGTTTTTTTAAATGTATTATATTTATTTATTTATTTGTAATAATGACAATTACAACAATACTGAATGAACACTTATTTTAACTTAATACATCAATAAAATCAATTTAGCCTCAAATAAATAATGAGACATGTTTAAATACGGCAAAAACTAAGTGTTGGAGTAGAAAGTAAAAGTGCAATATGTGCCATGTAAAAAAGCTAACGTTTTTAAGTTCCTTGCTCAGAACATGAGAACATATGAAAGCTGGTGGTTCCTTTTAACATGAGTCTTCAATATTTCCAGGTAAGAAGTTTTAGGTTGTAGTTATTATAGGAATTATAGAACTATTTCTCTCTCTAACATTTGTATTTCATATACCTTTGACTATTGGATGTTCGTATAGGCACTTTAGTATTGCCAGTGTAACAGTATAGCTTCCCTCCCTCTTCTCGCTCCTACCTGGGCAGCCACCCTCGAAGCAGCGTTACCCATGCAGAGCAAAAAAAAATCTGGTTCTACTGCTTGTATCAGTTACCTGATGTGGAATAGAGTTCTATGTAGTAATGTGCACCTCCCATAGTCTGTCCTGGACTTAGGGACTGTGAAGAGACCTCTGGTGGCATGTCTTGTTGGGTATGCATGGGTGTCCGACAGCTCGGTACTTTCAGCTTGTCAACGCCTCTTACGAAAACAAGTAGTGATGAAGTCAATCTTTCTTCCACTTTGAGCCAGGAGAGATTGACGTACATGTTGTTAGCGCTCCCTGTACTTTTAAGGGCCAGTCGTGCTGCCCTGTTCTGAGCCAATTACAATTTTCCTTAGTCCCTCTGTGGCACCTGACCACACTACAAGACAGAACTGCTAAAGGGGGCGGAATTGCAATCTACTGTAGAGAGAGCCTGCAGAGTTCTGTCATACTATCCAGGTCTATGCCCAAACAGTTCAAGCTTCTACTTTTAAAGATCCATCTCTCCAGAAATAAGTCCCTCACTGTTGCCGCTTGTTATAGACCCCCCTCAGCTCCCAGCTGTGCCCTGGACACCATATGTGAATTGATTGCCCCCCCCCCCCCATCTATCGTCAGAGTTCGTACTGCTAGGTGACCTAAATTGCGATATGCTTAACACCCTGGCCATCCTACAATCTAAGCTAGATGCCCTCAATCTCACACAAATGATCAAAGAACCTACCAGGTACAACCTCAAATCTGTAAACATGGGCACCCTCATAGATATCATCCTGACCAACTTGCCCTTTAAATACACCTCTGCTGTTTTCAACCAGGACCTCAGCGATAACTGCCTCATTGCCTGCGTCCTTTATGGGTCCGCGGTCAAACGACCACCCCTCATCACTGTCAAACGCTCCCTAAAACACTTCTACGAGCAGGCCGTTCTAATCGACCTGGCCCGGGTATCCTGTAAGGATATTGACCTCATCCCGTCAGTAGAGGATGCCTGGTTGTTCTTTAAAAGTGCCTTCCTCACCATCTTAAATAAGCATGCCCCATTCAAAAAAATGGAGAACTAAGAACAGATAAAGCCCTTGGTTCACTCCAGACTTGACTGCCCTTGATCAGCACACAAACATCCTGCGGCGTACTGCATTAGCATCGAATAGCCCCCGCGATATGCAACTTTCAGGGAAATCAGGAACCAATATACGCAGTCAGTTAGGAAAGCAAAGACTAGCTTTTTCAAACAAATTTGCATCCTGCAGCACAAATTCCCAAAAGTTTTGGGACACTGTAAAATCCATGGAGAATAAGAGCACCTCCTCCCAGCTGCCCACTGCACTGAGACTAGGAAACACTGTCACCACTGATAAATCTACGATAATCGAGAATCTCAATAAGCATTTCTCTAAGGCTAGCCATGCCTTCCACCTGGCTACCCCAACCCCGGCCAACAGCTCTGCACCCCCCGCAACTACCCCCCCCCCCCCCCCCCCCCCCGCTTCTCCGTCACCCAAATCCAGATAGCTGATGTTCGGAAAGAGCTGCAAAATCTGGATCCCTACAAATCAGCTGGGCTAGACAATCTGGACCCTCTCTTCCAATAATGATCCGCCGCCATTCTTGCAACCCCTATTACTAGTCTGTTCAACCTCTCTTTCGTATCGTCTGAGATTCCTAAAGATAGGAACTCGGCCGTGGTCATCCCCCTCTTCAAAGGGGGAGACACTCTAGACCCAAACTGTTACAGACCTACGGTTGAAGTTTACATACACTTTAGCCAAATACATTTAAACTCAGTTTTTCACAATTCCTGACATTTAATCCTAGTAAAAATTAGGAATGTGATATTCAGAATAATAGTAAAGAGAATGATTTATTTAAGTTTTATTTCTTAAATCACATTCCCAGTGGGTCAGAAGTTTACATACACTCAATTAGTATTTGGTAGCATTGCCTTTTAAATTGTTGAACTGGGGTCAAATGTTTTGGGTAGCCTTCCACAAGCTTCCCACAATAAGTTGGGTGTATTTTGGCCCATTCCTCCTGACAGAGCTGGTGTAACTGAGTCAGGTTTGTAGGCCTCCTTGCTCGCACACGCTTTTTCAGTTCTACCCACAAATGTTCTATGGGATTGAGGTCAGGGCTTTGATGGCCACTCCAATACCTTGACTTTGTGGCAAAATGGCTTAAGGACAACAATCTTGGAAGTATGTCTATTTGGAAGATCCTTTTGCGACCAAGCTTTAACTTCCTGACTGATGTCTTGATGTTGCTTCAATATATCCACATAATTTTACATCCTTATGATGCCATCTATTTTGTGAAGTGCACCAGTCTCTCCTGCAGCAAAGCACCCCCACAACATGATGCTGCCACCCTCGTGCTTCACGGTTCGGATAGTGTTCTTCGGCTTACAAGACCCCCCCTTTTTCCTCCAAACTTAATGATGGTCATTATGGCCAAACAGTTCTATTTTTGTTTCATCAGACCAGAGGACATTTCTCCAAAAAGTACAATCTTTGTCCCCATGTGCAGTTGCAAACCGTAGTCTGGCTTTTTTATGGCGGTTTTGGAGTAGTGACTTCTTCCTTGCTGAGGGGCCTTTCAGGTTATGTCGATATAGGACTCGTTTTACTGTGGATATAGATATGTTTGCACCTGTTTCCTCCAACATCTTCACAAGGTTCTTTGCTGTTGTTCTGGGATCGATTTGCACTTTTTCGCACCAAAATACAAACATCTCTAGGAGACAGAACGTATCTCCTTCCTGAGCAGTATGACAGCTGTGTTTTCCCATGATGTCAAGCAAAGAGGTACAGAGTTTGAAGGTAGGCCTTGAAATACATCCACAGATACACCTCCAATTGACTCAAATGATGTACATTAGCCTATCAGAAGCTTCTAAAGCCATGAAATAATTTTCTGGAATTTTCCAAGTTATTTAAAGACACAGTCAACTTAGTGTATGTACACTTCTGACCCACTGGAATTGTGATACAGTGAATTATAAGTGAAATAATCTGTCTGTAAACAATTGTTGGAAAAATGACTTGTGTCGTGCACAAAGTAGACGTCCTAACCGACTTGCCAAATTCTAGAGTTTGTTAACAAGAAATTTGTGGAGTGGTTGAAAAAACGAGTTTTAATGACTCCAACCTATGTGTATGTAAACCTCCGACTTCAACTGTATATCCATCCTGTCCTGCCTTTCTAAAGTCTTTGAAAGCCAAGTGAACAAACAGATCACTGACCATTTCGAATCCCACTGTATCTTCTCCGCTATGCAATCTGGTTTCTGAGCTGGTCACGGGTACTCTTCAGCCACGCTCAAGGTGCTAAACGATATCATAACCGCCATCGATAAATGAAAATACTGTGCAGCCGTCTTCATCGACCTGACTAAGGCTTTCGACTCTGTCAATCACTCTATTCTTATTGGCAGACTCAACAGCCTTGGTTTCTCTAGTGACAGCCTCGCCTGGTTCACAAACTACTTCTCAGTTAGAGTTCAGTGTGTCAAATCGGAGGGCCTGTTGTCCGGACCTCTGGCAGTCTCTATGGGGGTGCCACAGGGTTCAATTCCCGGGCCGACTCTCTTCTCTGTATATATCAATGATGTCGCTCTTGCTGCTGGTATTTCTTTGATCCACCTATACGCAGATGACACCATTCTGTATACATCTGGCCCTTCTTTGAACACTGTGTTATCCAACCTCCAAACTAGCTTCAATGCCATATAACACTCCTTCCGTGGCCTCCAACTGCTCTTATATCCTTGTAAAACTAAATGCATGCTCTTCAACCGATTGCTGCCCGCACCCACCCGCCTGACTAGCATCACTACTCTGGACGGTTCTGACTTAGAATATGTGAACAACTACAAATACCTAGGTGTCTGGTAAGACTGTAAACTCTCCTTCCAGGCTCACATTAAGCATCTCCAATCCAAAGTTAAATCTAGAATCGGCTTCCTATTTCGCAACAAAGCCTCCTTCACTCATGCTGCCAAGTTTACCATCGTAAAACTGACTATCCTACCGATCCTTGACTTGGACTTCCAACACTCTACTCCGCAAATTGGATGTTGTCTATCACAGTGCCATCTGTTTTGTCACCAAAGCCCCATATACTACCCACCACTGCGACCTGTATGCTCTTGTTGGCTGGTCCTCGCTACATATTTGACGCCAAACCCACTGGCTCTAGGTCATCTACAAGTCTTTGCTAGGTATAGCTCCGCCTTATCTCAGCTCACTGGTCACTATTGCAACACCCAACCGTAGCACGCACTCCAGCAGGTATATTTCACTGGTCATCCCCAAAGCCAACTCCACCTTTGGCCGTCTTTCCTCACAGTTCTCTGCTGCCAATGACTGGAACAAATTGCAAAAATCTCTGAAGTCGGAGACTTATCTCCCTCAATAACTTTAAGCGTCAGCTGTCAGAGCAGCTTACTAATCTTTGCAGCTGTACACAGCCCGTCTGTAAATAGCCCATCCATCCAAATTCCTAACTCATCCCCATATTTGTTTTTGTTTTTCTGCTCTTTTGCACACCAGTATTCCTACTTGCACATCCTCATCTGCACATCTATCACTCCAGTGTAAATTGCTATATTATGATTACTTCGCCACTATTGTTCTATTTATTGCCTAACCTCCTTCATTTGCACACACACAGATTTTTCTATTGTGTTATTGACTGTACTTTTGTTTATCCCATGTGTAACCCTGTTGTTGTTTGTCGCACTGCTTTGCTTTATCTTGGCCAGGTCGCAGTTGTAAATGAGAACTTGTTCTCAACTGATTAAATAAAGGTGAAAAGAAAAATAATACTGAACAGTAGTCTAGGTGTGACAACTAGGCCCTGTAGCACCTGCCTTGTTGATGGTGTTGTTATTGAAGGCAGAGCAGCGCTTTATTATGGACAGACTTCTCCCCATCTTTGCAACTGTTGTATCAATATGTTTTGACCGTAACAGTTTACAATCCAGGGTTACTCCAAGCAGTTTAGTCACCTCAACTTGCTCAATTTCTACATTATTCATTACAAGATGTAGTTGAGGTTTAGTAAATGTTTTGTCCCAAATACAATGCTATTATTTTTGGATAAATGTATGACTAACTTATTCCTTGCTTCCCATTCCGAAACTAACTGCAGCTCTTTGTTAAGTGTTGCAGTCATTACAGTGTTCTTAGGTAGCGGTATGACTTTAGCTTCCCTCCAGGCCTGAGGGCACATACTTTCTAGTAGGCTTAAATTGAAGATGTGGCAATATCGTCCACCATTATCCTCAGTAATTTCCCACCCAGATTGTCAGACCCCGGGGGCTTGTCATTGATGGAATTCAAAAGTACAATTCTTGTCTTCCATAATTTGGTCAGATATTCTTGGCTGTGTAGTGTCAGCATTTGTTGCTGGCATGTCATACCTACAATTGCTTATCTTGCCAATGAACAAGTCATTAAAGTAGTTGGCAATATCATTGGGTTTTGTGATGAATGAGCCACCTGATTAACTAAATGATGGAGCCGAGTTAGCCTTTTTTCACAATTTTATTTTAATGTGCTCCAAAGCTTTTTAGAATAATTCTTTAATATATATATTTTTTCATAGTATAGTTTAAATAAAAAATAGTTTAGTCACATGATTTCTTAATTTGCAGTACCTTTTGCCTCATCCCTCTCAACCATACAATTGTTAAATTCCTCATCAATGCAAGGGGATTTAAAAGTTTTTACTGTCATTTTTTTAATTGGTGCGTGCTTATTAGTAACTGGAATAAGCAATTTCATAAATGTGTCAAGTGCAGCGTCTGGTTGCTCCTCATTACATACCACAGACCAGCAAATATTGTTAACATCATATGAATCAATACAAAACTTCTTGTATATGACATCTTATACACTTTAGGCCCAGCCTTTGGGACTTCTGTTTTCTTAATTATGGCTACTATATTGTGGTCACTACAGCCTATGGATTTGGAATCTGCTTAAATTTTTTTTTTTTTCAGCATTAGTAAAGATGCGATCAATGCATGTTGATGATTTCATTCCTGTGCTGTTTGTGACTACCCTGGTAGGTTGACCGATAACCTGAACAGGTTGCAGGCACTGGTTAGTTAAAAAAAAAAATCATGAGTGTGCAGCTTGATGAGAGCCAGTCAATATTTAAATCACCCAGAAAATATACTTCTCTGTTGATATCACATACATTATCAAGTATTTCACACGCATTATCCAGAAACTGACTGTTAGCATTTGGTCTATAGCAGTTTCCCACAAGAATGGCCTTAAGGTGGTGAGACAGATGAACCTATTGCCATATTACATCAACAGTATTTAACATGAGATCATCTCTAAGCTTTACAGCAGGGGTGTCAAAGTCAAATGGACGGAGGGCCAAATAAAAAATTTAGCTACAAGCCGAGGGCCGGACTGTTCGAATGTTCATTGAAATTTTTTTAAATGACGCATATAGTCTAGTGAACCTAATTGAACCTACTGAAAACCTAACAAATATATTCCAATATGATCAGATAAATAAAGCAATATTTTCTTATGGCTCTGTCAGTAATCTTTAATTTTTAACAGACACAAAAGACAAATTTCCTTTATATAAAAATCCCCATAACATGAACATTAAATGAAAGAAACCGGTATTCAAGGCACCATCAGTAGCCTATATTTTCTATTTTAGCAAAAGTGGGCTAAATTTACTTCAAAGAAAAAAACAATAATAGCAATTTTCTATCATCCACTCAACTGAAATATTTTTAAAATATAATTGGATTGAAATACAATAAAATAAAGTGCAAAAATCTATTAATCAAAAACAACACTTTGTTTAAGGAGAAGTAACATGCAGTGAAAACAAATATTAAACTTTAACTTTTAAACTTGAACTGAGTAAAAACTCTAAATATGTGATTGCACAGTAATGTTCACTTGTTTGAGGTTGAGGGTGATACTTGGTGGTGTCCCATCTTTTCCACAAGTTCATCAATGTTCGGGGTAAGGCTCTGAGCTGAGGAAATCCTCAGAATTGAGTGGAGGTGTTCAGCAGTAAGTCGACTTCTGTGTGATGTTTTGTTCAGGTTCATCAAAGAAAACAGTTGTTCACACAGGTATGTGCTGCCAAACATCGACAACGTTTGAGCAGCCTGGATGCGCAGCTGGGGCATTGTGTCGGGGAGGAAACGGGCGAACTCCGCAGCACCCACTGCCGCATATTTTGCCCTCAGTGCATCATTGCATTGGAGGTCAATCAACTCCGTTTGGTGGTGAGCTTTCCACGTCAACAGCAAATGGGTTACCGAGCAGTTCCAACCTGCTTTTTTGTGCTTCAAAGTCAGCAAATCGGCGTCGAAAGTCAGCGGCAAGCATACCTATTTTATCAGCCAACTGTGCGCTCGGGAACGCACTGGTAGAGAGCTTCTCTTTCATGGTCTGGCAGCTGGGAAAGTGGCTCAAATTTTCTTTCCGCATCTGCGTCTCCCACAGAGTCAGTTTGGTTTTAAATGCCTTCACTGTACTGTACATATCAGAGATGACATGATCCCGACCCTGCAGCTGCAAGTTCATTGCATTCAGATGACTCGTAATGTCACACAGAAAAGCCATTTCACACAGAAACATTTCGTCTCGGAGTTGTGTTGTGTCTTTCCCTTTGCTGTCCAAGAACAGACAAATCTCCTCACGAAGCTCGAAACATCTTTGAAGCACCTTTCCCTGGCTTAGCCATCGCACCTCTGTGTGATAAGGCAAATCACCATGCTCCGTTTCTAACTCCATCAGAAATGCCTTGAACTGGCGGTGATTCAAACCTTTGGCTCTGATAAAGTTAACTGTGCGCGTGATGATGCTCATTACATGCTCCATTTTCAAGGCTTTACCGCACAACGCTTCCTGGTGTATGATACAATGATAAGCTGTCAGCTCACCTGTCGCGTTTTCCTCTTGCATCTTTTCCCGTATCTTCGCCACCAGTCCGCTCCTGTGTCCACACATCGCAGGTGCTCCGTCGGTTGTCAAACCCACGAGTTTTTCCCAAGGCAGCTCCATCTCATTTACACATCTTGACACCTCTTCATACAAATCATGCCCCGTAGTTGTGCCATGCATAGGACGTAAAGCCAAAAACTCCTCTGTCACGCTTAGGCTGGAGTCCACTCCGCGGATGAAAATTGACAACTGGGCAATGTCAGAAATGTCGGTGCTCTCATCCACAGCCAAGGAATATGCAATGAAATCTTTTCCCTTTTTCACAAGCTGCTCTTTTAGATTGATGGACAACTGGTCTACTCTCTCGGCAATGGTGTTTCTGCTCAGACTCACATTTAAAAAGAGTTGCCTTTTTTCTGGGCAAACTTCGTCACAAACTTTAATCATGCAGTTTTTGATGAAATCCCCCTCCGTAAATGGCCGGGCTGATTTAGCGATCTCTTCTGCCAAAATAAAACTGGCCTTGACAGCAGCCTGGCCTTGTGATTTGGCTTTTTTGAACAGAGCCTGTCGAGATTTGAGGCCTCGTTTTAATTCCTCTGCCTTTTGTAGCCTTTGTTCCATGTCCATATTCTTGTTTTTGTCCGCGTGTTTCGTTTCATAATGTCGTCTCAGATTATACTCTTTCAGTACCGCCACACTTTCTCCACACAGAAGACACACAGGTTTTCCAGCTACCTCCGTGAACATATACTCCGACTCCCACCTTGTTTGAAACCCCCGGTTCTCAGTGTCCACCTTCCGTTTTGCCATTTTTGATGGGTATCTGAAAGTTAATTTTACTGTGATGCTGACGACTGCTGTGCCAATAAATATTGAAATGAAGCAGCCTACTGCTCGGTGCGTCACCGTTGCATTGTGGGAAATGTAGTATTGGTGCGTGTAAAAGATCTGCGGGCTGCCGGCTTGCTGCGGTCTGCGGGCCGGTTCTAATAATAAATCAAGATCATCCCAGGGGCCGTAAAAAACCTTCTCGCGGGCCGGATGTGGCCCGCGGGCCTTGACTCTGACATATGTGCTTTACAGGAATGTGGTTCTGAATATAGACCTGCCCCCGTTGGCATTTCTGTCTTTTCGGTAGATGTTATAACTATGTATTGCTACCACTGTATCATCAAAGGTATTATCTAAGTGAGTTTTAGATGGTCAGAATATGAATGTCATCTGTTAGAAGCAAGTTATTGACTTCATGGACCTTGTTTCTCAGGCTGCAAATGTTAATATTGGCTATTTTTAGCACTTCTGGGTTGCTTGATTGTTTTTAATGCTTTACTGGGAAGCTTATCAGAAGTAGACTTGCTCATGTTATTTATATTGGAGCTGATAGTGCAGGGTGAGCTGCACACAGTGGTCTTCCTAGTAGGGCACACCACCTCAATGCTAACAGTATAACTCATAGTTCATAGGCACATGATTACTGCATACAATAGCTGTAGGATCAACAAAAGTATTCAGGGCAGTTCGAGGGACAAATTAAGTTACTTACATTGTCTGCCAACTAGAGGTCGACCGATTTATGATTTTTCAACACCGATACTGATTATTGGAGGACCAAAAAAAGCCGATACCGATTATTCGGCCGATTTTTATACATTTTTTTAAAGAGAGAAAAAAAGAATAATGATAATAAAAATAATAAAAATAATAAAAATAATTACAAAAAAGAATAAAAAAAATATGACAATTACAACAATACGGAATGAACACTTATTTTAACTTAATACAAAAATAAAATAAATTTAGCCTCAAATAAATAATGAAACATGTTCAATTTGGTTTAAATAATGCAAAAACAAAGTGTTGGAGAAGAAAGTAAAAGTGCAATGTGTGCCATGTAAGAAAGCTAACGTTTAAGTTCCTTGCTCAGAACATGAGAACATATGAAAGCTGGTGGTTCCTTTTAACATGAGTCTTCAATATTTCCAGGTAAGAAGTTTTAGGTTGTAGTTATTATAGGACTATTTCTCTCTATACCATTTGTATTTCATATACCTTTGACTATTGTATGTTCCTATTGGCACTTTAGTATTGCCAGTGTAACAGTATAGCTTTCGTCCCTCTCCTCGCCCCTACCTGGGCTCGAACCAGGAACACATCAACAACAGCCACCCTCGAAGCATCATTACCCATCGCTCCACAAAAGCCGCGGCCCTTGCAGAGCAAGGGGAACAACTACTCCAAGTCTCAGAGCGAGTGACGTTTGAAATGCTATTAGCGCGCACCCCGCTAATTAGCTAGCCATTTCACATCGGTTACACCAGCCTAATCTTGGGAGTTGATAGGTTTGAAGTCATAAACAGGTCAATGCTTGAAGCACAGCGAAGAGCTGCTGGCAAAAAGCACGATAGTGCTGTTTGAATGAATGCGTACGAGCCTGCTGCTGCCTACCATTGCTCAGTCAGACTGCTCTATCAAATATCAAATCATAGACTTAATTATAACATAACACGCAAATACGAGCCTTTGGTCATGATTATGGTCAAATCCGTAAACTATCATCTCGAAAACAAAACGTTTATTCTTTCAGTGAAATACGGAACCGTTCCGTATTTTATCTAACGGGTGGCATCCATAAGTCTAAATATTCCTTTTACATTGCACAACCTTCAATGTTATGTCATAATTACGTAAAATTCTGGCAAATTAGTTCGCATGAGCCAGGCGGCCCAAACTGTTGCATATACCCTGACTCTGCGTGCAATGAACGCAAGAGAAGTGACACAATTTCACCTGGTTAATATTGCCTGCTAACCTGGATTTCTTTTAGCTAAATATGCAGGTTTAAAAATATATACTTCTGTGTATTGATTTTAAGAAAGGCATTGATGTTTATGGTTAGGTACTTTCGTGCAATGATTATGCTTTTTTTCCGCAAATTGATGTTTATGGTTAGGTACACGTTGGAGCAACGACGGTCCTTTTTCGCGAATGCGCACTGCTTCGATTATATGCAACGCAGGACATGCTAGATAAACTAGTAATATCATCAACCATGTGTAGTTAACTAGTGATTTATGATTGATTGATTGTTTTTTATAAGATAAGTTTAATGCTAGCTAGCAACTTACCTTGGCTTCTTACTGCATTCGCGTAACAGGCAGGCTCCTCGTGGAGTGCAATGTAATCAGGTGGTTAGAGCGTTGGACTAGTTAACCGTAAGGTTGCAAGATTGAATCCCCGAGCTGAAAATCTGTCGTTCTGCCCCTGAACAAGGCAGTTAACCCACCGTTCCTAGGACGTCATTGAAAATAAGAATGTGTTCTTAACTGACTTGCCTAGTTAAATAAAGGTGTAAAAAAAAAAGAAAAACGGTGTCCAAAAATACAGATTTCCGATTGTTATTAAAACTTGAAATCGGCCCTAATTAATCGGCCATACCGATTTAATTGGTCGACCTCTCCTGCCAACGCCCTTATGATAATGTACATTTAATGCAGCATTTTGATGACTCATTGTCACAATGGTAGTGATTAACTGAGCTGGTCTTGGGTCATTGATAAGTCATTGTTTCAATGCAGCTGTAACGGCTGTCGTAGTCGTTCTCCTCCTCAGACGAGGAGGAGCATGGATTGGACCAAGATGCGGAGTGGTAAGTATTCATGTTTTAATGGAAAAACAACAAACACTACAAATTACAAAACCCAACAAACGTGACTAACCTGAAACAGTCCTGTGTGGCCCAAACACTGACACAGGAACAAACACCCACAAAAACACCAGTGAAACCCTGGCTGCCTTAGTATGACTCTCAATCAGGGACAACGATTTACAGCTGTCTCTGATTGAGAATCATACCAGGCCGAACACAAAATCCCAGCATAGAAAAGCAAACCTAGACCAACCCACCCAACTCACGCCCTGACCAACTAAAACAAATACATAACAAAGGAAAACAGGTCAGGAACGTGACAGCAGCCTTGAAATGAGTGCACAGAGTCCAGGAGCCTAGATGATTTGGATGGACTCTGTCATTCCTGTAGAGTATTTTCTGTTTTCAGAAGTTGTCAGTTACCTATAAAAGTGATTCCAGCAGAGCTACAGTAATATTTTAGGCAGATGTGTAATCCCAGTAGCCTGTTGAATCTTTCACACCCAACGATGGTACTGGACCTGAAATGATTGGCTGTTTTTTGGAGTCTTTTAATGGTAAAATCAGTTTTTGGATGTTCCGAGCTAGCACTCCTGATGTCGTTTGGCCCCACATGGACTACGACAGCGTCAGGTCACGGCATCTGTCGTAGAACAGTCGAAATCAGCCTTGTGATGTTCTGTACTCGTGCTCCTGGGTAGCACAGGGTTTTTGCATT
Source organism: Salvelinus fontinalis (assembly GCF_029448725.1). Taxonomy (NCBI): domain Eukaryota; kingdom Metazoa; phylum Chordata; class Actinopteri; order Salmoniformes; family Salmonidae; genus Salvelinus; species Salvelinus fontinalis. Next base: position 22,492,673 of record NC_074694.1, read on the forward strand.
GGAAACCAAGATGTTTCTCACCATAGAGCTGACGACGATGATAGTTGGTGATGTTGAATGGGCCGGTCTCTCAGGCAGCCTCACGGTCTGATGAGGGTGGGAGCTCTGAGGATCTGAATCTGAGGTAGAAGCCATCGGAGAGGGAGACAGAACTGAAGATGAATACGCGGGTACCTCCGGATCTGATCTTGAATGGGAAGCCGCTAATGAAGAAAGCGCCGGAAACTCTGGATCCAGGGTCGGCAAACCCTTTCTGGTCTGTGTCAGGTCCGGGCTTAACATCTCCAAGAAGATCCCAGTTGCCAGAGGACGCTTTCTTTGACTTCCATGGTGAGTGACGTATCTCCATGGCTGGTTGGTTGGGTCGAGAACAGCTCCGTTCTCCAGGGAAGGGGGAGAACGCTTCGGGATGGATCCCTGCTGAGCACCGGCCAGTTCGCCGTGGAGAGCCGACATGGCCGCGCCACTTCCACAAGAGCGGCGTCCGGCTACTGGGGTGAAATAAAAAGTAGGCGGTCATGGATTCCCCAGTAGCTTGTGTAGGTTTGCTACCTGCTTGCTGAGAGTAGCCACTTCGTCCCTGTAGTCCTCCACAAGCAAGCAGTTGCTACATTGAAAGTCAGCGCGGTCCACATTGTCCCGGAACAAAGCAAAGTAAACACAGCTCCTGCAGCGCTGGAAATGTTCATATAGCGACCTCCATTTGAGACCGCCGAGCCAGCTAGGCTAGCTGGGCTTCTGTGTCTGTCCCGCAATGAGCAATCTGTCAGGATCCCGGGGCAGACGGCAGCGCTTACAGCAACTAAGCCAAACAAAGCCGCAGGATCCAAAATAAAATAAAAGTATATAAAAACAAGATGTATACAGGGATCCCAAGTGGCGCAGTGGTCTAAGACACTAAATCTCATTGCAAGAGGCGTCACTGCAGTACCTTGTTCGGGTCCAGGTTGCATCACATTTGGCCGTGATTGCGAGTCCCATAGGGCGGCGCACAATTGGCCTAGCGTCGTCCAGGTTTGGCCGGGGTAGGCCGTCGTTGTAACTAAGAATTTGTTAACTTCTCTAGGGTAGCGGGCAGCATTCAGAATTTTGGATGAAGAGCATGCCCAAATTAAACTGAGATGTCTCTAGTTATTCACTTTATTCAAACCAAATGCCTAGTGGCAGATTTTCTGAAAGAGCAGATTCAAGTTCTCCTTTTGATTCTAAAGAGAGCTTATCCCTAGCATTTCAAGCATACATTAGACAAGTGACTGAGTCAACCTGCATCTGCATCACTACTCATGTCTGTCTAATTTACCAACGGTGGAAATTTGGAGACGCAATAATAGTATGTTAACCTCAGTGCTAATGTCACAGGGAAAATATATATTTTTCAATGCAGATAGAAGTTCTGCAATACTACTAGCACTCTAAATGAGCCTGTACTCAATTTGCATGACTAAAGATGTCAAGCGGGATGGAAAAGATTATCTAACTGTTCTCAATTTGAAACACATCTTGATTGGTTTTGCAATGCAAATACACACTTATGCATGGAAAAACAGCTCTGCCAGTTAGTTTCAAGCGTGCTTCTGTTTATGCATCATTGCTTTTCATTTGCTTATGCGGGAATGGAGAGAAAGTGTGTAAGTAGGAAAGAACACCCTCTAAAATGGTAGCTTTTCTTTAAAGTAGCCTACTTTCCCCTCTTCAGAGCAGAAGCATCAGTCTGCAGTTGTCACTGCCGTGAACATGGTAGATTAACAGCAGGAGACCGTGGGTAGTCTAATAGATTTTAATATCCTGTGCTACAAACAGGAATGTATCATTGGGAAACATAATGTATGGGCCCTGGTGACGATATTGTCGGCCTGTTTTCCCAAACTGATGTTTTGGAGGATTGGGGATGTAAATTGAGGATTCCCTATCTTCGATGACACAGATCAGGCAGCTGCATCTCTAATTCAAGAGACACTGGTCCAATCTCAGAGATGGGCTACTCCAGTCCTCAGGGGCCTGATTGGTGTCAAACTTTTTCCCTAGCCCCAGTTAACACACCTGACTCCAATAATCAGCTAATCATGATCTTCAGTTTAGAATGCAATTATACCGAACAGAAATATAAACGCAACATGGAAAGTGTCCCATTTTTCATGATCTGAAATAGATCCCAGAAATGTTCCATATGCACAAAAAGCTTATTTCTCTAAAATATTGTGCTCAAATGAGTTTACATCCCTGTTAGTGAGCATTTCTCCTTTGCCAAGATAATCCATCCTCCTGACAGGTGTGGAATATCAAGAAGCTGATTAACCAGCATGATCATTAAACAGGTGCACCTTGTGCTGGGGACAAAAGACCTCTCTAAAATCTGCAGATTTGTAACTCAACACAATGCCACGGATGTCTCAAATTCTGAGGGAGTGGGCAATTGGCATATTGACTGCAGGAGTGTCCAGCAGAGCTGTTGCCAGATAATTGAATGTTAATTTCTCGACCATAATCCGCCTCCAACGTCGTTTTAGAGAATTTGGAAGTACATCCAATTTGGCCCTTCAACCGCAAACCATGTGTAACCACTCCAGCCCAGGACCTCCACATCTGTCTTCACCTGCGGGATTGTTTGAAACCAGCCACCCTAAAATCTGATGAAACTGAGGATCAGCTTCTTGATATGCCACATCTGTCCGGTGGATGGATGAACAAATTTTTGCTAAGAATTTGAGAGAAATAAGATTATTGTGGCTATCAAATTTCTGGGATCTTTTATTTCAGCTCATAAAAATTGCAACCAATTTATTTTAAGTATACACTACCGTTAAAAGTTTTGGATCACGTAGAAATTTCCTTGAAAGAAAAGCACTTTTTTATGGTCCATTAAAATAACATCAAATTGATCAGAAATACAGTGTAGACATGGTTAATGTTGTGAATGACTATTGTAGCTGGAAATGGCAGATTTTATTAATGGAATATCTACATAGGCCCATTATCAGCAACCATCACTCCTGTGTTCCAATGGCACGCAGTGTTAGCTAATCCAAGTATATAATTTTAAAAGGCTAATTGATCATTAGAAAACCCTTTTGCAATTATGTTAGCGCAGCTGAAAACGTGCTGATTTAAAGAAGCAATAAAACTGGCCTCTAGACTTGTTGAATATCTGGAGCATCAACATTTGTGGGTTCGATTACAGGCTCAAAATGGCCAGAAACAAAGACCTTTCTTCTGAAACTCGTCAGTCTATTCTTGTTTAGAGAAATTAAGGCTATTCCATGCGAGAAATTGCCAAGACACTGAAGATCTCGTACAACGCTGTGTACTACTCCCTTCACAGAACAGCGCAAACTGTCTCTAACCAGAATAGAAAGAGTGGGAGGCCACGGTGCACAACTGAGCAGGAGGACAAATGCATTTCTATAACTTCCAAAATATTTTTTCACACTGGTGGGGAGTGCCAAGATGGAGGCACGGCGGCTGTTAACGCAGCACCACTTATTGGTCATCTTGTGTGTGTGTAAATCATTGGCCCCATCTGGTGCTTTTGGAAATTGTATTTTTTGGTACTATTTGGCTTCGTTAGGCCTGATAAGTTAACAGTGAGCTGGCTTCAGAAAAACTATTATGTCATTTTCCAGACATATCTCCTGTTTATTAGGATCTCTCGTTCTACACACCATGTGCTTTCTGCTCATAGCAGACAGAAGGAAATTAGGTCTGTGGAGGCCTCCAGCCGATCCAGGGCCTTTGGCGGGCTGCACGAGCAGCAGAGCATGTGTCTGGATGTGGTGGGAGCAGAGTAGACTGTCAGAGGCCTTGAGTCACTCCGCACTGACACAGACAGCCACAGCCAATATGCCACACAGCAGAGGAGCTAGCCACACAGAGACCAGGGTTGTGTTCCTTAGGGAGAGAACTTTTTGAAATGGGGAGCTACTATGTGTAGCTCAGTTGGTAGGGTTTGATTCCCATGGGGGAGGACCTGTATGAGAATGTATGCACTCACTCTGGATGAGCGCGTCTGCTAAATTACGTTAATGTACTACCTTTTCCAACAAAATGTTTGGTGTGGTGTACCCTACTGAACGCAACCCAAGGGTGGTAAGGGAAGAGAGCTAACCTTTTAATAGACCACTGTTCAGTGCTAGCCTCTGCATGTACTGTTCCTAAGTACTTGATGTTAAGTATGTTTTAACAGTCCTATTTCACATGTATGTTACAATGTGTCCAGTCCTAAAACTACATGCAAGAAATAGGCTTGCCACTACAGTCTATTAGCTAGGCGATTTATAACCATTTCTTATATCGCTATTTCCTTGATATTTCACAATCAAATAGTGATGCATTTTCTTATTTGCTTCACCACCAGATGTAGGCCTACAGTATGAGCTGTGTCTTCTCTATCAGTAGCAGGGAATCTCTCGTGTGTCGCTGATCTGTGCTGGATCAGCTCACTCAGCCTAGCTGTGTTTAAGAGATCTCCCTGAGTTAATTGGGCTCCTTGCTGCTGCTAAGGCTGTAATGGTGTTGATGGGTGATCGTTTTAATAGCCTGGCTAGCCTAGCTTAACACTGCCTTTAGGACAGACCTGGTCGAGCAGGTTTTTTAGTGGTTAAGGCTGAAATTATGTTTTTGCACCTACAGTTAAAGTCGGAAGTTTACATACACTTAGGTTGGAGTCATTAAAACTAGTTTTTCAAACACTCCACACATTTCTTGTTAACAAACGATAGTTTTGGCAAGTCGATTAGGACATCTACTGTGTGCATGACAGAAGTCATTTTTCCAACAATTGCTAACAGACAGATTATTTCACTTATAATTCACTGTATCACAATTCCAGTGGGTCAGAGGTTTACATAGTTGACTGTGCCTTTAAACAGCTTGGAAAATTCCAGAAAATTATGTCATGGCTTTAGAAGCTTCTGATACGTTAATTGGCATCATTTGAGTCAATTAGAGGTGTACCTGTGGATGTATTTCAAGGCCTACTTTCAAACTCAGTGACTCTTTGCTTGACATCATGGGAAAATCAAAAGAAATCAGGCAAGACCTCAGAAAAAAAAATAGTAGAACTCCAAGTCTGGTTCATCCTTGGGAGCAATTTCCAAACCCCTGAAGGTGCCACATTCATCTGTACAAACAATAGTACGCAAGTATGAACACCATGGGACCACGCAGCCGTCATACCGCTCAGGAAGGAGGCGACCTTCTGTCTCCTAGAGATGAACGTACTGTGGTGCGAAAAGTGCAAATCAATCCCAGAACAACAGCAAAGGACCTTGTGAAGATGCTGGAGGAAACAGGTACAAAAGTATCTACATCCACAGTAAAACGAGTCCTATATCGACATAACCTGAAAGGCCGCTAAGCAAGGAAGAAGCCACTGCTCCAAAACCGCCATAAAAAAGCCAGACTACGGTTTGCAACTGCACTAGGGGACAAAGATTGTACTTTTTGGAGAAATGTCCTCTGGTCTGATGAAACAAAAATAGAACTGTTTGGCCATAATGACCATCATTTTGTTTGGAGGAAAAAGGGGGAGGCTTGCAAGCCGAAGAACACCAACCCAACCGTGAAGCACGGGGGTGGCAGCATGATGTTGTGGGGGTGCCTTGCTGCAGGAGGCACTGGTGCACTTCACAAAATAGATGGCATAATGAGGGTGTACAATTTTGTGGATATATTGAAGCAACATCTCAAGACATCAGTCAGGAAGTTAAAGCTTGGTCGCAAATGGGTCTTCCAAATGGATGATGACCCCAAGCGTACTTCCAAAGTAGAGGCAAAATGGCTTAAGGAATTTTTACTCGGATTAAATATCAGGAATTGTGAAAAACTGAGTTTAAATGTATTTGGCTAAGGTGTATGTCATCTTCCGACTTCAACTGTACCTGTACATTTGTTGGTATTTTGGTCCATTTTTAAATTTAGTATTTTCAAAAAGTAAACCATGTCAAACTTGATGAATGTATGTTTTCTTTAGTTTATCATACTACTGTTATCAACATTTTGTATGGATTTTAGCCACTATAAAATGGACATGCATCAATAATTTCAAAGCTACATTGAATTGTACATAATTTCAATGCCCATTTCATAGAGAATGTTGCAAACTTGTCTACTAAACCTCTCTGGTTGTAGGTGGGACGCAATCGTCCCACCTGGCCAATAGCCAGGGAAAATACGGAGCGCCATATTCAAATAAAATGATATAAAAATCTAACTTTTATTAAATCACACATGTAAGATACCAAATTTTAAGCTACACTCGTTGTGAATCCAGCCAACATGTCAGATTTCAATAATTCTTTTCGGCGAAAGGATAAGATGCTATTATCTAATGATAGCACAACAGTAAACAAAGAGTAGCATATTTCAACACTGAAGGCACGACACAAAACGCAGAAATAAAAATATAATTCATGCCTTTGACGAAATTATTTTGTTGGCACTCCAATATGTCCCATAAACATCACAAATGGTGATTTTGTTCGATTAATTCCGTCGATATACACTGCTCAAAAAATTAAAGGGAACACTTAAACAACACAATGTAACTCCAAGTCAATCACACTTCTGTGAAATCAAACTGTCCACTTAGGAAGCAACACTGATTGACAATACATTTCACATGCTGTTGTGCAAATGGAATAGACAACAGGTGGAAATTATAGGCAATTAGCAAGACACCCCCAATAAAGGAGTGGTTCTGCAGGTGGTGACCACAGACCAATTCTCAGTTCCTATGCTTCCTGGCTGATGTTTTGGTCACTTTTGAATGCTGGCGGTGCTCTCACTCTAGTGGTAGCATGAGGCGGAGTCTACAACCCACACAAGTGGCTCAGGTAGTGCAGTTCATCCAGGATGGCACATCAATGCGAGCTGTGGCTAAAAGGTTTGCTGTGTCTGTCAGCGTAGTGTCCAGAGCATGGAGGCGCTACCAGGAGACAGGCCAGTACATCAGGAGACGCGGAGGAGGCCGTAGGAGGGCAACAACCCAGCAGCAGGACCGCTACCTCCGCCTTTGTGCAAGGAGGTGCACTGCCAGAGCCCTGCAAAATGACCTCCAGCAGGCCACAAATTGTCAATCAGTGTTGCTTCCTAAGTGGACAGTTTGATTTCACAGAAGTGTGATTGACTTGGAGTTACATTGTGTTGTTTAAGTGTTCCCTTTATTTTTTTTGAGCAGTGTATATCCAAAATGTCAATTTATTTGGCGCGTTTCATCCAGAAAAACACAGCTTCCAACTTGCGCAACGTCACTACAAAATATATCAAAAGTTACATGTAAACTTTACCAAAACATTTCAAACTACTTTTGTAATACAACGTTAGGTATTTTTAAACGTTAATAATCGATCAATTTGAAGACGGGATGATCTGTGTTCAATACAAAAAGAAAACAAACTGACGCAACTTTTTTGGTAATGTGCCTCTCTCAAACAATTTACTTCAAGTGACCCTCATTTACGATTTCCGTACTTGTTCATTACACAAAGGAATAACCTCAACCAATTTCCAAAGACTGGTGACCTCCAGTGGAAGCGGTAGGAACTGCAAACAAGTCCCTTAGAAATCTGGTGTCCCAATGAAAACTCATTGAAAAGACAGTGACCTCAAAAAAATAAAAATTCTGAATGGTTTGTCCTCGGGGTTTCGCCAGCTACATAAATGCTGTTATTCTCACAGACATGATTCAAACAGTTTTAGAAACTTCAGAGTGTTTTCTGTCCACATCTACTAATACTATGCATATCTTATCTTCTGGGGATGAGTAGCAGGCAGTTGAATTTTGGCATGCTATTTATCCAAAAGTGAAAATGCTGCCCCCTACCCCGAAGAAGTTAATTTAGTTTGAAGAGATGGTCATTGGGTCTAAATAGACGTTTGGTAGTCTTAATTCCGTGTACTTGTCTTTTAACTGCTATTTCCCGAAAGTCAGACTCTTCCAACACGCACATTTTTTTTCTCAGCATCAGAATAATCTGCATTCACAATTTTGTGTGGTTATCATTAGATATAATTTCCAGACTTGCCCAGAGGGAATTGTTGATATGTTATAAAAAACATATTATTCTAGATAACATTTTATTTGAAAAAATGTGGCAAATTTATTTTACATACATGTCTTGAGTGTTTTACAGATAGAAAGGTGAAAAAAGTATTTATCCATAATCTGCTCTGGACAATTCCGGTTCCGCAGTGTCTTAACAAGATGAAACAAAATATTTAGGCTGAGGTAAACCTTTATTTTCATAATGTAAAATGCGGTTCCTACAATTTCAATAAAGGAAAATGTCTGTACAGTTCAGCTGTTTCAAAAATATTGCTTTGCTATAAAAAAAAACATATTAGAGAAGTGTTGGCTCAATGAGACAATTTTGTTTACACTGCCCTGCTTAGTTTGGCAACTGTCGGGCGAGTGTCGTGCGCTTCCTCTGGAGGTAGTGGTCTAACATGACAAGTTCGCAAGTTTACATTGCATTAATTTCTGTAGCCGAGGGTATTTTTGCGAAAAGTCTGAGGCGTCTGAAGACCCTCTTTGTTAGGAAAGAGGCTCCTGTTATTCTTTTGAGGTGTGATTATGCTATAAAAAAGTTTTCCTATCGGTATGAATATTTTTTTCTGGGAGACTGCAGTGAAAGTGGGAGCCAGGAGGCCGCCATTTAATTAGCAGCTGTCAAGCTCTCTCTTCTCTCTGAGTTGTGACGCATGCTGTCACACTGGAGAAGTCTGCCTAGCAACTGTTTAGCTAATTCCCAAAACACCACAGCAGAGACCCACACCTGACACAGTATGCAGATGCATAACAGAAGATAAATAAGCACTAATAGTAGTTCTCAAGGACAAATACATGTGTGAGGAGTTAAGGACATGACAATGTGTGTTAGCAGGGGTGTGTGCAAGAGTAAGAATGGGGGAAAATACAGGCTTATTACGGTAGTCTACGGGTTTTCTGTCAAATAGACAAACGAACATCATCTTGAATAACTTGAAGGTGAGTAAAGGCTTGGACCTGAAAGTGAGACTGAATCCACTGCAATGCCACAGACGGGCCTGCCAACAATATAATGATGTGGCAGTTCTAACGATCCGTCTGTATTTAATCTACAGGGGCGGGCACGACCAGAAGTATATCAAATTACTGTCCACATCGCTCACAGGAGGTTTTAATCAGGGTTCTTTTGTCACTTAATCTATGTCCTTCCGCATTAGCAGACATGAGCACTGAGCAGGCTTTTGGACTTCTGGGAAGGGGGTGTTATGCATTTATGCACGTCTGTGCTTGAGTCCAATTGGTTTCCATGGTTACTAGGGGATAAAGGCGTCCGCATGCTTCCTAGCCGAAACAGTTCATGCATACACTGAGTATGCAGAACATTAGGAACACCTTCCCTATTATTGAGTTGCACCCCTTTGCACTCAGAACAGCCTCAATTCGTCTGGACATGTCTTTTACAAGGTGTCAAGTGTTCCGCAGGGATGCTGGCCCATGTTGACTCCAATGCCTCCCACAGTTGTGTAAATTGGCTGGATGTCTTTTGGGTGGTGGACCATTCTTGAAACACACAGGAAACTGTTGACCTGGCAAGTACTACCATACCCTGTTCAAAGGCACTTAAATATTTTGTCTTGCCCATGGCACACAATCCATGTCTCAATTGTCTCAAGGCTTAAAAATCATTCTTTAACCTGTCTCCTCCCCTTCATCTTCACTGATTTGAAGTGGATGTAACAAGTGTCATCAATAAGGGATTATAGCTTTCACCTGGATTCATCTTGTCAGTTCGTCATCGAAAGAGCAGGATCTTCATGTCTTGTATACTCAATGTATTTTATGATAACATTTTGTGACGTTTTGGTCTTCGTCAAGGTTTTCGCCTGTTCGTGCGCACATTTTCCCCTGAGGCAAGCTGAAGTTCGGTAGCCGAAGTCAACTCTCCTTCGTCGGTAATTGGTCAACAGTAGGGATTCATCAATGAAGTGTTTGTTGTCATTCAACGAGAGACCTGTTTTCATACAAATGTTTCACTTGAGAAATACTGCACCAAACATATTAGCTAGATGTAAAATTGCGCGACTAAGACCTCGGCATAATCATATAACTCAAATGTTTTATTATTTTATCTTGGATTAATTGACTATTTTCATCCTGGTTACAGCGTCTCAAGAGGGACAAACGGTACTATTGCACCTTTTTTCTTGTTTTTCAAGTGGACTTAAGGAAGTATCCGTGGAACAGATGTTCACTTCGCCCAGTAGAAGTCTGCTAGGAGCAAACCAAACCTAGTATGCAGACGCTTTATTAGGTCACTGGCACTTTGGTTTTCCAATTTTGGCTCGGAGTCAGTCGTCTATGAAGCGCTCCTGTCTGTATGTCAGATCTGAGAGACTGCTTTGTGCAGTGGAAGGACTGATGGTCCAGATGTAACCTTTCATATTTGACATTTCCCCAACACATCTCAGTTTGAGCTCTGAACAATGTCAGCTATGTAGACTGACTGCATGGGACTCTGGGGCATCGACCAGAGAAGGAGGATTTTAGTTCACAGAAAACTATGCCTGCCGATTGTGTGCTGTTGGGCAGTGATTTATTGTTGTCTTGTTTTTCATTTAGAATAAGTGGATTGAGAACATGAAGTTAGGGCTATAGCCTAACGCGTACTGTTTAACCTTACATTACACTAAAATAGCCCAGAAATGTCCTATTCAAAACAAATTACGAGGGAGATAACATCTATCTCCTGCTTCTCCTCCAGTTGTCTCTCTCAGCACACTGAGGGCATGTGGAACTCCGTTAGAGTTAACGATCATTAACATGCTCCATCTTAGACTCCCCTGTTTGCTGGCACATCAGAGCCCTGTGAGGCCTAATAAAGTGGTGTTTCATTCAGTAGAACAGAGCCTTCAACCTCCTTAGATAATGACACTAGCTCTCTTACTGATGGCTCTCTCCATCAACTCGGAGCAGTAGTAGCACTGGGGACCTGGCTGATGAGAACACAGGGGCACCAGATGGCAATTAAAAAATCGAAATAAAATCAGTTTATTGGTCACGTACACAATTTGCAGATGTTATCGCAGGTGCAGCGAAATGCTTGTTTCTAGCTCCAACTGTGCAGTAATACCTAGCAATAAAAAAATAAAAAAACACCACACATAATCCAGAAAAATAAGGAAACTAAGAAGTATCTGAACAAGCAATGTTAGACTGTAATATAGAATTGGTATGATGAATATGTCATCCACATCATACAGGGTCTATCAACCTATCATTATCAAATGCATACATGTATCATTATTGAATAGAGCGAGAATGCACATCATCTTGCAACAGATGATTAGTCTTTTGCTCACTGTTCAGACTGTCAAGCTTGTGTTTTCCACACACTGTCCTTTTATAGAAAAGTGACTTTTACATGTTTCATTCACACCACCTGTTAACCTGTAGTAATCATTTGAAAGAGTCCCCTGTGTATCTGCATATTACTCATACTTTTCGTCTGGAGGCAGTCGTAATGATCACGGGTGTTTCGGTTTTCTTTCAGTACTGGATCAACGAGTTCACCACCAATCTGGGAATTGGCGTCTTTCACTCAGGGATCGAGATCTACGGTAGAGGTAAGGAAACCTCCGCTGCTATGATAACAGCCCTGGGTGAGGCTGACTGACCAAAGCTCAACCACACAACCAGGCACTCCATTGAACTGCTGGGCTGTCAGGTGCTGCTGGGTAGAACTCCTATGTCTGCAAGGCCTCGTCAAGTAGAGGGCTTTGAGTCCGATACTATGGTACTATTAGTACCTGACATCAGGACTGTAACAGATGGTGGTAGAATTAAAATAAGGATGGAAGTATAAACTTGTAAGAAGAGTTTAAAATTGTTGTAGCTGCTAACTCGTCTTTACTCATAATGCCTACACGTCTCAGACCCCCCCCCCCCCAAAATACAAGCCACATCAACTCAACCGGAGGAATCTTTGTTAGCTAATTACCAGCTTCACTACAAACCAGACAAACACTTTTGCCATTTTATTGTTTCTGGCTGTTTGTTTTTCAGGATCAAATTAGAGGTTCTTCCTCTAATTAAAAAAGTAGACCCAGCAGGCCTAAATAAGTGTTCACGGCCTCCCGGGTGGAGCAGTGGTCTAGGGCACTGCATCGCAGCGCTAGCTGCGCCACCAGAGTCTCTGGGTTCGCGCCCAGGCTCTGTCGCAGCCGGCCGCGACCGGGAGGTCCGTGGGGCGACGCACACTTGGCATAGTGTCGTCCGGGGTAGGGAGGGTTTGGCCGGTAGGGATATCCTTGTCTCATCGCGCTCCAGCGACTCCTGTGGCGGGCCGGGCGCAGTGCGCGCCAACCAAGGGGGGCCAGGTACACGGTGTTTCCTCCGACACATTGGTGCGGCTGGCTTCCGGGTTGGAGGCGCGCTGTGTTAAGAAGCAGTACGGCTGGTTGGGTTGTGCTTCGGAGGACGCATGGCTTTCGACCTTCGTCTCTCCCGAGCCCGTACGGAAGTTGTAGCGATGAGACAAGGTAGTAATTACTAGCGATTGGATACCACGAAAAATTGGGGAGAAAATGGGATAAAATAAAAAATTAAAATTAAAAAAAAGTAGACCCAGCTAAATTACATTCCTATGAGCTGCACTGCAGATATTGAGATTAGCAAGATTCAAGACTGCTGTCACACACAGAATCTGCGCATTTGCCCACGTTCGTTTCACGGTGTTACAGCGTGGTAGCCAGGGCACCAAAATCGCAGAGAAGTTGAGCTTCACGTTTCACTCTTACTTCTTGCGGAAATTGACCACCTGGTTTACTGTCTGTGTCTGTCATATCTCTGAGTCTTATCTTTTTAAAACCGCTTTATTCTAGAATCAGCCTCCCAGTTGCTCTGTCTAGCCTGTATCTTGGAGGATTGGCCTTCAGCCAGGATGTGTTCAGCAACCAGTGCTTTATTGATCAAGAAGGAGAACTGGAAGTGTTATTATAGTTAAAAACACTGGTGGTTCAATCTGTTAAATCAGCGTCTCGCCTGTGGTTTCAACCTCACAGCTCAGCCTATTAAAAGCTGCTTTCATCTACACATTTTAAAAGAAAGCTCTGAGTTGAAATATATCCTCATGGCAACCCCTTCAGTTGCATGGTAGGATGGACCTGGGTATTTCTAATGCCTGGCTTGTTTACCCTTAATTGAGCTGATTCAGGGAGACTGACAATCCCAGCAACAGATGGTGTGGATTAGGCACATAATTATTGCCTATTACATTACTTTATGAGCAGCGCAAGCTGGCAATTATTTACTGTGTGTCTGTCTTTATGAGAGTGTGAGTTTGCCAAAACTGACACTGTTTATACATTCTATAAAATGGATGTGATGTGTGTATCTATGTCATTCATGGAGAAAGTGCATGAGTTATTGTAATTCAGCACAAGCGTTCAGATCAGGAGTTAGTAGCAGGCTGGATGAGTACATGAGAGGGGTGGGAACAGGGTTTTGGAGATCCCCATCCGCTGCATTCATCGTGGAGCTGGGAGCTAGACACGGACTGATAGAGCTAGACACGGACTGATAGAGCTAGACACGGACTGATAGAGCTAGACACGGACTGATAGAGCTATAAATACCTACCGCGTCTGCGACTTGGCATCCTCAGACTGCCTCAGCCCATCACAACAGACTACAATACTACCCCACTCGCCCTACACTCACCTCAAACACAGCAATTCCATTATTTTACTTTTAGATCTGTATATGTTGTTGTTAATTGTTAGATATTACTGCACTGCTGGAGCTAGGAACACAAGCATTTCGCTACACCGCAATAACATCTGCTAAATATTTGTGTGCGACCAATAGTTAGATTTGATCACTGGTCCACACTCACCTCAAACAGAGCAACACCACCCCCACCCGCCCCACACTCATCTCCACACTTACCTCAACACAGTAACACCACCCCACAGCCCTGTTAATTTCCCACCAACCGCTACTAGTACTACTGTTATGTGCTATGAATCTTTGTATAGTGTGTTTGACTTCTTCTGTGTGATCTGATCAGTGGCCTGACCTCTGACCTTTCAGAGTTCGCCTATGGAGGACACCCATATCCATTTTCAGGGATATTCGAGATAACGCCAGGGGATGCCACAGAACTCGGGGAGACATTCAAATTCAAGTGAGTATCATGGCTTAAATCGAGGGCACTTAGTGTTTTCTCACTGTATATCGAAAAACAAGGTATGGTTAGTTGCCAAATACTTGAGCTAAAACATGATAACATTCTTAAACCTGTTTGAAGTGGAACCAGTACTGTTGCTGACATATGTGTTCTTTCTTCACTGCTTGTGATGGATTCTGAAAACTGGTAATTTCTATTCATATTGGTAAAGTTAATTTTTTCGGTTTAAAGCGGAACATAGGATCACGAGAATACCGTGAAGTCACATAGGATTTCTGCTTCAAGCGACACTGAGGATCACATGAATAGCTACGGGTTACTGACAGTTTTTTTCTTTTCTTCAATTGTTGTGGAGACCACCTTCATGGCCAATTTCTTGTCTTTATCTTGCAATCATTGTGTGACAATAATGCTCCCTAAAATATGTTATCATTATTTACTGCCTTGTAAAGGACACTCTGCCGTGTTGAAGTGTCGAGCCTTTACAGCTATGTTCAATGAAGCACACTGTTACAATGATAGTGATGGAGGAGGAAGAAGAGGAAAATCCCAGCTGGACTGACATAGAATGTTATGAATACACTTGCCTGTATAAGAGTACAGAAGAACGTGTGTGTGTGGGGGAGTTGGGGTGTTTCTACAGCGTGTCATTGCAGATGTGCATGCATAGATGTGCATGCATTCATGCAAGCCCCAAGTTGGTGTCTGGCTACTTTTGATTGTGTGTGCGTGCCTGGTTAAGTCTGTGTGTGGTGCTCTCTCGCTTGTTTGCATAAATTAGGCTTTATTTGTCACATGAGCCGAATACAAGTGTAGACCTTACCATGAAATGCTTCCTTACAAGCCCTTAACCAACAGTGCAGTTCAAGAAGAGTTAAGAAAATATTTACCAAATAAACAAAAGTAAAAAATAATAAAAAGTAACACAATAAAATAACAATAACGAGGCTATATACAGGACGTACCGGTACTGAGCCAATGTGCGGGGGTACAGGTTAGAGGTCATTTGTACATGTAGGTAGGGGTGAAGTGACTATGCATAGATAATAAACAGTGAGTAGCAGCAGTGTACAAAACCAATGGGGGGGATCAATGTAAATAGTCCGGTGGCCATTTGATTAATTGTTCAGCAGTCTTATGGCTTGGGGGTAGAAGCTGTTAAGGAGCATTTTGGTCCTAGACTTGGCACCCTGGTACCGCTTGCTGTGCGGTAGCAGAGAAAACAGTCTATGACTTGGGTGACTGGAGTCTCTGACAATTTTTGGGGCTTTCCTCTGACACCGCCTGTTATATTGGTCCTGTATGGCAGCAAGCTTGGCCCCAGTGATGTACTGGGCCATACACACTACCCTCTGTAGCGCCTTATGGTCAGATCCCGAGCAGTTGCCATACCAGGCAGTGATGCAACCAGTCAGGATGCTCTCGATGTTGCAGCTGTATAACTTTTTGAGGATCTGAACACCCATGCCAAATCTTTTTAGTCTCCGGAGGGGGGGAAAAGGTGTTGTCGTGCCCGCTTCACGACTGTCTTGGTGTGTTTGGACCATGATAGTTTGTTGGTGATGTGGACACCAAGGAACTTAACTCTCGACCCGCTCCACTACAGCCCTGTTGATATTAATGGGGGCCTGTTCGGCCCGCCTTTTCCTGTAGTCCACAATCAGCTCCTTTTGTCTTGCTCACACTGAGGGAGAGGTTGTTGTCCTGGCACCACACTGCCAGGTCTCTGACCTCCCTATAGGCTGTCTCATCGTTGTCGGTGATCAGGCCTACCACTGTTGTGTCGTCAGCAAACTCAATGATGGTGTTGGAGTTGTTTGGCCATGCAGTTGTGGGTGAACAAGGAGTACAGGAGGGGACTAAGTACACACCCCTGAGGGGCCCCAGTGTTGAGGAACAGTGTGGCAGACGTGTTGTTGCCTACCCATAGCACCTGGGGTCGGTCCGTCAAGAAGTCCAGGATCCAGTTGCAGAGGGAGGTGTTTAGTCCCTGGGTCCTTAGCTTAGTGATGAGCTTTGTGGGCATTATGGTGTTGAACGCTGAGCTGTAGTGAATGAACAGCATTCTCACATAGTCATTTCCCACCTGGACAAAGGGAACACCTATCTAAAGGATAGAAGTCAGGCTGTTAGAGTCGACAGCATCCAGTCCGAGCCATTGGAGTTGGTTAAAGGTGTCGCACAAGGTTCTATACTTAGTCCATTACTGTTCACTCTCTACATAAACAATATCGGTGATGAGATAAGAAAGTGTCAAATTCATTTATATGCTTATGACACTGTCATGTACTCTATCGCTTCATCGGCTGACCAAGCATTATCATTATTGGAGACAGATTAAGATATTACAAGGGTATTTTATATAGCTGAAACTTGTTTTAAATGAAAAGAAAATACATTTTATGATTTTTAATAGGTTCAAAAAGTTGGTTGAAAATACACTTGCACTTACAAGCTTAGATGGTTCTCAAATTAATCAGGTCTCTGCATATAAATACTTAGAGATATGGTTGGATGATTAGCTGTCTTTTAAAATGCATATTGACAAACTTTGTAAACGGCTAAAAATCAAGCTATGCTTCCTCTATAGAAACAGGACATGTTTGTCCTCTACAAATAGAAGACAAATTGTGCAAGCTACTTTTATGTCTGTTATAGATTATGGGGATATTATTTACATGCATGTTACGGCATCAACACTTAAATCGCTGGATGCTACTTATCATTGCGCACTTAGGTTTATTACGGGTGCTAGCTACAGAACTCACCATTGTGTTTTTTATCAAAATGTGGGTTGGACTTCACTGTCCATGAGACGAGAACAACATGCTCTCGTGTTTGTCTATAAAGCACTTCTGAATAAGCTACCTTCTTATTTATCATCACTCATCAATATTAGAATTAGAATTCCTAAAACCAGGTCTCAAGCATGGATTACACTTGAGGCCCATGTGATTTCCACAGAGTTGGGAATGGTTGCCTTTTCCTGTTACGCTCCTTGCCTATGGAATAGCCTGCAGACTAAACTTAAACTTGAGACTTTTGTCCCCCTTGCCCATTTTAATTTTAATTTTTATATTGCTTGTAACTGTTTCGGGTAATGCAAGTTCTTGTGCTGTTAGGTTATTCCCGTATGTGTAAATGTAACCTATTGCTGTATTTTTTTTGTGTTACCTGTGATCGTTTTGTTTGTCTTGTGTAGTTTCTTAATAATTGTACCTAAACTGAATGTGTAAATATGTCTACGCAGGGCCCAGCTGTAAAAGAGACCTTGGTCTCAGGCTGTGTTCCTTGTTGAAATAAAGGTTCAAAAAAGAAAAGAAAATGGCAGTGTGGAATGCGATTGAGATCATCTGGATCTGTTGGGGCAGTATGCGAATTGGAGTGGGTCTATGGTATCCGGGAGGATGCTATTGATGTGAGCCATGACCAGCCTTTCAAAGCACTTCATGGCGACCGACGTGAGTGCTACGGGGTGGTAATCATTTCAGCAGGTTACCTTCGCTTCCTTAGGCACAGGGACTATGGTGGTCTGCTTGAAACGTAGGTATTACAGACTCGGTCAGGGAGAGGTTGAAAATGTTAATGAGTACACGTCCTGGTAATCCGCCTGGCCCCGTGGCTTTGTGAATGTTGACCTGTATAAAGGTCTTGGTCATATCGCCTACCGTCCAGAACTGCTGGTGCTCTTGTGCATGCTTCAGTGTTGCTTGCCTCGAAGTGAGCATAAAAGGCGTTTAGCTCGTCTGGTAGGCTCCCTTCACTGGGCAGCTCGAGTCAGGGTTTCCCTTTGTAGTCCGTAATAGTTTTCAAGCCCTGCCACATCCGACGAGCATCAGAGCCGGTGTAGTAGGATTCAGTCTTAATCCTGTATTGACACTTTGCTTTTATGATGGTTTGTCTAAGTGCATAGCGGGATTTCTTATAAGCGTCCGGATTAGTGTCCCACTCCTTGTAAGAGGCAGCTCTAGCCTTTAGCTCGATGCGAATGTTGCCAGCAATCCATGACTTCTGGTTGGGATATGTAAGTACAGTGGTTCCTCCTTTAAACGTTGCGAGCTTACACCGCGGGACTTAAAGGTACCCAGCGTATGTAGCCGATCTGTGTATGGGCCCTAAAACGTTAGATTGTTAAGAATATTAGTTCAGAACCTATGGACCTCAGCTATCATAGTTGTTGTATCAACTTCAAGTCTGAAATGCATTAATGAAGCCTATGGATAGAGTAGAATATAATAACTCTATTGTGCCAAGGATGCAAGTCCTATATACATGTACTGTAGTTATTACCACACATGAGATCCCCCACATTGTAGCCTGTACATTGAATATATTCACTGATCATGTACTTTTCCTTGGCAAATAAAATTGCAGTTCAGGTATCAATCTCTGAAAGACATTCTTTTTCAGTCATATCCAATACCAAGTGTATCAAACTCCATTCTTTGAATGATGCTGTGTCTGTATGTATTACAATTATACACTTCAACAGTGTTTACCGCTCCTGGGACATCAATGATTACACATTGTAACTATGCAATAGACTAGAAACATGATTTAAGTAAAGGCTGATTTATAATTCAAATATACATTCGGAAAACACTGCATCTAACTCCCTTCATCTGCATTAATCTGAGAACACAGGATAGTATTTCAATGAGATACTTAATTTCAACCAGTAGAGAATGTGAAATGGGAAAGAGTTAAGAACAGAGGCAGACAGCAAATGATTAATGAATTACAGTGCTACTCTAATTCTCTCAGTTCATCCCAATTAATCAAATCAAATTTTATTGGTCACATACACATGGTTAGCAGATGTTAATGCGAGTGTAGCGAAATGCTTGTGCTTCTAGTTCCGACCATGCAGTAATATCTAACAAGTAATCTAACAATTTCACAACAACTACCTGATACACACACGTGTAAAGCAATTAATAAGAATATGTACATATAAGTATATGGATGAGCGATGGCCAAACGGCATAGGCAAGATGCAGTAGATGGTATAGAGTACAGTATATACATATGAGATGAGTAATGTAAGCTATGTAAACATTATATAAAGTGGCATTGTTTAAAGTGACTAGTGATACATTTATTACATCCAATTTTAAAATTTTTAAAAGTGGCTAGAGATTTCAGTCAGTATGTTGGCAGCAGCCACTCAATGTTAGTGATGGCTGTTTAACAGTCTGATGGCCTTGAGATAGAAGCTGTTTTTCAGTCTCTCGGTCCCAGCTTTGATGCACCTGTACTAGAGGTCGACCCATTAATCGGAATGGCCGATTAATTAGGTCCGATTTCAAGTTTTCCTAACAATCGGAAATCGGTAGTTTTGGACGGCGATTTTTTTAAACTAGGCAAGTCAGTTAAGAACACATTCTTATTTTCAATGATGGCCTAGGAACGGTGGGTTAACTGCCTTGTTCAGGGGCAGAACGACAGATTTTTACCTTCTCAGCTCAGGGATTCGATCTTGCAACCTTACGGTTAACGAGGAGCCCGCCTGTTAAGCGAATGCAGTAAGAAGCCAAGGTAAGTTGCTAGCTAGCATTAAACTTATCTAATAAAAAACAATCAATCAATCATAAATCACTAGTTATAACTACACATGGTTGATGATATTACTAGTTTATGTAGCGTGTCCTGCGTTGCATATAATTGATGCAGTGCGCATTCGTGAAAAAGGACTGTCGTTGCTCCAACGTGTACCTAACCATAAACATCAATATCTTTCTTAAAATCAATACACAGAAGTATATATTTTTAAACCTGCATGTTTAGCTAAAAGAAATCCAGGTTAGCAGGCAATATTAACCAGGTGAATTGTGTCACTTCTCTTGCGTTCATTGCACGCAGAGTCAGGGTATATGCAACAGTTTGGGCCGCCTGGCTCATTGAGAACTAATTTTCCAGAATTCTACGTAATTATGACATAACATTGAAGGTTGTGCAATGTAAAAGCAATATTTAGACTTATGGATGCCACCCGTTAGATAAAATATGGAACGGTTTCGTATTTCACTGAAAGAATAAACGTTTTGTTTTCGAGATGATAGTTTCCGGATTCGACCATATTCATGACCTAAGGCTCGTATTTCTGTGTGTTATTATGTTATAAATAAGTCTATGATTTGATAGAGCAGTCTGACTGAGCGATGGTGGGCACCAGCAGGCTCGTAAGCATTCATTGAAACAGCACTATCCTGCGTTTTGCCAGCAGCTCTGCTGTTTATGAATTCAAGCCTATCAACTCCCGAGATTAGGCTGGTGTAACCGATGTGAAATGGCTAGCTAATTAGCGGGGTGCGTGCTAATAGCATTTCAAACGTCACTCGCTCTGAGACTTGGAGTAGTTATTCCCCTTGCTCTGCATGGGTAACGCTGCTTCGAGGGTGGCTGTTGTCGATGTGTTCCTGGTTCGAGCCCAGGTAGCGGTGAGGAGAGGGATGGAAGCTATACTGTTACACTGGCAATACTAAAGTGCCTATAAGAACATCCAATAGTCAAAGGTATATGAAATACAAATCGTATAGAGAGAAATAGTCCTATAATTCCTATAATAACTACAACCTAAAACTTCTTACCTAGAAATATTGAAGACTCATGTTAAAAGGAACCACTAGCTTTCATATGATCTCATGTTCTGAGCAAGGAACTTAAACGTTAGCTTTCTTACATGGCACATATTGCACTTTTACTTTCTTCTCCAACACTTTGTTTTTGCATTATTTAAACCAAATTGAACATGTTTCATTATTTATTTGAGGCTAAATTTATTTTATTGATGTATTAAGTTAAAATAAGTGTTCACGGCCTCCCGGGTGGCGCAGTGGTCTAGGGCACTGCATCGCAGCGCTAGCTGCGCCACTAGAGTCTCTGGGTTCGCGCCCAGGCTCTGTCGCAGCCGGCCGCGACCGGGAGGTCTGTGGGGCGACGCACAATTGGCCTAGCGTCGTCCGGGTTAGGGAGGGTAGGGATATCCTGCACATTTGTGGCCTGCTGGAGGTCATTTTGCAGGGCTCTGGCAGTGCACCTCCTTGCACAAAGGCGGAGGAAGCGGTCCTGCTGCTGGGTTGTTGCCCTCCTACGGCCTCCTCCACGTCTCCTGATGTACTGGCCTGTCTCCTGGTAGCGCCTCCATGCTCTGGACACTACGCTGACAGACACAGCAAACCTTTTTGCCACAGCCTGCATTGATGTGCCATCCTGGATGAACTGCACTACCTGAGCCACTTGTGTGGGTTGTAGACTCCGTCTCATGCTACCACTAGAGTGATAGCACCGCCAGCATTCAAAAGTGACCAAAACATCAGCCAGGAAGCATAGGAACTGAGAAGTGGTCTGTGGTCACCACCTGCAGAATCACTCCTTTTTTGGGGGGGGTGTCTTGCTAATTGCCTATAATTTCCACCTTTTGTCTATTCCATTTGCACAACAACATGTGAAATTTATTGTCAATCAGTGTTGCTTCCTAAGTGGACAGTTTGATTTCACAGAAGTGTGATTGACTTGGAGTTACATTGTGTTGTTTAAGTGTTCCTTTTATTTTTTTGAGCAGTGTATATAAAAAATGATACATTTAATCGGCATCTGCTTTTTTTGGTCTTCCAATAATCGGTATCGGCTTTGAAAAATTATAATCGGTTGACCTCTAACCTGTACTGACCTCTTCTGGATGATAGCGTGGTGAACAGGCAGTGGCTCAGGTAGTTGTTGTCCTTGATTATCTTTTTGGCCTTCCTGTGACATCGGGTGGTGTAGGTGTCTTGGAGGGCAGGTAGTTTGCCCCCGGTGATGCTATGTGCAGACCTCACTACCCTCTGGAGAGCCTTGCGGTTGTGGGCGGAGCAGTTGCCTTACCAGGCACTGATACAGCCCGACAGGATGCTCTCGATTGTGCATCTCTAAAAGTTTGAGCGTTTTTGGTGCCAAGCCAAATTTCTTCAGCCTCCTGAGGTTGGAGTGGCGCTGTTGCGCCTTCTTCACCACGCTGTCTGTGTGGGTGGACCATTTCAGTTTGTCCATGATGTGTACGCCGAGGAACTTAAAACTTTCCACCTTCTCCACTACTGTCCCGTCGATGTGGATAGGGGGTGCTCCCTCTGCTGTTTCCTGAAGTCCACGATCATCTCCTTCTGTTTTGTTGATGTTGAGTGTGGGGTTGTTTTCCTGACATCACTCTCTGAGGGCCCTCACCTCCTCCCTGTAGGCCGTCTTGTCGTTGTTGGTCATCAAGCCTACCATTTTAGTGTCGTCTGCAAACTTGATGATTGAGTTGGAGGCGTGCATGGCCACGCAGTCATGGGTGAACAGGGAGTATAGGAGAGGACTGAGAACGCACCCTTGTGGGGCCCCAGTGTTGCGGAACAGCGGGCTGGAGATGTTGTTCCCTACCCTCGCCACCTGGGGGGTGGCCCGTCAGGAAGTCCAGGACCGAGTTGCACAGGGCGGGGTCGAGACCCTGGGTCTCGAGCTTAATGATGAGTTTGGAGGGTACTGTGGTGTTAAATGCTGAGCTGTATTCCTCTTGTCCAGATGTGTTAGGGCAGTGTGATTGTGATTGCGTCGTCTGTGGACCTATTGGGGTGGTAAGCAAATTGGAGTGGGTCTAGGGTGTCAGGTAGGGTGGAGGTGATATGATCCTTGACTAGTCTCTCAAAGCACTTCATGATGACGGAAGTGAGTGCTACAGGGCGATAGTCGTTTAGCTCAGTTACCTTAGCTTTCTTGGGAACAGGAACAATGGTGGCCCTCTTGAAGCATGTGGGAACAGCAGACTGGGATAGGGATTGATTGAATAAGTCCGTAAACACACCAGCTAGCTGGTCTGTGCATGCTCTCAGGACGCAGCTGGGGATGTCATCTGGGCCGGCAGGCATTGCGAGGGTTAACACGTTTAAATGTTTTACTCACCTTGGCTGCGGTGAAGGAGAGCCCTCAGGTTTTGGTTGCGGGCTGTGTCGGTGGCACTGTATTGTCCTCAAAGCGAGCGAAGAAGTTGTTTAGTTTGTCTGGGAGCAGGACATCTGGGTCCGCGACGGGGCTGGTTTTCTTTTTGTAATCCGTGATTGACTGTAGACCCTGCCACTTCCTCTTGTGTCTGAGCCATTGAAATGCGATTCTGTTTTGTCTATACTGACGCTGAGCTTGTTTGATTACCTTGCAGAGGGAATAACTACACATTTTTTTATATTCAGTCATGTTTCCGGTCGCCTTGCCCTGATTAAAAGCAGTGGTTTGCGCGACTGCTGCCATCAATCCACGGTTTCTGATGGGGGAAGGTTTTAATAGTCGCTGTTGGAACAACATCATCGATGCACTTGCTAATAAACTCGCTCACCGAATCAGCGTATGCATCAATGTTGTTGTTTGACGCTATCCGGAACATATCCCAGTCCACGTGATCGAAGCAATCTTGAAGTGTGGAATCAAATTGGTCGGACCAGCGTTGAACAGACCTGAGCACGGGTGTTTCCTGTTTTAGTTTCTGTCTATAGGCTGGGAGCAACAAAATGGAGTCGTGGTCAGATTTGCCTTTATGGAGGGCGAGGGATGGCTTTGTATGCGTCGTGGAAGTTAGAGTAGCAATGATCCAGAATTTTCCCAGCCCGGGTCGCACATTCGATGTGCTGATTAGAATTTAGGGAGCCTTGTTTTCAGATTAGTGTCTCTAGCGGTGTCTCCTAACCTTCGGGCCAACTGGGGGCCCAAGGCTGGTTATCTTAAGAGTGGGTGAAGTGGCAATGACGGGACTGGCTTTCTCTCTCATATCAAAACATACCTGCAGACAAGAGACAGATGGATAGAGAGCATGATTAAGCCTTTTTTTTTATTCTAACACGGTCAGTCATCATAATCATCAGGAGGTGAAATGCAAAACTGACCTTGGATCATTAACTCTGGGACTACTACATCACTGTATTTCAATGTAAAGCATCTCTTTAATAATACTTCCTGTTGACCCGAACAAGTGACCTCCTACCTATGATCATGCTGTGCCCTCTGTATCAGCCAGTTCAGATGCGGGAAGGGTTTACCAACACAGCTGATATAACCTAGAGGATTTAGGGAGAAGGGGATGAAGTGAAGGGGGGGGGGACTGTTATTGTGTGTGGTCTCACCTGGTATCCACACTAAGTGGTTACAGAGTACTTTATGGTGAAAAACAGACACATGAGGACAAACAATAGGAGATGTCGTTATTAGACATAAATACCACTTGAAGCTTGATGATGACTTGATCATTTGAATCGGCTGTGTAGTGCTAAGGCAAAAACAAATGTGCACAGGTGTTTGGAGCATTCCGATATGCCACAGCTGTTGAGGTGTAAACGGTGATTATTCCAACTCTCTGAAAATGCTGCAGATTTGCCCGCAGACAAGGTAGGAACACATGTCCCACACAGAAGAGGTGGATAGAATTCGACAGGTCAAGGTATCCTTCCTCCAAACTGCAGTAAGTTGTTGTACTGACATGTCACAGCACTCCAAACATCTCTCCATTAGTGTTCCACTCTTACAGAGAGTGAGGGTTTTGTTTGGGGGGGGGGGGGGGGGGGGGGGGGGGGCTAATCTCTGTGGCCCTGTGGTCTTCCTTGAATAGTGAACACTGAGGTGGGTCCGAGGTTATAGAAATGCAAGTTGTGTGTGGCTCTGAGGTGTCTGCATCACATGCATTCCATAACCACTATCGGAGTAAACCTGAAACATTTAAATATAGAGGGTTATGTCTCACCACTTGGTTATTGCAGGGAAATCATGACTTGGTAGCAACAGATAGTCCAATGAAAAATGGCTGAGTGTTTATGTGGTGTAAATCTGTAAATTAACAGCTGACATCTTTTTTTATTTTATTAACCTCTCTAGGGTACGTGAGACGGTAGCGTCCCACCTCTTCAACAGCCAGTGAAACTGCAGGGCGCCAAATTCAAAACAACAGAAATCCCATAATTAAAATTCCTCAAACATGCATGTATTTTACACCATTTTAAAGATACACTTGTTGTAAATTCAGCCACAGTGTCCGATTTCAAATAGGCTTTACGACAAAAGCAAACCAAACGATTAAGTTAGGTGAGTGCCTATTCACAGAATAACAGCCATTTTTCCAGCCAAAGAGAAGTGACAAAAAGCAGAAATATAGATCGAATTAATCACTAACCTTTGATCTTCATCAGATGACACTCATAGGACTTCATGTTACACAATACATGTATGTTTTGTTCGGTAAAGTTCATATTTATAACCAAAAATCTGAGTTTACATTGGCTCGTTATGTACAGTAATTCCAAAACATCCTGTGATTTTGCAGAGAGCCACATTAATTTACAGAAATAGTCATCATAAATGTTGATGAAAATACACATGTTATACATTGAATTTTAGATCCATTTCTCCTTAATGCAACCGCTGTGTCAGATTTCAGAAAAGCTTTACGTAAAAAGCAAACCATGCAATAATCTGAGTACGGCGCTCAGACGACATATCCGCCATGTTGAAGTCAGAAATAGCATTATAAATATTCACTTACCTTTGATCTTCATCAGAATGCACTCCCAGGAATCCCAGTTCCACAATAAATGTTTGTTTTGTTCGATAATGTCCATCATTTATGTGCAAATTCCTCCGTGTTCAGTACACAATCTAAACTCACGACGCGCGGGCAGGTCCAGGCAAAAGTTCAGACGAAAAGTCATATTCAAGTCCGTAGAAACATGTCAAACTAGGTATAGAATCAATCTTTAGGATGTTTTTAACAAATCTTCAATAATGTTCCAACCGGAGAATTCCTTTGTCTTCAGAAATGCGATTGAACAAAGCTCGTTCTCACGTGAACGCGCATGGTCAGCTTATGTTCAGCTCATGGCAGACCTTACTCAATCCCCTCTCATTTGCCCCCACTTCACAGTAGAAGCATCAAACAAGGAAGTGCAACATGACCTCATTTCCACTGTATCTTGGATAAGCAAAGAGTTGAAAAACTAAAACCTCAGATTTCCCACTTCCTGGTGGGAATTTGTCTCTGGTTTTTGCCTGCTATATGAGTTCTGTAATACTCACAGACATCTTTCAGACAGTTTTAGAAACTTCTGAGTGTTTTCTATCCAAATCTACTAATAATATGCATATCCTAGCATCTGAGCCTGAGTAGCAGACAGTTTACTCTGGGCACGCTTTTCATCCGGACGTGAAAATACTGGCCCCTATCGGTTCTAGTCAGGATTCTAGCAGCCGTATTTAGCACTATCTGAAGTTTATTTAGTGCTTTAGCCGGAAAGTAGACATTGCAGTAGTCTAACCTAGAAGTAACAAAAGCGTGGATAAATTTTTCTGCATTTTTGGACAAAGTTTCAGATTTTTGCAATGTTACGTAGATGGAAAAAAGCTGTCCTTGAAACAGTCTTGATATGTTCGTCAAAAGAGAGATCAGGGTCCAGAGTAACGCCGAGGTCCTTCAGTTTTATTTGAGACGACTGTACAACCATCAATATTAATTGTTAGATTCAACAGAAGATCTCTTTGTTTCTTGGGACCTAGAACAAGCATCTCTGTTTTGTCCGAGTTTATAAAAGTAGAAACATCTCAAGACATCAGTCATGAAGTTAGAGGTTGGTCGCAAATGGGTCTTCCAAATGGACAATGACCCCAAGCATACTTCCAAATCTGTGGCAAAATGGTTTAAGGACAACAAAGTCAAGGTATTGGAGTGGCCATCACAAAGCCCTGACCTCAATCCCATAGCAAATTTGTGGGCAGAACTGAAAAAGCGTGTGCGAGCAAGGAGGGCCTACAAACATGACTCAGTTACGCCAGCTCTGTCAGGAGGAATGGGCCAAAATTCACCCAACTTATTGGGGAAAGCTTGTGGAAGGCTATCTGAAACATTTGACCCAAATTAGACAATTTAAAGGCAATGCCACCAAATACTAATTGAGTGTATGTAAACTTCGGACCCTCTGGGAATGTGATGAAAGAAATAAAAGCTGAAATAAATCATTCTCTCTACTATTATTCTGACATTTCGCATTCTTAAAATAAAGTGATGATCATAACTGACCTAAAACAGGGGATTTTTACTTGGATTAAATGTCAGGAATTGTTAAAAACTGAGTTGAAATGTATTTGGCTAAGGTGTATGTAAACTTCTGACTTCAACTGTATGTATTACAACTCCAAGTTCATACATCATTGAAAATGTGTCTATGAATAAGTAAGAATAAAAAAGTTAATTTAACTTCTTAGATTTGGTGACATTATACATCTTAGTACCTTATCAATTTATGATTTGTATCAATGTGGACGAGAGACAGGGGAACAGGAACAGAGTTTTTTTTTTGCCGAGCAATGCAAAGAAGCTGGATCATTCTGGCAATGATACCAGCATCATCTACACGCTGCTAAGACACCCTAACTCTTTGCCATTGTACACGATGGCCCATTGCTCTGAGACTTCCTTTGACCATTCTAAAGCCCGCATTGGAAATCCTTGCCTTCATGGCCCTGACTTTCTGGTCGAACTCTTCTTCTGACATATCAGAATAGCATTCCCTGACAGACATATTGTGTTCTTTCATCCTTCAGTAAAAAAATCTAACCGTTACACTGTCATGAAATATGATTATATATCGACTATGAAACAAATAGGACATGGCCTGCTTATGAGTTGCCATGAAAGAAAG